>NW_028234425.1:23200067-23207567 GCF_977035675.1 Penaeus japonicus | reverse complement strand
TCATCCTTAAGGACTCCTTCAAATGGACTCATTCAAAGGGACTCATCCATAAGGACTCATTCAAAGGGACTCATTCAAAGGGACTCATCCATAAGGACTCATTCAAAGGGACTCATCCATAAGGACTCATATAAAAACATTCATTCAAAAGGACTCAACTAAAACGACTTTTTTTTCAAAAGGACCTCCTTCCACCTTGCTCTCTTTGACTCCTACCGCCTCTCTCCTTTTCCCTCCGCCTCCCTCCACCTTCCTACACCTTCCTGTCCCTCTACTTTCCTCCACCCTTCTCCTTCCTCCTCCTCCCCCTCCCCCCCTTCCTTCAACTCCCTCCCCCTTCCCCCTTCCTCCCCTTCCCCCTTCCCATTACCACCACCTCCACCTCCCCTTCTTCCAACTCCCCCCTCCTTCCACCTCCCTCCTCCATCCCCCCTCCATCCAGCTCAGCTGACCTAGCACGACAAGGTTCTCACAGCCCTGCGAACGGAAGCACAGGTCAAAATCCGGTTCAGCTTCAACCTCGACCGGGAAGCGAGAGAGCCCCATCTGCGTCCGTCGATTCTCAGAGTATTGTTGTTGTGTGTGTTTTTTTTCTACCTCTTTCTTTCTTCTTCTGTCTCTTTGACTTGGTTTGGATTCCCTCTGTCTCGGCTTCCGTTTGGGGGTGGGGGTGGGGGGGTAGGGAGAGTGGGGTGGGGAGAGATGGAGGGGGAGGGAAGGATGAAGAGAAGAAAGAAGGGAGAGAGGATGAAGAAGGATATATAGAAAGAGAGAGAGAGAGAGAGAGAGAGAGAGAGAGAGAGAGAGACAAGGAGAGAGAGAGAGAGACAAGGAGAAAGAGAAAAAGATAGATAGATAGGGAGACAGAGAGAGAAAGAAAAATAAATAGATAAATGGAGAGAGAGAGAGAGATAAAGAGACAAAGGCAGAGGCAGAGACAGAGAGGGGGGGGGGCAGAGGGTCCATCTTCTTTATATAAGCCGGCAGCCGGTCTTCTTTAGTATTTCCCTTCCCCTTTCCTGGCTGACGCCCCCCCATGTTTTCTTTTAATATCTTACAAATCCATTTTGATATCTAATTATTTGATGAAAAAAATGAACATATGAGTTACGCCATCTCTATTTTTGTTTTTGTTTTGTTTCTCCATCATCAACTATTTCGTTTTCATTGTCTGGAGAACCATTACCGTTTCCGAGATTTTAGGAAAAAGGCTATTCTCTTGAATTTATTTTTTAATAGTATGAAAAGGAGAAAATGTCTCTCTCTCTCTCCCTTTCTCTCTGCTTTTATCTCTTTCTATCTCTCTCTCTCTTTCTCTCTCTGTCTGTCTGTCTCTCTCTCTCTCTCTCTCTCTCTCTCTCTCTCTCTCTCTCTCTATATATCTATATATATCTCTATATCTCTCTATATATATCTCTATATATATATATATATATATATATATATATATATATATATATATATATATATATATATATATATATATATATATATATCTATATTATACATATATATATATATATATATATATATATATATATAATATATATATATATATATATATATATATATATATATATATATATATATATATATATATATATATAATATATATATATATATATATATATATATATATATATATATGCATGTATATACATATACACACATATACATGCATATATACATACATATCTATCTATCTATCTATCTATCTATCTATCTATCTATATATATATATATATATATATATATATATATATATATATATATATATATATATGTATGTATGTATATACTTATACTCTCTCTCTCTCTGGTGCCATCATCATTATCTTTATTATCATTATTCACATCATTATGAATTCCATCTTCCACACGCCAGATTTACAAGACTTGATAAGCTGTCCAGTCTAGTTTATACTCACTATCCCTTTTCTTATTAATAATCAAAAGAACACGGAAAACTTACTTTCAGTTGCTTTCAATAGTTGCATTTAGAATTCCTCTGAAAACCTTTGTCACTTGAGGTTGGTTTGCTTTGATATATATATATATATATTTTTTTTTTTTTTTTATAGAAGAGACTCTTCTTTTGGTCCTTGTGGGCGTGGTTTGAGAAAGACTTTTTTGGATTTCTCTTTCATTCCCTTTGGCGTGTTCTCAAAAGATATGTGTATATGTGTGTATGTATGTATGTTTGTATGTATGTATGTATGTGAACTCGAACTCTATTCTAAGCAACCCTTTCCCCCACACACAACCCCTTCTAAGCAACTCCTTTCTAAGTGACCCCATACCTCCCTACAGCATAATCCCAGCTTCTAATCAACCCCTACCCCCACTCAACCTCTTTCTAAGCAACCCTTACCCCACCTCACCCACTTTCTAGGCAACCCCCACCTCACCCTACTTTCTAAGCAACCCCTCCCCCCACACCTCACCTCATCCCACTTTCTAAGCAATACATCCCCCCTACCTCACCCCTAAGCAACCCCTTACCCCTCACATCACCCCACTTTCTAAGTAAGTCCCTTCTTTGCCCCTCGAGAGCCAGTCGTTTCGTGTATTGTAGGGCGCTTGGCACATTTACCTTTGGCAGGTTTTGGGGAGTTTTGAGTCAAGCAGATGGCGAAGAAGGCAGCGGCTGGGAACTACTTCACTATTTATAATATACATCATGGCCTTATGTAGCGGTGGGGGGGGGGGGATAGAAGGAGGAGGAGGTACGGGGGTGGGGGGGGGTATATGCAGAGAGAACGATATATACACAATGTGTTGGATGTGAGTCTCTGGTTGTGTCTGACTTTGTCTGTCTTTGCTACTCTCTTTCTCTCTCTCTCTCTCTCTCTCTCTCTCTCTCTCTCTCTCTCTCTCTCTTCTGCTGTCTGCCTCTCTTTGTCTTCAGATATAGCTAGATACTGAGAGAGGGAGAGATAGAGAGAGAGAGAGAGAGAGAGAGAGAGAGAGAGAGAGAAAGAGAAGGAGAAAGAGAGAGCGAGAGAGACAGAGAAAGAGAGACAGAGGCAGAGAGAGAGAGAGACAGAGAAAGAAAGAGACAGAGAAAGAAAGAAAAAGACAAAGAGAGAGCGAGAGAGAGAGAGAGTGAGAAAAAGAGACAGATAGAAAGAGAAAGAAAGAAAGAGAGAGAAAGAGAGCGAGCGAGAACCACGCCACCTGCCCCGGTGTCCTCTGGGTAATTGACACAGGTGGGTCTAAATTTGTGCCGCTAACAAAGACGCTCCGAACAGACGATGCCGTTCTGTTTGGTTGTTCGTTGTTGGATCCTTCTTACTCCAAAGAAACCGCTCTGTAGTCGAGTGGTTGTGGGGGGAAGGGGGAAAGGGGAGGGGGTGTAGGGGAGGGGGAAAGGGGGGAAGAGGGAAGGGTGTAGGGGGGAGGGTGTAGGGGAGGGGGTGTAAGGGAGGGGGAAAGGGAGAGGGTGTAGGGGAATGGGGAAGGGGAGGAGGAAGAGGGGTAGGGGAAGGGTGTAGAAGGAGGGGTTAAGGGGGAGGGGGAAAGTGGAAGGGGAGAGGGTGTAGTGGAGGGGGAGGGGGGGGAATGGAAGGGTGTAGGGGAAGGGAAAGGGGGAAGAGGGAAGGGTGTAGAAGGAGGGGTTAAGGGGGGAGGGGGGAAGAGGAAAAGGGTGTAGGGGGAGGGAGGAAGGGGGAAGGGGAAAGGGTGTATGGGAAGGGGGAAGGGTGTAGAAGGAGGGGGAAGGGTGTAGGGAGAAGAGGGGAGTCGGGAGGGTGTAGGGAGAAGAGGGGAAGGGGAAGGAGGACCTGTAGCTAAGTGACCTGCTGAAGACCTGTTGCTATGTGACCTGCTGAAAACCTGTAAATAAGTGATCTGCAGAAGACCTGTACTTGAGTGACCTGCAGAAGACTTGTTGCTAAGTGACCTGCTGAAGACCGGTTGTTATGTGACCTGCTGAAAACCTGTAGCTAAGTGACCTGCAAAAGACCTGTAGCTTAGTGACCTGTTGAATACCTGTTGCTAAGTGACCTGCAGAAGACCTGTAGTTGAGTGACCTGCTGAAAACCTGCAGCTAAGTGACCTGCAGAAGACCTGTAGCTTAGTGACCTGTTGAATACCTGTAGCTAAGTGACCTGCTAAAGACCTGTTGCTATGTGACCTGCTGAAGACCTGTAGCTAAGTGACCTGATGAAAACCTGTTGCTAAGTGACCTGCTGAAGACCTGTAGCTAAGTGACCTGCTGAAGACCTGTTGCTAAGTGATCTGTTGACAACCTGTAGCTAAGTGACCTGCTGAAGAATTGTTCCTAAGTGACCTGCTGAAGACCTGTTGCTAAGTGACCTGCCGAAGACCTGTAGCTAAGTGACCTGCTGAAGACTTGTTCCTAAGTGACCTGCTGAAGACTTGTTGTAGTTGAGTGACCTGCTGAAAACCTGTAGTTAAGTGACCTGCAGAAGACCTGTAGCTTAGTGACCTGTTGAATACCTGTAGCTAAGTGACCTGCTAAAGACCTGTTGCTATGTGACCTGCTGAAGACCTGTAGCTAAGTGACCTGATGAAGACCTGTTGCTAAGTGACCTGCTGAAGACCTGTAGCTAAGTGACCTGCTGAAGACCTGTTGCTAAGTGATCTGTTGAAAACCTGTAGCTAAGTGACCTGCTGAAGACTTGTTCCTAAGTGACCTGCTGAAGACTTGTTGAAGACCTGTTGCTAAGTGTCCTGCTGAAGACCTGTAGCTGAGTGATCTACTGACATCTTATTGCTATGTGACCTGCTGAAGACCTGTAGCTGAGTGATCTACTGACATCTTGTTGCTAAGTGACCTGCTGAAGACCTGTTGCTAAGTGACCTGCTGAAGACCTGTTGCTAAGTGACCTGCCGAAGACCTGTTGCTAAGTGACCTGCTGAAGACCTGTTGCTAAGTGACCTGCTGAAGACCTGTTGCTAAGTGACCTGCCGAAGACCTGTTGCTAAGTGACCTGCTGAAGACCTGTTGCTAAGTGACCTGCTGAAGACCTGTTGCTAAGTGACCTGCTGAAGACTTGTTCCTAAGTGACCTGCTGAAGACTTGTTCCTAAGTGACCTGCTGAAGACCTGTTGCTTAGTGACCTGCTGAAGACTTGTTGCTAAGTGACCTGCTGAAGACTTGTTCCTAAGTGACCTGCTGAAGACCTGTTGCTAAGTGACCTGCTGAAGACCTGTTGCTAAGTGACCTGCTGAAGACCTGTTGCTAAGTGACCTGCTGAAGACCTGTTGCTAAGTGACCTGCTGAAGACTTGTTCCTAAGTGACCTGCTGAAGACCTGTTGCTAAGTGACCTGCCGAAGACCTGTTGCTAAGTGACCTGTTGAAGACCTGTAGTTGAGTGACCTGCTGAAGATCTGTTGCTAAGTGACCTGCTGAAGACCTGTTGCTAAGTGACCTGCTGAAGACCTGTTGCTAAGTGACCTGCCGAAGACCTGTTGCTAAGTGACCTGCTGAAGACTTGTTCCTAAGTGATCTGCTGAAGACCTGTTGCTAAGTGACCTGTCAAAAATCTGTAGCTAAGTGACCTGCTGAAGACCTGTTGCTAAGTGACCTGCTGAAGACTTGTTGCTAAGTGACCTGCTGAAGACTTGTTCCTAAGTGACCTGCTGAAGACTTGTTGAAGACCTGTTGCTAAGTGTCCTGCTGAAGACCTGTAGCTGAGTGATCTGTTGAAATCTTGTTGCTATGTGACCTGCTGAAGACCTGTAGCTGAGTGACCTGCTGAAGACTTGTTCCTAAGTGACCTGCTGAAGATCTGTTGCTAAGTGACCTGCTGAAGACCTGTTGCTAAGTGACCTGTTGAAGACCTGTTGCTAAGTGACCTGCTGAAGACTTGTTGCTAAGTGACCTGTTGAAGACCTGTTGCTAAGTGACCTGCTGAAGACTTGTTCCTAAGTGACCTGCTGAAGACCTGTTGCTAAGTGACCTGCTGAAGACTTGTTGCTAAGTGACCTGTTGAAGACCTGTTGCTAAGTGACCTGCTGAAGACTTGTTCCTAAGTGACCTGTTGAAGACCTGTTGCTAAGTGACCTGCTGAAGACTTGTTCCTAAGTGACCTGCTGAAGACCTGTTGCTAAGTGACCTGCCGAAGACCTGTTGCTAAGTGACCTGTTGAAGACCTGTAGTTGAGTGACCTGCTGAAGATCTGTTGCTAAGTGACCTGCTGAAGACCTGTTGCTAAGTGACCTGCTGAAGACCTGTTGCTAAGTGACCTGCCGAAGACCTGTTGCTAAATGACCTGCTGAAGACTTGTTCCTAAGTGATCTGCTGAAGACCTGTTGCTAAGTGACCTGTCAAAAATCTGTAGCTAAGTGACCTGCTGAAGACCTGTTGCTAAGTGACCTGCTGAAGACTTGTTGCTAAGTGACCTGCTGAAGACTTGTTGAAGACCTGTTGCTAAGTGTCCTGCTGAAGACCTGTAGCTGAGTGATCTGTTGAAATCTTGTTGCTATGTGACCTGCTGAAGACCTGTAGCTGAGTGACCTGCTGAAGATTTGTTCCTAAGTGACCTGCTGAAGATCTGTTGCTAAGTGACCTGCTGAAGACCTGTTGCTAAGTGACCTGCTGAAGACTTGTTCCTAAGTGACCTGCTGAAGACCTGTTGCTAAGTGACCTGCTGAAGACTTGTTGCTAAGTGACCTGTTGAAGACCTGTTGCTAAGTGACCTGCTGAAGACCTGTTGCTAAGTGACCTGCTGAAGACCTGTTGCTAAGTGACCTGCTGAAGACTTGTTCCTAAGTGACCTGCTGAAGACTTGTTCCTAAGTGACCTGCTGAAGACCTGTTGCTTAGTGACCTGTTGAAGACCTGTTGCTAAGTGACCTGCTGAAGACCTGTTGCTAAGTGACCTGCTGAAGACTTGTTCCTAAGTGACCTGCTGAAGACTTGTTCCTAAGTGACCTGCTGAAGACCTGTTGCTAAGTGACCTGCTGAAGACCTGTTGCTAAGTGACCTGCTGAAGACTTGTTCCTAAGTGACCTGCTGAAGACTTGTTGCTAAGTGACCTGTTGAAGACCTGTTGCTAAGTGACCTGCTGAAGACCTGTTGCTAAGTGACCTGCTGAAGACTTGTTGCTAAGTGACCTGCTGAAGACTTGTTCCTAAGTGACCTGTTGAAGATCTGTTGCTAAGTGACCTGCTGAAGACCTGTTGCTGAGTGACATGCTAATGAAATCCCGGTGCGCTGAAGACCTATCGTGGTGATCAGGGGGCTGGCAAGACCCCCGTGGCAGTATGCGAGCCCGAGAGTCGTAAGACAAGTTCCGGTAACTCCGCTTGCCAGCCCCCTACTATATGTTTCTGTGGATTCGCCGAATTTCAGGTAAAAATGTACCCAACTTCCCGACGTCCGAATTACTTAAAACGTGCAATTTAGTACACAAAGACGCGACTGTCAAAATTTCAGATCGATTGGATTAAAAACGGCCGAGTTATTACAACCTGAAATCGCCGAAAATGAGGTACGATTATATACATACAGGTAGAGGATATTTTTAGGCA
>NW_028234425.1:23183608-23188608 GCF_977035675.1 Penaeus japonicus | reverse complement strand
GCAATTCAATCATGGATAACATTTTTCGAATATCCATTATAATCTGTCATATAAATATTGCAATATATTAAACCTACAGCGATATAAGCAGACATGACTGAATGAAGTGCAATATTGACACTATATAACTTACGTGGTTTTATTGCACATTGCTACATTAGATTGCAAATATAAGGTTCAATATCAGAAGCAAATGGAGGAGTAGTTACTACCTCGATCGGTTTTCAGTTTTCAGAGTAAAAAGTTTGCAATGTCAAGTTATCGATTTCAAATGTTCAATGATTCGACAGAACTGCTTCATTAAAGAGAAATCATGCGAAAACCCGTGCATGATGCCTGTTAACAAGGGGATATTGAAGAGATGTTTTGTTTACGTGTTTGGTTATTTACTCGCTGTGTATTGGCTGTTGCAAGCGTGTAAACAAGGCAGTTGCATCATGCAAGTGAGCCGGGTCAATTTCGCGTTCTAGACCATAATACTGGCTGGGATACCATTAACCATTACCTCTTGAATAATGAGCTTAGTAAAGTAGCAATCCCAACCCTTCACCCATCACATCACCCCCTCCCCCACCCACCCACCCACCTCTCACCCTCTTTCTTGTTGTTTTACGTAGCACTTTTTTTCCTATGGGCATAAGGACTCTTTTCCTCTGCTCTTGAAAGGCAAGGCTGGGTACACCTGTCTACACGCACCCCCATCCCTCCCCTCCCCTCCCTTCCTCTCCCTTCCCCTCTTCAAAGTGCGTATGTACTTCCGTATTCAAATGTGCATGAGCGTATGGTAATATGTAATCATATGTACTAAATATAGAGTTAGAATGAAGAGTTGTTTTTCCTTAATATAGATGAGAAATATCTACTGCCAAACTGTACAAGATGACATAGGGGAAGGAAGGAAAATACATGAATATTGTCACAGGCTTTTTACACTATATCGCTATTTCGGCCCTTCAGGCTATACGTGTGCTTTCTTGCTTTTCCATTAATTGTCTTGTTTGCAACATGTTCTGCAAGGATCCTGTCGAAGATTAATGATATGTTATTGATATGTTATTGGTTCCTTCATTAACGTTGTCAATGTCAGCAATTTTGTGATCGTGGTGAATGCAATCTTGCAATTGCTATCATCTCTGTCATCATTATCGTCATTGTCATCATAAATATTATTGTTATTTCTGTTGTCATCATCTCTGTCATCATTATCGTCATTGTCATCATAATTATTATTGTTATTGTTGTCATAATAATTGTCATTATCATCATCACTATTATCATCATTTTTAGTATTGATATAATGACTATTGATATAATGACATTATCGTAGTTCTTATTTTCATTGTTATCATAATTAGTATTGTTACTATCATTATAATGATTCTTTTTATTATCATCATCATTATCATCATCGTTGATATCATTATCATTATAATCATTATCATTATCATTGATATCATCATCATCATTATCATTATCATTATTGTTATCGTTATTGCAACAATTGTAATCATAATTATAATTTTACCTTTATAATTTTTGTCATTGTTGTTCTTATTATCATTATTTTAATTATTATTCTTATTATCATTATTTTCATTATTATTATCATTATCATCAATGCTGTTACTATTATGATTATTATAATTGCCAACATTTATATCATTATTCTTATCATTATTATTATTATTATCATCATTATTATCATTATTATCATCAATATTATTATCCTTACTTGTTATTACTACTATTATTATCATCATCATCCATAATAATATATCATAATGTTATCTTTATTATCATCAATATCATCATCATTATCATTGTTATTATTATTATCATTATCTTTATTATCATCATTACCATAATCTTTAACAACACAATTATCACTATTATTATCCTTGACTTCATAATTATAAGAATCATTATTATCATTATACTATAATAATTAAAACTATTATCATCATTATCATCATCAATATCATTATCATCAGTATTAATATTCATGCTATTATTATCATTGTCATTTAGTCTCATCTATACCATTTTCTACATTTGTCATTATGAACCCATTAGCATTGTCATTATTTTTGCTATTATCATCACCATTATCATCATTACAGATATCATTATCATTATCATAGTTACTATTTCATCATTGTCATTATTATCATGATCATTATTATTATCATGATCATTATTATCATCATCATCATTATTGTTATGATTATTATTGTCATTATCATTATGATACTAATGATGATTACCATTATCATCATTACTATTATTGTTATCATTATCATTACCCATATCATCATTATTGTTACAATTAGTATTATCATTGTCACTGTTACTATTAGCATTATTATCATCATTATCATTGTCATCATCATCATTTTTATCATTACCATTAGTTCATCATTATCATCATATACCATGATTATCATTATCAATAATAACAGCAGTAATAGCAGCAGCAGTAGTAGCAGGAGTAGTAGCAGTAGCAATAGCACCAGCAGTAGTAGCAGGAGTAGTAGTAGCAGGAGTAGTAGCAGTAGCAATAGCACCAGCAGTAGTAGCAGGAGCAGTAGCAGTAGCAATAGCACCAGCAGTAGTAGCAGGAGTAGTAGCAGTAGCAATAGCACCAGCAGTAGTAGCAGGAGTAGTAGTAGCAGGAGTAGTAGCAGTAGCAATAGCATCAGCAGTAGTAGCAGGAGTAGTAGCAGTAGCAATAGCACCAGCAGTAGTAGCAGGAGTAGTAGCAGTAGCAATAGCACCAGCAGTAGTAGCAGGAGTAGTAGCAGTAGCAATAGCATCAGCAGTAGTAGCAGGAGTAGTAGCAGTAGCAATAGCACCAGCAGTAGTAGCAGGAGTAGTAGTAGCAGGAGTAGTAGCAGTAGCAATAGCATCAGCAGTAGTAGCAGGAGTAGTAGCAGTAGCAATAGCACCAGCAGTAGTAGCAGGAGTAGTAGTAGCAGGAGTAGTAGTAGCAGGAGTAGTAGCAGTAGCAATAGCACCAGCAGTAGTAGCAGGAGTAGTAGCAGTAGCAATAGCACCAGCAGTAGTAGCAGGAGTAGTAGCAGTAGCAATAGCATCAGCAGTAGTAGCAGGAGTAGTAGCAATAGCAATAGCACCAGCAGTAGTAGCAGGAGTAGTAGCAGTAGCAATAGCATCAGCAGTAGTAGCAGGAGTAGTAGCAGTAGCAATAGCATCAGCAGTAGTAGCAGGAGTAGTAGCAGTAGCAATAGCACCAGCAGTAGTAGTAGTAGCAGGAGTAGTAGCAGTAGCAATAGCACCAGCAGTAGTAGCAGGAGTAGTAGCAGTAGCAATAGCACCAGCAGTAGTAGCAGGAGTAGTAGCAGTAGCAATAGCACCAGCAGTAGTAGCAGGAGTAGTAGCAGTAGCAATAGCACCAGCAGTAGTAGCAGGAGTAGTAGTAGTAGCAATAGCACCAGCAGTAGTAGCAGGAGTAGTAGCAGTAGCAATAGCACCAGCAGTAGTAGCAGGAGTAGTAGTAGCAGGAGTAGTAGCAGTAGCAATAGCACCAGCAGTAGTAGCAGGAGTAGTAGTAGCAGTAGCAATAGCACCAGCAGTAGTAGCAGGAGTAGTAGCAGTAGCAATAGCATCAGCAGTAGTAGCAGGAGTAGTAGCAGTAGCAATAGCACCAGCAGTAGTAGCAGGAGTAGTAGCAGTAGCAATAGCACCAGCAGTAGTAGCAGGAGTAGTAGCAGTAGCAATAGCACCAGCAGTAGTAGCAGGAGTAGTAGTAGCAGGAGTAGTAGCAGTAGCAATAGCACCAGCAGTAGTAGCAGGAGTAGTAGCAGTAGCAATAGCACCAGCAGTAGTAGCAGGAGTAGTAGCAGTAGCAATAGCACCAGCAGTAGTAGCAGGAGTAGTAGCAGGAGTAGTAGCAGTAGCAATAGCAGCAGTAGTAGCAGGAGTAGTAGCAGTAGCAATAGCACCAGCAGTAGTAGCAGGAGTAGTAGCAGTAGCAATAGCATCAGCAGTAGTAGCAGGAGTAGTAGCAGTAGCAATAGCACCAGCAGTAGTAGCAGGAGTAGTAGCAGTAGCAATAGCACCAGCAGTAGTAGCAGGAGTAGTAGCAGTAGCAATAGCACCAGCAGTAGTAGCAGGAGTAGTAGCAGTAGCAATAGCATCAGCAGTAGTAGCAGGAGTAGTAGCAGTAGCAATAGCACCAGCAGTAGTAGCAGGAGTAGTAGCAGTAGCAATAGCATCAGCAGTAGTAGCAGGAGTAGTAGCAGTAGCAATAGCACCAGCAGTAGTAGCAGCTGGAGTAGTAGCAGTAGCAATAGCACCAGCAGCAGTAGCAGTTGCAATAGCACCAGCAGCAGTAGCAGTAGCAATAGCACCAGCAGTAGTAGCAGGAGTAGTAGCAGTAGCAATAGCACCAGCAGTAGTAGCAGGAGTAGTAGCAGTAGCAATAGCACCAGCAGTAGTAGCAGGAGTAGTAGCAGTAGCAATAGCACCAGCAGTAGTAGCAGGAGTAGTAGTAGTAGCAATAGCACCAGCAGTAGTAGCAGGAGTAGTAGCAGTTGCAATAGCACCAGCAGTAGTAGCAGTAGTAGTAGAAGCAGTAGCAATAGCACCAGCAGTAGTAGCAGGAGTAGTAGCAGTAGCAAAAGCACCAGCAGTAGTAGCAGGAGTAGTAGCAGTAGCAATAGCACCAGTAGTAGTAGCAGTAGCAATAGCACCAGCAGGAGTAGCAGGAGTAGTAGCACTAGCAGTAGTAGCAGGAGTAGTAGCAGTAGCAGTAGCAATAGCACCAGCAGTAGTAGCAGGAGTAGTAGTAGCAGGAGTAGAAGCAGTAACAGTAGCAACAGCAGTAGTAGCAGGAGTAGTAGCAGTAGCAATAGCACCAGCAGTAGTAGCAGTAGCAATAGCACCAGCAGGAGTAGTAGTAGTAGGAGTAGTAGCACTAGCAGTAGGAGCAGTAGCAATAGCACCAGTAGTAGTAACAGGAGTAGTAGTAGCAGGAGTAGTAG
>NW_028234425.1:23163608-23166108 GCF_977035675.1 Penaeus japonicus | reverse complement strand
AAGCTAGAGAACTATTGGTGGCTTTTGGATGAAATATACACACACATACGCACTTATAAACACAAACTCGCCTACACAAATATATGCACAAACACACACATAGTTTACATACTTATGACGTCACACTCACAATGGACTGCAAAATTAGGCGATCATCAGTCAGTGCATTTGCCCTGTTCGTGTTTCTCGCAGCCTGTTTGCTTTCAGTCAAGATTTATTTACGGTATGTCTCCTTGTCTCTCTCTCTCTCTCTCTATTTAGTTTATTCCATTATGAATTTGATGTTCTTGAACCTTGAAATGCTCTGGGTAGTTCACTGACATGGCTAAGTGTACATACACACACACACACACACACACACACACACACACACACACACATATATATATATATATATATATATATATATATATATATATATATATATGTATATATATATACATACACACACGCCTTTATATATATGTAAATCCTATATATATACGTGTTTGTCGTGGCATCGCGCGTACTTCCTCTACGCCCTGTGGATAGAGCCGTCCCCTCGGATCACCTGTGGGCGAATATCGGTGCGAACGATCAAACGTTCTTCTCCCCTTTATGGGCGCCCGAAGGAGGCTTGATCTGTTGCTGTTCCGCCCAAACGGACGCTTTCTTACAGTTGGTTTATGGCCTTGCTATTTCTCTCGTAAGCTCTTACGCCTAATCTCCTAGGAGTTTTAGCGGGCCTCTTTCGAGCCTCTGCTGGCCTTCACTTGCGTACCGCTAATCTCCATTGCGGCATAGTGTTATGAGTGCCATGGCGGAGGGCTTGGTCAGCTGTGCCAAGTGGAGACGAGTCACCTGCGGAGGCCTGGTGCTCGGGCCTTCAGCAAGGGGCGGCCTGAACGGCAGGTGAATTCTCTTGCTTCTACGATTGTTCCCTGGCGCCTCCGAAATCTAGCACCGGGGGTTGGCGACGTCGAGGCCCACAGCAGTCGGTCGTCCTTGGCGTTTCCCGAGGGAGAGCGCCGCATAATAAGAGGGGAAGGGCAGGTTCCCATGATATGCTGGCAGTTAGGGGAGCGTGGAGAGATTGCCATAGAGGGTGAGGGTCGGGCACGCCGCCGCCGGCTCTTGGCAGCGCCCCCAGCCGGCTCCCTGCCAGCAAGTGTCGCCGCCAGAGGGCAGGTCGGGCACCCAAGGTTTTAAAACGAAGAGTCGTAGGCTTAGGAACCTCACTTGTTCCTGGGCGGGACAGGGCAAGGCGGGCGTTCCTTTTCCTTTCTGTGTCTTTCCTGGTGCTACTCACTTGGGCCCAGGCTTGTGTCTTTAGGTAAGTGCTCGGCGTCTGCCAAGGAGTTTCGCGAGCGTGGTCTTACGGCGAAGGTGAAAACCGCGAGAAAGCAAAGTAGAGAAAGAATGAGTTTTTTTTTTCTCGTAAGAGGCGAAGCAAAGATCGCTCCCTAATACCCCTTCGGCCATGGCAGAGCTGGAGGCGGAGAGTGAGTAGGCGGAAAGAGGTGGAAAGAGGGAAAGACGGAGAGTGAAGAGAAGGAGAAGTGACGAGTAAGAGAGAAGAGTGAGCTTGCGACAGAAGGAGCTTGAGACTCTCTCACGACAAGTGTCCAGTCTCCACTCAGTGTCCCATCGCCTGTGTGCTACGGCTTCTAGTTTCCCCTCCCAGCGGGTGATAAAAAATCAGTGAAAAGTAGTTTGAATACAGTGAAAGTAGTGCACGGTTTTTATTTACAACGCGACAGTGTAACGCTGGTGTTTAGGAGAGCTCCAAGAGAAAGAAAAAGAAAAAAAAAAAAAAAAGAAAAAAAAACAAAAATAAAAAAACAAAAAAACAGCAATCAAAAATACTCCAACAAAAGACCCTCCTTTATTAAAAAAAGAAACGCGTTTGTGTTTACTGTGGCAGGCGTGGTTGCGTTGTGTGCTTGGTGCATTGTTGGTTCATTTTGTTCGCCGCAAAAGACAAGGATATGTGACGTTTGTTTCGGATTCCGTTTCGAGAAAGACTAGAGACGACCGTGAGTGTTAGACGCAATGTTTCAAAGCGCTTTTTCAATGTTTTTTGACTCGAGGATATTCCAGAAAAAAAATATATATATTACGGCTTTGGATCTAAAACTATGGAAAATTATGCTCTTGCTTCAGTTATGTTCCTTCATTTGATTTTAATTTGCTTTAATTGATATGTTTGCATATATATTTATATAATATATATATTATATATATATATATATATATATATATATATATATATATGTGTGTGTATATAAATTTATATATAAATATATGTATGTATGTATATACATATATACGTATATATGCATATGTATGTATATATATATATATATATATATATATATATATATATATATTATATTTATATCTATATCTATATCTGTCTATCTATATATATATATACATATACATATTTATATATATGATATATGTATGCATAATATACGTATATGTATATGTAATATGTATATATTTATGTACATATATA
>NW_028234425.1:23148608-23151108 GCF_977035675.1 Penaeus japonicus | reverse complement strand
TCCTTTCATCCCTCTTTATCTATCTAATCCCTCTCTCTCTCTCTCTCTCTCTCTCTCTCTCTCTCTCTCTCTCTCTCTCTCTCTCTCTCTCTCTCTCTCTCTCTCTCTCTCTCTCTCTCTCTCTCTCTCTCTCTCTCTCTCTCTCTCTCTCTCTCTTTCTCTCTCTTTCTCTCTCTCGCTCTCGGTTACTGCATTGCAAAATAATGCACAATGTGTAAATTGAGTTACATAAAGACTTAATGACTGACATGACCGAGTTTCCCCCCCCCCCCACCACCACCACCACCCCCGTCCCGCTGCGATTTCTCTTTCCAGATCTCTCACCTTGACCTGACCCCCGTCCCCCCACCCCCCTCGCCATTTCCCTCTTCCACTTGCTTCACTTGTATGCTGCAAGACCACTTTCCGCAAGAGCTTCGCCTTTAAGCCTCTCTCTCTCTCTCTCTCTCTCTCTCTCTCTCTCTCTCTCTCTCTCTCTCTCTCTCTCTCTCTCTCTCTCTCTCTCTCTCTCTCTCTCTCTCCCTCCCTCCCTCCCTCCCTCCCTCCCCCTCCCTCCCTCTCTTCCCCTCCCTCTCCCCCCTCTCTTTTCTTTCTCTTTCTCCTTCTGTTTCTCTCTTCTTTCTCTTTCTCCTTCTGTTTCTCTCTCTCTTTCTCCCTCCCCTATGCCTATATGCGCTATCAGCGAGTACCACCGGTATTTCGCAAACGGTAACGGACGCAGCTCTCACTCACGGCCGCGCTGTGCCGTTGCGTGCTAGAGCGAAGGGGCATTACCCCCCCCCCCCCACCACCACTCCTCCTCCCTGTTCCCCAACCATCCCCTCTTCCTCCTGTGCTTCCGTAGTTCCCCTTCACTGCAGAGGATTTAGGGGGAGGGGGAGAAGGTGTTCTATCGGCGTCTTGCAAAGCGGTGCCATATAATGTCAGAGGGTGGCGTAGCAAGTGGTGTTGCAGGTAGTGTTGCACGCGCTCGGATGGCTTGGTGATTTCCTTGTATAGATATGAGGGAGGGTGTAAGGTAGGAAGGAAGAGGGGGTGGGGCGGTTTATGATGCTGGTGATTGTTGGTTGTGTGTGTGTGGGGGGGGGTGCCAGGAAAGAGCCGGTGCCAGGAGGAGGCTCATGTTGCAACCATCATTGCACGACTTGCTACTGCAGGCTGTGCGACGCAACCCGCTCCGAAGGCGGCCGAGCTCCTCGGAGCGCCGGGAAATGGATCCGCCGCTTCGTGTTGCTCAACGCAAATAGCACCGCACGGCCAGGGCCCTCTCCTGCTGTTACTCCTCCTCTTTCTGGTTCTTCCTCTTCCTCCTCCTCTTCCTCTTCCATTGTTTCTGTTTCCTCTTTGGAGTCGTCTTATCCTTCTCCTTCTTCTCGTTATCTTCCTTCTCCCTCCCCTCCTCCTCCTACTCCTCATTTTCCTTCTCCTCCTTCTTCTTCTTCTTCTTCTTCTTCTTCTTCTTCTTCTTCTTCTTCTCCGCCACTTGCATGTCCTCCCTCCGCTTTGGCTGTGATGCTCCGCCCGACACGGGCATTGAGCCGGGCATCCCTCCGGGCACTGTGAGGCTGGCACCTTTAGGTCGGCATTCGCTCCGCAGCAGAGGGGAGGAGAGGTGGGGAGGGGAGGGGAGAGGAGAGGAGAGGAAATGAAATTTGAGGAGAGGAAGGTAGAGTAGAGGAGAGGGAAATAGTGGGGAAGAGAGAGATAAGATGAGGAGGAAAGGGGGAAGGGAGGAGAAGAGATAGGGGGTGGATGAGAAGGGAGGAGAGGAGAGAAGGAAAGGGAAACTGATCGCACGCCTTGGTGGGTATCACGTGACCGTATGACGTCACGGCGTTCGCTGACGTCACAGCACTTGCGTCACTCAAGGTTAAGAGAGAACCTCCGCTGATACTAGATGCAGGTACGGAGCGCGGGGGGGAGGGGGGCAGCAGACAAGGAAGGATGAAGAGAGAGAGAGAGAGAGAGAGAGAGAGAGAGAGAGAGAGAGAGAGAGAGAGAGAGAGAGAGAGAGAGAGGGAGAGAGAAACGTATGTGGACATGTTGAGTCTCACCAAACTGTAGCAGTCTAGGCGCTGATTAGAATTAAGAGTTAGAAGGGTTAGGCAGCATCCATAGGGGTTAGGGGTAGGGGTGGGGATAATCGGGGGTAGATGGAGCTGGGGGGAGTGGGTTGGGGAGGGGGGGAGGAGGTCGTGTGCTAGAGTGTCCTAGTGATCAGTCGTCTCATGAAAATAAAGTAACATAATTGTAAATAAATGTAAATATATAAAATATAGATTAGATAATAATAGAATAGGATTACCAAATATTCACAGAGACGAATAGGTTAAGAAAAAAAGAACAAGAAAATCACACAGGTAACCGACTAGGAGTTCAGTAAGGATAACACACGAACTTCAACCGAGATACTAAATCTAAATCTAAATTACTGGATTTTAATCTAAACTACTAAATCGGATTCTTAATGACTAAATATAAATATAAATAACCGGATCTA
>NW_028234425.1:23138608-23141108 GCF_977035675.1 Penaeus japonicus | reverse complement strand
TTTCAAGGAGGATCTCGCGGGGACAGTGAAATGCGGTGCGTTGGGTCCGTAGAGTTTGCGAGCGTCGCTCCACTTGGCAATTACTTTTTTTTTGGTTGTTCATGTTATTGTTTTTTTTTTCTTTCCTTCCCATTGTTTTTTTTTTCTCTCTTTCTCTTTCCCCACCATCCCTTATTAAATATAATGATTTTTTTTAGGGCGTTATGGAAGCAGGTAGGAAATCCCAACACGTAATAAGTAAATGAAAAGCCCTTTAGTTTCCCCGCCTTAGGGCCTGCAACAAACAGTGGGCGCCCCCGTAAACACGACCGTCAGACCAACCATAACAATCCTTCCCCCCTCCTCCCCTCCCTTGCCCTTCCTTCAACGGGAAAAGGGCCCAAACTCGCCACTTTTCAAAGATTTTTATTTTATTATTTTTTTTCTTCATTATCTCCCACTCCCTCTTTTCAGCCTCCCCCTCCGTTCCCCCTTTCCGTATACACTCCCCCCCTCTATACACTCTCCTCCCCTTAAATTCCCCCTTCCCCCCTTCGTACTCCTTCCCTATACCCCCTCCCTACTCTGTCTCCCCCTTCCCCCTTTGTACCCCCCCTCGCCCCGTCGTAACTTCACTCAACATCAAATCCTTTTCACACTTAAGCGCACTCGAGACCCGATCTCCAGAAACCGCTCGATCATGACGTTATTGCAGCCTCGGAAGTGAGGTTATTGCAGCTTCAAAAAATAAGATAATTGCAACCTCGAAAAGGATAGCATTGCAGCCTATTGAATGACGGCATAGGTAGTTAAAAGAATTTCATTGCAGAGTCTAATAAAAAAGGGTGTCATTGCAGCCTGTCAGGGTGAATAGGAACAAATGCAGGCTTACACAACGCCTAGTAAAATCGACTTAATTTTACAGTCTGAAGCCTGTGGGCGCGCGCGTGGTGTATATTGGTTTGTTTATGTGTGGCGTGTCTCTGGTGTCTTCGAAAGGGAGGGAGGGAGGGGGCAGCGGAGGGAAGGAGGAGGGAGGGGGAGGCATCCTGTTCCTCCAGGCTATTTTCTCTCCCGCGCTGTTTCTTCGTCTTCCCTCTTCTGTAGGTGCCAAGGCCTCCTCCTCCTCCTCCTCCTCCTTCTCCTCCTCCTCCTCCTCCTCCTCCTCCTCCTCCTCCTCCTCCTCCTCCTCCTCCTCCTCCTCCTCCTTCTCCTCCTCCTCCTCCTCCTCCTCCTCCTCCTCCTCCTCCTCCTCCTCCTCCTCCTCCTCTTCCTGCACATGGCGCCTAGCCCAGCCCCTCCCCCGCTCCCTCCCTCCCTCCCCCCCTTCCCCCTCCTTCCCTCTCCTTCCCTTCCCTGCACCCCCTCTTTCACCTCCCCTCAAAAAAAGGCCTACCCATGCCAACTCCTTGCACAGCCGCCCACGCCAACCCCCCCCCCCCCGCCCACGTCAACCCCCAACTTCTCTCCTCAGCCCCCCCCCCCCCCTCCGCCAAAGGCTTCTCCAATCAGCTTAGGGGCGCGAACAAGAGATAAGTTTAGGAAGGGGAGGGGGGCGGTGTAGGGGTGGTGGGGTATGAGGTAGTCGGTGTCTTTAAGGCTGTTTGTTTATTTATTTGTCCGTTTCAAGTTCCTTTCCCTTCTGGAGGAGGTGGAGGTGGGTCCGCCTCTCGGACTTTGCTTTTATTCGAGGCGCGATGAGAATGTGTTTGCAAGCTAATGGCAGCGTGAGGTTGCAACACCGGGTGTTGAGTGAGGGGACCGCGAGGGGAGGGAGGTGCCGGACGAGGGGAAGGGATGGGGGAGGGGCGGTAAGGGAAGGGGGAAAAAGGGGTTAGAAAATAGGGGATGTGGCGGAGAGGGGAGGAAAGGGTTAGAAAAGGGAAGCGATAGAGAGAGGAACAAAAGGCTTGTAGTAAGGGAGCAGCGACGGGTGTTAGGGAGAGTGTAGTGGGGGCGGGGGAGCTGGGAGGGCTTGGAGATGCTTGGATTCTGTTCAAGAATGCGCCGCAGAGAGAGAGAAAGAGAGAGAGAGAGAGAGAGAGAGAGAGAGAGAGAGAGAGAGAGAGAGAGAGAGAGAGAGAGAGAGAGAGAGAGAGAGAGACGAAAGCGAAAGCGAAAGCGAAAGCGAAAACGAAAATGAGCGAGAGCAAGACGGGCGTCAAGCGTCAAGCTCGGGGAGGACGGAGGCCCAGGAATAAAAAGCAATGTCGCCGAGCGTTGCTGCCGCCGTCTATCGCCAGGTGTGTCTATAAAGGGGTGCGATATGTATTAATCCCTCTCCTTCGACGGGTTGGCACCGGCGACAACAACAGCAGCCCTCCCTTTCCCCCTGGGTACTTTGGCACCGCGGCCACGACACGACCTTTCTTTTACACGGCGACAACGACCCGCTAGCATGCTTGACGCCGCGACGGTAGCAACAGCCCTCGGCAGTTCACTCTTTACGCTGGAGACTTCCTTCGAGAGGAAAGGGAAGGGTCCTAGGAGAGGGGAGAGGAAGAGGAAAGGGGTCACGAGG
>NW_028234425.1:23126108-23131108 GCF_977035675.1 Penaeus japonicus | reverse complement strand
ATATATGTATATATGTATATATATACATATATGTATATATGTATATATACATATATGTATATATATATGTATATATATATATATATATATGTATATATATAAATATATATATATGTGTGTGTATATATATATATGTATATATCTCTCTCTATATATATACATATGTATGTATATATATATATATATATATATATATATATATATATATATGTATATATATATATGTATATACATATATATGTATATATATATATTTATATATATATGTATATATATATATGTATATGTATATGTATATATTTGTATATATGTACATATATATGTGTGTGTGTATGTGTATGTGTATGTGTATGTGTATGTGTATGTGTATGTGTATGTGTGTGTGTGTGTGTGTGTGTGCGCGCGTGCATGTGTATGTATGTATGTATGTATGTATGAATGCATGTATATAAAGAGAGACAGACATAAACAGAGAGAATGAGAGAAAGAGAGAGGGAGGGCGAGAGCGTGAGCCAGAGCCGAGAGAGATGCAAAACAGGAGATGACTTAGGCAAGAGGTCGCTGTAGAGGTGGCATGAGAAGGCATTGGCATTTGAATAACCTCCGCATTTTGCATTTCCTGGCGCGGCACCTTGTCGAAAGAAAGAAAGAAAAAAAAAAGAGAGACACGGTGTATGTGCGCTCTTGGATGCTTGTAGAATGTGCCTACGTGCGTTTGTTTGCTCTTTTGTATGTCTGCCTGCCTGTCTGTGCCTCGCAATGGTGGTTTGTGCCGTGTGATAACGTAAAGGTGAGAGGTCATTATGCCGCTGTGCTTCATCTGGTTCGGGGTTTATGCTTGCAGGCCACCCCTCCCCATTCCCCTTCCCTCTCCCCCACCCTTCCCCCATCCCCACCCGCTCTTCCGGGCTCTTTCTCTCCCTCCCCCCATCCCCTCCCTCCCTCCCTTCCGGCCTCTTTCCGTTCGTATTGCATTTTTCGCTTGTTTGCTTTTTTCACTTCGTTTTTATTATTTATTTTATTTTATTCATTTATGTTTTATTTATTTCTTGTTTTTTTTTGGGGGGAGGGGGATATATCTCCTTTGTATCTGCATGGCGGAGCGTGGTTGCCACAAGTTGGTTGCCATAAAGTTGGTTGTCATACGTCTTCAACGGGCGGGCTCGGTCTGGTGGAGGAGGGGGAAGGGAGAAGGGGGAAGGGGGTAGGGTGTCATTTCCCACCCATTTCCACCTCGAAGTGAGGGTCAAGTGAAGATGGAAGGTAGAGGGGAGAGGGGGGAGGAGGGGGTCAGGGAAGGGAGTAGGGGACGGGGAAAACACTTACACTCATCTCGTGTCTGAGTGGAAATGTAAATGTAAAGGTGGAGCAGGGGGAGGGGAGGGGAGGGGAGGGGAGGGGAGGGGGGTAGGACACGTTTAAAGCTCTTTGACGACCTCTTCCCCTTTCTTCTCGCACAAAGCACCGGTTCTTCGCCTCAACACCCCCTCTCCCTATGCCCCTTCCCTACCCTTCCGCCTCACCCATCACCCCTCTCCCCTCTCCTGCCCTTCTCCTGGATGGGTGTTGCCCCTTCCCTTCCCTTCCCTTCTCCCCCTTCCCCTCTCCCACTGCTTCTGATTTTGTTTGTTTCTTTCTTTCTTTAACGGCTGGAAGTGTCGAGAATACTATTTGTCTTTTGTGTGTTATGTATGATACCGGTGTGTAGATGATTTCATTCATATGTCAACTTCATTGATTTATTTTCGTAAGTTATCGTAGATTATTTCATTTATGAGATGTGATTCCATTCTTAGATTACCTCGGATGATTTCATTCACGAGTTTTCCCAGATAGTACTTAAATTATCTGAGTGTGTTGATAAGTCATCCTAGCGTGTGGCTAAGTCATCCTAGCATATTCTAGTGTATAGCTAAGTCATCGTAGTGCATATCAAAGCCATCGTAGTGCATAGCTAAGCTATCCTAGGCAGTAAGTATACTTAGTATAATCCTCTATACTCAACCCCCGTTCCTCCCCCCGCAGGAGCGCAATGCCGAATCCGCCATCGAAGCCCTGAAGGAGTACGAGCCCGAGATGGGCAAGGTCGTGCGCGCGAACAAGGCCGGCGTCCAGAAGATCCGCGCCAAGGGCATCGTCCCCGGAGACATCGTTGAGATCTCGGGTTAGTCAAGTCCTTCTTTTGTCTTCTATTTCTTTTTCTTGTTCTTCTTCTTCTTCTTCCTATTATTATTATTATTATTATTATTATTATTATTATTATTATTATTATTATTGTTATTGCTATTTTTTTCTTCTTTATATAGAGAGGATGAGAGTAGTTTTTTCTAGCGAGAGAGGATAGGAGAAGTGGCTTTTTTCAGGATAGGAAAAGCTAGAAATCGGGTAGGATGAGGGTGGTTAAAGAGAGATTAAGATGATGAAGTAGAAGGGGAGGTTTAAGAGCAGACCTATGGGTAGGTAAAGCTATGGGCAGGTAGTGGGGAGGAGGGGGTTGGATGGGGAGGGGGTCTTAGTAAAGAGGAGGTTTATCATTGCAGCTTACTTGTTCAGTTTGGACTCTGCTTTACAGTTATACTACATAGATAGATTATAGTACATGGATAATGATGATAATTTGCAGATAGACTATGAATGACACTTGTGTCATTGCTATTGATATGAAATCAGTTGATCCTTTTTTTGAGTTACAATTCAGTGAAAATCTGTCAGCTGTTGCTCAAATGAATGGTAGGGTGTTCTTCCTGATGCCATGTTGCCTTACTCATGTAAACTCATAGGCATAGGCACTGTAGTTTGAATCTTGATTTTGTGATTTGAAATGTGGATGCAATCAGCACTCATTTTTAAACTTTGTTGATATTGATATTTTATTTTATTTTATTTTTTGTATTCTAGGAATACAAAAAATCCTCTTTATTTGCTGTGTAAATAGTCAAAAGTTAACATGCCCCTTTACCTTACAGTTGGAGACAAGATCCCCGCCGACCTGCGTCTGTGCAAGATCTTCTCAACGACCCTGCGTATTGACCAGTCCATTCTCACTGGAGAGTCCGTCTCCGTCATCAAACACACTGATGCCATCCCAATATATATATATAAAAGGGGGGTTGGGGGGGGGGATATATATATTATATATATAAAAGGAGGTGGGTGGGGTGGGTGGGGGGGGGTGGGGGGGGGGGGGGGGGGGGGGTGGGGGGGAAGACCCCAAGGCCAGTCAACCAGGTCAACCAGGTCAGACTCGGGGGTGGCAAGCACCACGTTCCCTCTCCCTCTCTCTTGTGCTTTGGGAAGAAACGGAGTCTGATCAGAGGTTTTGAGGAAATGACGAGAGCATCTTCTACTCACAAGCCCTGATTCAGCCAGTTGTTGTTGTGTAAATCCTTAGAGCTTCTCTCATTACCAAGGTCATTTGAGCTTGGCGTTTCCATACTAACATTAAAGATGTACCCCTTATAAGTGTACCTCTCTTTGTGTGTTCTGGTGTCAGATGTATTCAGGTGTGTTTTCATACCAACTCATTTTTCTTATTTTTGATAGTGAGCAGACTCTGACGTGTTTAGAAAAGTATTCCGTAACTAAAATAGGACACCCAAAATGAAATTAAGTATTTCACTTGTACGTAGTGGGAATGAAAAGTATTAATAAGAATTAGCAACTGTGCTAAATGAAGACATACAATCTCTTAAAATCTGCATATTCCATTCACTTTACAAGCACGCAGACAAGGATGGGGCTAGTATTGCCCGTGCCATTATACAGGTAAAGTGTGAGTCACACTTGGTGATCCCTCAGTCCTGTACGTTCAGGTATTACACATGTATGTTAGTATGCCTGCCGTCTGGTCACTACCACCCATTCAATCACTGCTGCCTGTTCCCTGCTTGTCACTTTTGCATTTACTGATCAGAGGTTTTGAGGAAATGACGAGAGCATCTTCTACTCACAAGCCCTGATTCAGCCAGTTGTTGTTGTGTAAATCCTTAGAGCTTCTCTCATTACCAAGGTCATTTGAGCTTGGCGTTTCCATACTAACATTAAAGATGTACCCCTTATAAGTGTACCTCTCTTTGTGTGTTCTGGTGTCAGATGTATTCAGGTGTGTTTTCATACCAACTCATTTTTCTTATTTTTGATAGTGAGCAGACCTCTGAGTGTTTAGGAAAGTATTCCGTAACTAAAATAGGACACCCAAAATGAAATTAAGTATTTCACTTGTACGTAGTGGGAATGAAAAGTATTAATAAGAATTAGCAACTGTGCTAAATGAAGACATACAATCTCTTAAAATCTGCATATTCCATTCACTTTACAAGCACGCAGACAAGGATGGGGCTAGTATTGCCCGTGCCATTATACAGGTAAAGTGTGAGTCACACTTGGTGATCCCTCAGTCCTGTACGTTCAGGTATTACACATGTATGTTAGTATGCCTGCCGTCTGGTCACTACCACCCATTCAATCACTGCTGCCTGTTCCCTGCTTGTCACTTTTGCATTTACTGATCAGAGGTTTTGAGGAAATGACGAGAGCATCTTCTACTCACAAGCCCTGATTCAGCCAGTTGTTGTTGTGTAAATCCTTAGAGCTTCTCTCATTACCAAGGTCATTTGAGCTTGGCGTTTCCATACTAACATTAAAGATGTACCCCTTATAAGTGTACCTCTCTTTGTGTGTTCTGGTGTCAGATGTATTCAGGTGTGTTTTCATACCAACTCATTTTTCTTATTTTTGATAGTGAGCAGACTCTGACGTGTTTAGAAAAGTATTCCGTAACTAAAATAGGACACCCAAAATGAAATTAAGTATTTCACTTGTACGTAGTGGGAATGAAAAGTATTAATAAGAATTAGCAACTGTGCTAAATGAAGACATACAATCTCTTAAAATCTGCATATTCCATTCACTTTACAAGCACGCAGACAAGGATGGGGCTAGTATTGCCCGTGCCATTATACAGGTAAAGTGTGAGTCACACTTGGTGATCCCTCAGTCCT
>NW_028234425.1:23113608-23116108 GCF_977035675.1 Penaeus japonicus | reverse complement strand
TACAGTATGTAACTGTTGAAGCATCTTGATGACGACTGAGAATGTCGTCAAGAAGCTCTGTCTGTGTCACTAAAGATCACCTCTGTTGTGTCAGCCAAAACTAACTCTTTATGCAAATCATTTTTCACTTTTTCAACATTTTACTATACATTTTACATACAAAATGGAAAAAACGCATGTGAAGTGTTGGAAGTGTTTAAAAAAAATACAGGTATTGGTATCCTATTTTGCTGAAGGAAAAAGGAAAATAGATAAGTGTTACTTGTGATAAAAAATATATTTTGTGGTATTAACTGTTGGTGCAAGGTCATACAGCCTATTTAAACTTTTGATTCTTTTCACGTTAAAAAGTGAATAAAAAGAGAATAGAGGACAAAATAATTGGTCACTGCGTCATTCCATTTATGTATTTTTCTTTTCTTTTCTTTTTTATGGTCCTTTATAAGCTGTGATGTCTTTACGAGTTTTGTTAAGAAAATAATAAATTGTTGTTAAAAAGTTGAACAACCAGAGTTTGTGTACCTAGTGTGGACCCTGCCTGTAACTGAAAAGACTTCCAGAAGATGATTCCCTGTTTCTCATGTAGTGTGGAGTGTGACTAACATATCCCGCAGCCTTACCTTGGATCCTTAAGGTGAGAAAACCCTGTCTTCTGTTGACAAGCATGTGCATTTGTCTTAGCTATAGATTTTTAGAGATAAAGGCAGTTAACCTTCTGGTAGACAGTTAGACTATAATGAAACTCTAGTTTTGTCTAGTAGATCTTATCTTGTTTGCCATCGGCAGGAATCAGTTTTGTTTGTGCTTATTTAAATATGTATGTTTTCTGCACCTTCTTTTACAGGTTTCTTTTTTATGTTTTATATTTCTCTTCCAGATTCAGTATTGATTTTGCATCATGAAGGCATATTTTTTATATTTACGAATTTGTTTTTCTATTACCCCAATTATGCATTTCTTTAGATACAAATTAGGATATGGTTACTTTTAAGGTACTGTTAGGATAGAACAAGATTTTGTTCAGATATATAGGTATATAATATATATATATATATATATATAATATATATATATATATATATATATATATATATATATATATAATATATATATATATATATATATATATATAATATTATATATATATAATGTAGGTGTTATTACATATTTATGTAAGCTATTTTATATATTACTGTTTTAGCTTTAATTTATATTTTGTCTAAGGTAACTTTACTTGTTCCTACTGAGAATCATCTAATGAAGAGCCATCTTGAACAGGCTGGCCCCTAAAGTATCTCTTACTGAGTGCAAGAATCTTTCAGCACTGCAAAGTAAACTGTCCCTTGGAGATTTGTCCATGTGCCATTTGTTATGTACTTGCACCCCCACAAGTCGAGTCTAATTTTGATTCTCTCCTCCCCGCGGTTCATGTACTTGCTTGTCCCCAACGATCTTCCATGTGGCCCCCTGGGTAGATCCATGGCATGTTCCAAATACTCTTTCGTGAAGGACATTACATGTGCTCTAAATACCCAACTTACCTTGCAGCGTCTAAACCTATGACTGTAAATATCTGGTGTTGGAGTGGTTTGTGTATATATATGTACAGTGATGACTTACCCCCGTCTTCCCCTCTTCCCAGTTCCCTTGCCACCCTCAAGCTCCTCCCTGGAACCTGATATGAAAATCTCACAACACAGTTTCCCCCAGTCTTAGCCCCTCCTTTCTTCCCCATTCATTGCTTGTACCATCTCTTTACCTTATTTTGCTTTGAAATTCATGTATTTACCTTATCCTTTATTCCCCCAGTCCTGGAAGGAAAAAAATGAACACACAATGCAATATTTGGCCTCTTTGGTTACCGACAGTAAGTCTCTCTATAATCCTAGAGGTTTCAAGGCCTATTACATGTTTGGAAAGCTGTGTCTCCTAGAATGCAAAACATCAGTGCTGTTAGAAATAATACATAGAAGAAGCACATCTCATGCCATGTTAAGTCTTATTATGCTAGCTTTATAGTTGCTTTCTAGCTTCATGGCTTAAATAGACCATGCTCCTGATTATCTGTTTGTCCAAGGATACTAGAATATATATAGGCTATTTCAGAAAAGTTCTATAGTATTTTGTCCTTGCAGATGGTCACCAAGCACAGAGAAATATTAAAAATACGCATAAGAAATATACCATGTGAAGTCTCTGTGGTGTACTAATATTGATAATGAAAATTGATGTCTAATGCTACAAAAGAGAGAGAAAGAAATAATAAACTGTTTAGACTCGGGAGTAGCAATGTTGTGTCAGTAATATACCAAAAAGATTCACTAAATTTTTCAGCTCTATTTTGGGGAATAGTCCTGCAAGATTTGTCAATACATGTTAGCCATGTCTACTTACCCTGTTTCCTAACATCCAATGGAATGTTTGTCTTTCAGAGTATTTGACAGTTTGACTCAAGCCGAAGTTTATGATTGGTCTGATAGGCATCTGTTAGCCAACCTCT
>NW_028234425.1:23101108-23103608 GCF_977035675.1 Penaeus japonicus | reverse complement strand
TAGTTTTGGGTCTTTCCAGGTACATAAGGGAGTCGATATATAGATAGGTTTAGCTTCATGGTGTGTGTTCTAGACTTTGGCTTTTTGCGAGAGATTTTTATACAATGTAGGTATTGCATTGGAATTTGGTTGGTGCTTCAGTCTTGAGTTATTTATTACAAATTTTGTGAACATTTTTATGGTAGTGTGTCAAAGGTGCTGTTACCACTGGCCTTTGCAAATCTTTGAGTCATATGGTCTTCCACAGTAGATTTATTTCATACATTTTTCTCCAGACTTGTAGAAATTTTCCCGAATAGAGTGAAATCAAGCAATGCTTTTGGTTCCATGCCTCACACTCTGGCATACCTTTATCGCTTGTATTCTGTCGAGGAAGAGCATGGATTGGTTTCTTGTGTGGTAGTAGATAACAAGCTGTATCCTACCATAATGTATGTGGTAGATGGTTTTACCCTTATGCGAGTGCAAAGCATGGAGTTGCTGGGAGATGTTTTGTTTCATTATCTTAATATAGATGTTATTTGACGGTGGTATACTCGCTTTTAACCCCTTCACTACGGGCAGTAGAAAACGCCTCTCATGGCGTATCCGAGCTGCCGGCGCGCGCCAAATTTTAAACGTCGCTATTGAATATGATAAGTTTTAAGCCAAAACCTCTACAAGTTTTAAGCCTAAACCTCAACATAATCATCATGTGTTATATATCAAAATATGCATAGTTAACCTCTTCCCTCATGGGCATGTGACAAGTTATTTACATGGGTTGGGAGGAAGATGGAAAGAGTGACCTTGGTGGGAGGCCTCACTCAGATGACCAAAGAAAACGATTGAAATAGTATGGTAAACTAATCATGATAAGTTTTATATTTTGACGTAATGTTCCATAAATAAATAATAAAATGATTGCTAGCAGGGCCCATCAGTGCCTCCCCTGGTATAAGCGAATCCCACTCTTATGTAATAAATTAATAATAATGA
The DNA here is from genome assembly GCF_977035675.1 of Penaeus japonicus. Classification (NCBI taxonomy): domain Eukaryota; kingdom Metazoa; phylum Arthropoda; class Malacostraca; order Decapoda; family Penaeidae; genus Penaeus; species Penaeus japonicus. Next base: position 23,102,630 of record NW_028234425.1, on the reverse strand, counting down.
AAGTCAAGTAATATATCGTATCATATCTGACCTCTATTCTGAAAGATCTCGTACAGTATCCGGAAGAAAGAAAACTCAATTCCACCAGAACTCAGCCATGACGCAGTATGCGCGTCCTCGGATTTGGCGCGAGGGCTGCGATGACGCAGTATACGCGTCATCGTGTCGAAGGGGTTAATGATCCTCAAGGCAGTCTTTGACCCTCAGGAAAAGGCTAATAGAATAAGACTTGATTAAGTGATTGCTGTTGTCTCCTTTCTTGTTGCTCTAGATAATGCTATCTGTATACTTCCTTTGTTAAAGACAGTATTGTTGATTTTTCTGGATCTTTGCATAGTCTGATTTTGGTAATACCAAAATTTGAGGACTACTGTAATGCAACATATTTTTATAACTACATGGTTTAATTCAGAATCTGGAAGTGTTTAAGTATTATACAAAGGTAAAGGAAAGTCTTGCAAGAGCCTTTTTTAATTATGTTAGAAGGTACCACTTAAGACTAGACTCTTCCCTACGCTCATGTGATATTGTTGTGTTTCGGTTGGCTTCCAAACGCATTTAAAGATGCTACAGCTCTATGAGGATTTTTGGTAAACTAGACAACCATAGAATATAGATCCTCATATGCCAGTGGAAAAATTAGCTCCCTGACTTGTCTCAGTAAATAAGGGTAATGGAAACCCAACTTTAGAAGAATAGTGACAAGTGGATTCAGTCTTTAAAAAAGATATATATATATATATATATATGTATATATATATATATATATAAAATATATATATATGATGAAAATAAGCAGTCATTACAGTTGTTAAGAGTCCGAGCATTAAAGTACAAAGACAAGTTATTGTGCATACTTGCTTCCAGACTGGTTGAGTTTAGATGACCTTATGGAATTATTATGAAACGGAGGTTAGACTCCAAAGTGTGAAATAATGGAAACAGACACGAGGTTACAGTGAACTATGGATTTTTATTTTTCTAAGAACTTACAATTTTATAAATTTTCCAAATATATTGTGAGTAGACTATCAACAGTAGGTGAGCAAAATTGAGGTGATTAAGAGAGAAGGTAAGATGTATTGGGATTCATGATGAATGAGACAATCCTTTAAGTCGTACCATACGTTGAAACTTTGCCGACTGCCCACAGTAACTTGATGATGGGATCTGTAAGTATAATTTCTAAGCAGTGAATATTCCAAAGTAATTTTAACCCACTCATGACGGGGGCATTCCAGCCTTGCATGTTACAATGCCGGGGCTCTCGAACGCTTAGGCCTAAATCAGTTAAATAAACGACACCATATGATGTCACCCAGCGAACGGGCCTTGAATGCGCGGTACCGTGGTGTACCACCCGTCCAGAGAGGGTTAAAGATTGGAGGAACTTTCAAGGAAGAAAGACTTTACAGGGATATCCAGATGCTTGAAGGAAGCACCCTTAAATTTTGAAATATGTATTGAATTGAGAGTACAACTGGAAATTACTATGTAGGTCTGAACCTAATTCTCTTTTGTG
>NW_028234425.1:23076108-23096108 GCF_977035675.1 Penaeus japonicus | reverse complement strand
CTCTCTCCTCCCTCTCTCTCTCTTCCCTCTTTCTCTCTCTCTTCTCTATCTTTCTCCTCCTCTCACTCTCTCTCTCTCTCTCTCTTCTCTCATCTCCTCTCTCCTCTCTCTCTCTCTTCCTCTCTCTCTCTCTCTCTTTCTCTTTCTTTTCTTTCTAACTATCGAGCAAAATCTGATTCTCTCTTTCTCTTCTTCTTCTCTTTCTTCTCACACATTCTTTCTTTTTTCTTTCTACATTCTCTCTTTCTTTCTTCTTTCTCTTCTCTCTCTTTCTTTCTCTTTTCTCCTTCTTCTTTCTTTCTTTCTTTCTTTTCTTCCGAGATTCTTTCTTTTCTTTCTTTCTTGTCGATTCTTTCTTTCTTTCTTTCTTTCTTTTCTTTCTTCTTTCTTTTTCTTTCTTTCTTTCTCTCTCTCTCTCTCCTCTCACCTTCTCTCTCTTCTACATCTTCCCCATCTCTTCTCTCTCTATCTCTCTTCTCTACTCTCTCTCTCTCTCTTCTCTCTCTCTCTAAGAATCTCTCTAAGAATCTCCCACTAAGAATCTCTCCTCTCTCTCTCCAAAAACTAAGAATCCTTCTAAGAATCTCTCCTTCCTCACTCTCTGCTCTCTCAAGAAACTATCTCTCTCATCGCAAGAAAACTTACAAGACACTCTCTCACCAAGAAACCGCCCGATCTCCCAAGAAACTCGACTCTTCTCTCCTCTCTCTCACTTTTCTCTCTCCCTCCGTTTCATATCTCTCTCTCTCTCTCTCTCTCTCTCTCTCTCTCTCTTTCTCTCTCTCTCCAAGAAAATGTTATTTTGGATTGTGGGTAATAAAAATATTCCAGTGATCCTGACCCAAAGATTAAGCTTTCCTGTATCACTTCAGGCTGTATCAGGTATTCTTTATTTCCATGAAAACAATGATGTACAAGAAAAAATGAATCACATTGTTGAAATGCCAATACAGCTGTCTTGAACTGCGGAATGCATTGGATGGCAAGACACGAGAGCCATGCCAGAACAGGACGTAGGGTGTGGACGTACTTGAGATTTTTAAACGGTAAAGCGTCCTTATAGATGGGGTTTTGAACAAGTTGTTATGGTGACTCAAACTTTGGAGATGTATTTTTTTTTGTTTTAATTATTTGCTTATTTATTGATTTTGTTTTTGTCGTAGTGAGGATGCAACTTGTCCAAATGAGTACTTGGATTTCAAATAACCATTGTCACCAATCTGCCATGGGCATCTTTTTCTTGATTGGTGAGAAAAGGAAAAAATGCTTGGAGTTTTTCACTTGCCAAATAATTTTATGATTTTGCAGGACTTTCTAGAATGTTGCAGCTTGTGATGTGGTTTTTAGAAATATGTCTTATATAAACCAAATTATTAGGGGTGTAATAGAATAGTGTAACTTATTTGAATATTATAGCTTGTAAGTGTAGGTATATGTGTATTTGTATTTGTGAACACATACATATAAATATATACTATATATATATATATATAATAAAATATATATATATTATATAATATATATACGAGAGTATAATATATGTATTTATAAATTGATATTTATGTAATAAATATATTAAGTGTATATATATAGGTTTAATATATATGCTATATATATATGTATATATATTATGTATATATATAATGTATAAATATATGTATATATATATGTATATTCATATATGTATAAATATAATTTTTTAAAGATATATAAAAAATTATATATATATGTATATATATATGTATATTATAAATGTTATGATAATAATGTATATATATATTATAATATATATGTATATATATAATGAATATATTATATATATATATATATTATATGTATATAATATATATATAGGATGTAATATATAATATATATGTATATATATAATATATATATAATAGTACATATATATATAAATATAAATATATATGTATAATATGGTTTATATATATATATAAAGAATGTATAGTATATATATATATATATATTATATATATATAGTATATATTATATATATATATATAGTATATATATATATATATATATAGGTATAATATATATAAACTATATATAAATATATAGATAATAATATATAAACATACATATATATATATATATATATAAATATCATATATATATATATATAGTATACTAAATATAAGCGATATATATATATATATAATATATATATATAATATATATATATATAAGATATATATATATATATATATATATATAAAGATAAATATATATATATAATATATATATAGATATATATAATATATATAAATATATATATCTATATATAAATCATATTATATATATGTAATATAAATATATAATATATATAATATATATATATATATATATATTATAAATATACATAAAATATATATAATATCATTTAATATATATATTAATATATATCTCTATAAATAATATATATAAATATATATAATAATATATATATATAATATATTTATAAATATATATATATATAATTATATATATATATATATATAAATATATATATATATGATATATGATATAATTTTTTTTTATTATAATCAGGTATGATTTATATATATGTTTTTTATATGCACATGTATGTATATATAATCGTACATTTATATACATACATATACGCACACATATGGGTAAAAAGATAAAAAAAACAAATTACACAGTCACTGCTATTTACTCTAATTGAATCTGCAGAAGAAAGGTTTGTTTTTTTATTTGCAGATATATACTGTAATATACAGGAGATTAATGTTAAATACATATTTATTTGTTTGTATGAATATCTTACTGTTACAGTTTTACATCAGTTTTCTTATTGTCTTTTTTCGCTTTGCAGAGAATAGCAGCGTGTCAAAGTCAGTAAGATCATTGCCGAACACAAATCTTCAGCATGGAGGATGCACATACCTATTCGTATGAGGACGTCCTCACACAGTTTGCTGTCGAGCCAGACGTTGGCCTTGCTGAAGACCAGGTCAGGAACAGCCAAGCGAAATATGGTCCCAATGGTGACGGATTCGCAGCAAGAGAAAAACATTAGGAGTCAATTCTCTCTCTCTCTCTCTCATCTACCTTGTCTCCTCCCTTATTCTCCTCACGGCGTCTCTCTCTCATTCTCTTCTCTCACTAACCTTTTCTCCTCCTTCATCTACTCTCTCTCTACTCCATCCATCCTCTCTCTCTCTCAATCTTCTCTCTCTCTCATCATCCTCTCTCTCTCTCGTCATTTCTCTTCTCTTACCACCTCTCTAACGCTCTCTCTCATCTTTCTCTCTCATTTCTCTCTCTCTCTCTCGAATCTACGACTCTCTCTTCTCCTCTCTCTCACTCTTCTCTCTTCACCTCTCTTCACTTCGTCTCTCTCCTTCTCATCTCATCTCTTCTCTCCTCTTCTACCTTCCTCTCTCTCGCTTCACTCCTCTCTCTCTCATCTTCTCAATCCTCATCTCTTACTCTCTGCTCTCTCACTCTACCTTAGTCCGTCAGAGCTCTCTCTCCATCAACAACTTCTCGTCTCTTCTCTCTCTCTACTATTCCCTCTTCTACCTCTGCTTCTCTTCTCTCCTCTCCTCCTCATAACGAGACTCTCTCCTCTCTCTCTTCACCGTCTCTTTCTCACGTCCTATCTCTATTCTCTTCTCTCTCTCTCTCATTCTCTCATCACTCGTCTTCACTCTGGTCTCACTCCTCTCTTCTCTCTCTCTCTCTCTCTCTCCACTCTCTCTCTTCCTCTCTCTCTCTCTCTTCTTCTCTCTCTCTCTTCTACTCTCTCTCCACTCTCTCTCTCTCTCCTTCTCTCTTCTCTCCCACGACTCTCTCTCTCCATCTATCGCATCTCCTCCTCTTCTCTCTCTCATCTTCTCTCTCACTCTCTCTTCACTCAATCTCTCTCCTCTCAACACACTCTTCTATTCCTCTCTCTCATCCTCTCTCTCTCTGTCATCTTTCTCTCTCTCAACCCACAACAGTCTCTCTCTGCGTCTCTCACCTACTCTCTTCATCTCTCTCACAACCTCTGATCCTCTCAGATTCTCTCCATCACCTTGCAACCCTCTCTACCTCTCGAACCCTCTCTCTCTCTCTCTCTCTCTCATCTCCTCTCTCTCTTACATACTCTCTCTCTCTAAGCAAGAATCTCATCATTTCTCTCTCTTGCACGTGCGTCTCGTGCACCTTCTCTCTCTCTCTCTCGCTCAGACTCTCTCTCCCATCTTCTCCTTACTCTCTCTCAGCTCTCTCACCGTCTTCTCTCATCTCTCTCTCTCTCTCACCTTCTTTTCTCTTCTCATGATCCTCCTTCTCTTCTCTCTCTCTCTCTCTCTCTCTCACCTTCTTCTCTCTCTACGTCCGCTCTCTCTCAACTGCTCACCTTCTGCATTCTCTCTCTCTCTCTCTAAGATTGACTCTCTCTCTCATCTCTAGCCTCATCCAATACAAAGAGTCAATAATAGATCTCATGCGAGCGTTCTCTGATCTCTATCTCTCTGGTACTTCTCTTACTCTCTCTCTCTATCGCACCTCTTTTCCTCTCTCTTCTCTCTAGCTCTCCCTCTCTCCTTCATCTCTTACTATCTATCTATCTCTTACGAATTCTTCTCCTCTCTAGTTGACTCAACTCTACTTGTATCTCCTTCTTCTCTCTCTCGATCTCTCTTCCTCACATTCATTTCTCTCTCTCTCTGCTCTCTCTCTCACCTTGCTTTTCTCTCTACTCTCTCTAATCTCTCACATTCACTCCTCTCTATCTCTCTCTCTACTTAATCACATTCTTTTCATATCTCTGCTTTAAAATTACTCTCTCTACGTCCAGCTCTCTCTTTTTTCCTCTCTCTCTACTCTCACGTAGCTCTCTTCTTTGCTCCATCTCTCTTTTTTTTAGAAGAATACTATTGCTCGATCATCTCTCTCTCTCTCCTCTCTCTTCCTATCTTATCTTCAAAAAGCTCTCTCTCCTAATTGATCTTCTCTCTCTCCTCTCTCTCTATATCTCCTCGCTCTCTCTCTCTCTCACCTTCGGTCTCTTTCTCTCTCTCTCTCCTTCTGCTTTCTCTCTCTCGTCTCTCTCTGTTTTAGATATCTCTCCACCGTCTCTTTTCTCTCTCCTCTCATCACCTCTCTTTTCTCTCGTCACTCTCCTCTCAACTTCTCTCACCTCCTAATCTCTCTCTATTCTCTCTCTCTCATCTCTCCTCTCCTAACATTCTTCCTCTCTCTCTCTCTATCTCACCTGTCATTGTCTCTGTATATATATGGTCGTACTATCAACCTTCTTTTCTCTCTCCTCGTTCTCTCTAAACGTATGTTATACTACTATAGCTTATCGCACCTTCTCTTACTCTCTCTCTGCTCTCTATCAACTTCTTTTTCTCTCTCTCCTCTAAACCTTCTTTTCCTCTCTCTCTCTCACCTTCTTTTCTCTCTCTCTCTCTCTCCTTCTTTTCTCTCTCTCTCTCTCTCTCTCCTTCTTTTCTCTCTCTCTCTCTCTCTCTCTCACCTTCTTTTCTCTCTCTCTCTCTCTCTCACCTTCTTTTCTCTCTCTCTCTCTCTCTCTCTCACCTTCTTTTCTCTCTCTCTCTCTCTCACCTTCTTTTCTCTCTCTCTCTCTCTCACCTTCTTTTCTCTCTCTCTCTCTCACCTTCTTTTCTCTCTCTCACCTTCTTTTCTCTCTCTCACCTTCTTTTCTCTCTCTCACCTTCTTTTCTCTCTCTCTCTCTCTCACCTTCTTTTCTCTCTCTCTCTCTCTTTCTCTTTCTCTTTCTCTTTCTCTTTCTCTTTCTCTCCTTTCTCAACCCCTTTATTTCCTTTTATCTTTTTTCCTCTTTCCATCTTTCTCTTTCCTCTTTCTCTTTGGCTCTTTTCTCTTTCATATTCTCTTCTCTCTCTCTCCTTTCGATACTTTCTCTCTTTCTGCTCTATCTCTCGTCTCTCTCCATCTTCTCTCTTTCCTCTCTCTCTTTCCTCTCTTCTTTCGCTCTCTCTCTTTCCTCTCTCTCTCCTCTTTACTCTCTCTCTCTTTCTATCTCTCCTCTTTCATCTCTCTCTCTCTCTATCTCTATATCTCTCTCTCTCTCTCTCTCTCTCTCTCTCTCTCTCTCTCTCTCTCTCTCTCTCTCTTTCTTCTCCCCTCTTCTTTTTCTCTCCTCTTTTTTCCTCTCTCTCTCTTTCTCTCTTTCTTTCTTTCTCTCTCTCTCTTTCTCCTCTACTCTCTCTTTTCTCTCTCTCGCTTTCCTTCTCTCCTCTATCTCCCTCCTCTTTCTCATCTCTCTCATCCTCTTCCTCTCTATCTCTCATCGTCTTTTTTCTCTCCTCCTCCTCTTCTTACTCTCTTCTCTCTCCCCTCTCTCTTTCTCTCTATCCTTCTTCTCTTTTACATCTATCTCCAATCTTTCCTCTCTCTCTCTCGCTCTCTCTTTCTCTCTCTCGCTCTTTCCTCTCTCTCAACCTCTTTACTCTCTCTACATTCTTTTCTCTATCTCCTCTTTCTCTCTCTTCTCTCTCTCCCCATCCTCTCTCCTCTTTCTCTCTCTTCATCTTTCTCTCTCTCAGTTCTTTCTCTCTCTCTCCTCTCACTTACTCTCTCTCTCTCTTTCCTCAGTCTCCTCTTCTCATCTCTCCTCTCTCTCTCTCTCTCCTCCCTCTTCTCTCTCTCTCCTCCTTATCTCTATCTCTCTCTCTCTCTTTCCTCATCTCTCTCTCCCCCTCTCCTCATCTCTCTCTCTTCCTCTCCTCATCTCTCTCTCTTCTCTCTTCTCCTCCTCCTCGCTCTCTCTCTCTCTCCTCTCTCTCTCTCTCTCCTCTTCTCCTCTCCCTCTTACTCTCTCTCTCCTCTCTCTCTATCCTCTCCCTCTCTCCTCTTCTCTCTCTCTCCTCTCTCTCTCTCCCCTACTCTTCCTCTCTTCTTCCTCTCTCTCCTACGTCTCTCTCCTCTCTGTCTCTCTCTCTCTCTTTTCACTCTCTCTTCTCTCTCTCTCTCTCCTCTCTCCTCTCCTCTTCTCTTCTCTCTCCCTCTCTCTCCTCTCTCTCCCCTCTCCCTCTCTCCTCAGTCTCTCTCTCTCTCTCCCTCTCCTCTTCCTCTCTCTCTCTCTCTCTTTCTCTCCTCTCTCTTCCTCTCTCCTTTAAAATAGCTGCAACTAGTCAGAGTAATGAAAAGAAGAATGTGGGACAAAGGTCTGTTTTATATATTGTAGTGAATGTGTAGGTGAAAGAGTTAGAGTGAGAGAGATTCCTAATGGTTCCCCGATGTTTGTTCTTGACTTCTCCAGGAGCGCAATGCAGAATCAGCAATAGAGGCTCTAAAGGAATATGAACCGGAGATGGGCAAGGTAATCCGAGCCAACAAGTCTGGGGTGCAGAAGATTCGCGCCAGAGAAATCGTTCCAGGCGATATCATCGAGGTCTCGGGTATGCTTTGGATGCAGTCTTATGGAGAGAAGTCTAGGAGCGAAAGATTATATGTGATTTTTATTGTTTCTTATGCTTACATGGCAAAAACACTCTGTGTTGATAATATGGCAGAAAAAAACATTATACACAATATATTTATTGGAAAAATTAATCTTTTTTTGTATAGTTGTTTTTTCTGCCATCTTATGGTTGCATTAGTTTATTTTTTATTTATCTAATGTTTGAGTTCTGGCTGGAAGTCTCATTCATTTTATGTCGTGTTTTCCTTTCAGTGGGAGATAAGATTCCTGCTGATATACGTTTAATTAAGATCTACTCGACGACCCTTCGCATCGACCAGTCCATCCTTACTGGTGAATCGGTCTCTGTCCTAAAGCACACAGATATAATTCCCGACCCCAAGGCTGTTAATCAGGTTGGTACAGTTTGCTGTTATGATAGTCGAGATTCCTTTTAAAGTTGAGGGGAATTGATAAATTTCATAAATGAGCTACAAAGTTTTGTGTGGTTGTCTGTGGCAAGAATTTTTTTCCTTTTATATAAAATTTGATTTCACAGTGAACAAGGAAATTTTGTTAGAAAAAAAGAAAAAAAGTCAGTGTTGTAGTTTGAACAATGGCTTGTCTTAAATTAATATCTTTTTCTAGTGTTATGATTTAGAGAGCCATTTAGGACATGCCCCATACTTGTGATAATTCAAATGATTGTTTAAAGAGCCATCTCTTAGAGCATAGTGAAGTGGACTGCAACAAGACCCAAGGGAAGATAGACCAGTTCTTTATGAATCAGACTAAAGAAAAGGATGCCCAGAAATCAACCCTAACAGACCATGATTTGATATTCAACAATATCGTTTCTTGATAGTTTCTGATTAGCATATGGGCTGGACCTTATCTAGAATATGAAGTTTGGTAAACCCTATTCACTTTACTAGCATGCTTACAAGGATGGCGCGGGTATTACGCGTGCCATTATCCAGGTAATGCCCCTCAAGAGATATTTGGCCCTCTCCTCTAATGCTACACATCTGTTTTGGTAGTGTGCCTGCTGCCCAAATACTACTGTTTTTATGCCTGTATTACCACCGATATTGGGATCTTGCGTTGGCCTTGTTGTAAGCTTGTCATTGTCCAAGTAGGGCAGTTGAGAATTGCAGTTCAGATTAGCTTTCCAGAGATCCCAATGCAGTGCTAATAAAGCCAGTGAGCATACTTTACAATTTATTATTATTTTTTAAACAAAGTCTGACAATATCCATGCACATTCTCAGTCTTGGTAGTAAATGTGACCTATCCAACGGGCTCAGTTTTCAAACCATAATTCATGTGTAGTTGGCAAATTACTGCATGATCCTTGGAGCAAGAGAAGCATGGGCAGCATCAGCCCCCAAAAGAAAGAACGAAAGCCCAAAGAAGGGAAAGAAGAAAACCCAGCGAAGGTTATGACAGGCTTCCTTTTCCTTCGTCATCCATTCATTTTCCTCGGAACTCCCTCGGAGCTTCCCTGACGCAATCATTGTGCTGTCCATGTCATGATTGTCGCATTTTGTGTACTACTTCTAGCCTTGTGCCCCACAGATGAAATTTCTTTTCATTGTGAACATCCCAAAAGGCTATAGAAGTGTTGTATTTGTAAAAGTAGGAAATAGTCGGTAATTTTGTGGTGATACTAAACAGCTTGTCATTCATTTTCTGTGTGAATATTAGAACTGCACTAAAAGTTGATGTCATTACTTTCACAATGTCTTGTCTAGTATAGTCAGTGTTCTAAGTGAGGTACATAGCATCTGCAATTGGAGGGGGAGGGGGGGATGGTGCTGATTTTACATAAATTGGGGAATGAGATCCTATTGCCACCATGGGCTTGATTTTGATGTTTTTAGTTTTTTTTTATTTCAACTCTGTTCATAAATACAGCCTTATCATAGTTCTGTAGGGCTGATTTTGTTAATATCTTAATTTTTTTTTTATAATAATTGATTAAAAATTTGTTAATAAATTAGTAAAAATTGAGAGGCTGGCATGTTCTCTCTCTTTTTCTATCCCCCTCTCTCCCTCCCTCTCTCCCTCCCTCTCTCCCTCTCTCCCTCCCTCCCTCCCTCCCTCTCTCCCTCTCTCCCTCCCTCTCTCCCTCTCTCTCCCACCTTCTTTTCTCTCTCTCTCTCTCTCTCTCTCTTTCTTTTCTCTCTCTCTCACTTTCTTTTCTCTCTTTCTCACCTTCTTTTCTCTCTCTCTCTAACCTTCTCTCCACCTGTCTCACAACCTTTCTCTCTCTGCTCTCCAACCTCTCTCACCTTCTCTCTCTCTCACCTTCTCTCTCTCTACTCTCTCACCTTCTCTCTCTCTCCTCTCTCGCTCTATCTTTCTCTTCCTCTCTCTTCCCCTCTCTCTCTCTCTCACACCCTCTCTCTCTCGCTCACCACACTTACCTCTCTCTCTCCCTCTCTCACCTTCTCCATCTCTTCACGCTCTCCTCTCTCTACCTCATTTCTCTCTCAAGTCTCTCTCCATCTCTCTCTCTCTCTCTCACGCTTCTTTTCTCTCTCTCTCTTCTCTCACTCTCTCATCTCTCTCACCCTCCACCTTCTCACTCTCTCTCTCACTGGCCCTTCTTTTCTCTCTCTCTCTCTCTCGTCCTTCTCTCTCTCACCTTTCTCTCTCTCTCTCTCGTCACCTTCGCATCCTCTCACTCTCTCTCTCTTCTCACTCTCTCTCTCGTCTCTTCACTCTCTCCTCTCTCTCTCTCTTCCTCGTCCCACTCTCTCTCTTCCGGTCTCCTCCACTCAACCTTCTCTCCCATCTCTCTCTCCCTCCACTTCCCCTCTCTCTCCCTATCCCTCCTCCCTCTTCTCGAACACCTCTCTCTCTCTCCTCTATCCCTCACACCTCTCTCCCTCCCTCCTCTCCCTCCCTCTCTCTCCTCTCTTTCTCTTCCCCACCTTTTACTCGCTCTCTCTCTCTCTCTCTCTCTCTCTCTCTTTCTTTCTCTCTCTCTCTCTCTTTCTTTTCTCTCTCTCTCACTTTCTTTTCTCTCTTTCTCACCTTCTTTTCTCTCTCTCTCACCTTCTTTTCTTTTCTCTCTCTCTCTCTCACCTTCTCTCTCTCTCTCTCTCACCTTCTCTCTCTCTCTCTCTCACCTTCTCTCTCTCTCTCTCTCACCTTCTCTCTCTCCCTCTCTATGACACTCACAAAGCTTCTCTCTCTCTCTCTCTCTGTACAGTCTCTCCTCTCGCCTCTCTCACCTCTAGAAGTCTCTCTCTCCCTCACCTTCTCTCTCTCACCCTCTCTCTCTCTCTCTCTCTTCTCTCTCTCTCACCTTCTTTTCTCTCTCTCTCTCTCTCTCTCTCTCTGTTTTCTCTCTCTCTCTCACTTTCTCTCTCTCTCTTCAACCGTCCACCTTCTTTCTCTCTCTCTCACCTTCTCTCTTTCTCCTCTCTCTCTCACCCGTGCTCTCTCTCTCTCTCACCTTCTCTCTCTCTCTCTCTCACCTTCTCTCTCTCTCTCTCTCACCTTCTCTCTCTCTCTCTCTCTCCCTTCTCTCTCTCTCTCTCCACCGGGCGTTCTCTCTCTTCTATTCTCTCTCACCTCTCTCTCTCTCTCTCTCTCTCTCTCTCTCTCTCTCTCTCTCTCTCTCTCTCCCTCTCTCTCTCTCTCTCTCACCTGTTCCCTCTCTCTCTCTCTCTCACCTTCTCTCTCTCTCTCTCTCACCTTCTCTCTCTCTCTCTCTCTCACCTTCTCTCTCTCTCTCTCTCACCTTCTCTCTCTCTCTCTCTCACCTTCTCTCTCTCTCTCTCTCACCTTCTCTCTCTCTCTCTCTCACCTTCTCTCTCTCTCTCTCTCTCACCTTCTCTCTCTCTCTCTCTCACCTTCTCTCTCTCTCTCTCTCACCTTCTCTCTCTCTCTCTCACCTTCTCTCTCTCTCTCTCACCTTCTCTCTCTCTCTCTCTCTCTCTCTCTCTCTCTCTCTCTCTCTCTCTCTCTCTCTCTCTCTCTCTCTCTCTCTCTCTCTCTCTCTCTCTCTCTCTCTCTCTCTCTTCTCTCTCTTCTCTCTCTCTCTCTCTCTCTCTCTCTCTCTCTCTCTCTCTCTCTCTCTCTCTCTCTCTCTCTCTCTCTCTCCCCCCCCCCACACTTCCCTTTCTCTCTCTTCCCCCCCTTCCCTCTCTTTCTCTTCCTCCCCTTCCCTCTCTCTCTCTTCCCCCCCTTCCCTCTCTCTCTCTTCCCCCCCTTCCCTCTCTCTCTCTTCCCCCCCTTCCCTCTCTCTCTCTTCCCCCCCTTCCCTCTCTCTCTCTTCCCCCCCTTCCCTCTCTCTCTCTTCCCCCCCTTCCCTCTCTCTCTCTTCCCCCCCTTCCCTCTCTCTCTCTTCCCCCCCTTCCCTCTCTCTCTCTATCTCCCTCCCCCCTTTCCTCTCTCTCTCCTTCCCCCCTTCCCTCTCTCTCTCCTTCCCCCCTTCCCTCTCTCTCTCTCTCCTTCCCCCCTTCCCTCTCTCTCTCCCTCTCTCTTTCCCCCCTCCCTCTCTCTCTCTTCCCCCACCTTCCCTCTCTCTCTCTTTCCCCCTCCCTCTCTCTCTCTCTTTCCCCCTCCCTCTCTCTCTTTCTTCCTTCTTTCTCTCTTTCTTTCCCCCTCCCTCTCTCTCTCTCTCTTTCCCCTTCCCTCTCTCTTTCCCCTTTCCCCTTCCCTCTCTCTTTCCCCTTCCCTCTCTCTTTCCCCTTTCCCCTTCCCTCTCTCTTTCCCCTTTCCCCTTCCCTCTCTCTTTCCCCTTTCCCCTTCCCTCTCTCTTTCCCCTTTCCCCTTCCCTCTCTCTCTCTCTTCTCCCCCTCCCCTCTCTCTCTCTCTCTTTCCCCCTTCCCTCTCTCTCTCTCTTCTCCCCCTTCCCTCTCTCTCTCTCTCTTCTCCCCCTTCCCTCTCTCTCTCTCTCTTCTCCCCCTTCCCTCTCTCTCTCTCTCTCTCCCCCCCCTTCCCTCTCTCTCTCTCTCTCCCCCCCCTTCCCTCTCCCTCTCTCCCCTCCTTCCCTCTCCCTCTCTCTCCCCCCTTCCCTCTCTCCCTCCCTCTCTTTTCTTCTATTTCTTCTCATTTCTTCCTCTCTCTTCCTCTCTATCTCTCTGTCCCAGTTTTAAATCAGAAGATTCAGGGTTACCAATAATGGGAGTAAAAGACGTCGAGTATTTGATGTTTGAGTTTGTGCGCATGCGTGTGCACACGCGAGGCTGAGGGCATTATCGGTTCTGTGATATACACCATTTTTTTTTTTTTTTTTTTAATAATAATAATAATAATAAGTACAAGTGTTACTTATTTTATATTTTGAACCTCTGCATCTTCATTGTTGTTGCTTTGAACCTTTTATTAAATTTTCTTCAATATATCAAAGCAAAAAAGTGAAATAATGAGTTTTCTTGTCCTGTGTTTAAGATTTATTATCTTTTGAGATTATTAGCTATTTTTTCATACTTTGAAACAGCCTTTATAATTTTGTTTGCATATGACGATCTTTGTATTTGTGTGTGAACTAAATAACAAAAATTATTGGAATTTTTAATCTATTAAATTCCCTTGCTGGAGTGCATGATTGAAGGTCACTCATCTTATATAAATAACCTTTAGAGAGTACTAGTAAAAAAAGACTTGCATAAAATTGGCTGAATAACTATAACTTTGTACTTGCTAGCTCTTACTATGAGCTTTTTAACAGATTTTGAGATCCTTGCGTAAAATTGGAACTCGCTTGCGTATACAGAGAAGTCGGTCATATATCTGAGGCTTTTCTGATGTGTGGATGAGTTTTTTTCATGTTTATATAATCATGGAATTTATATGAAGTTGCCTTGTTCCAAGTAGCTTATTTTCCTCTCTTTCTTTTGTTACATCTTTGGTGTGATTTGTATTTCTTTATCTTTGGTCAGAGCATGATGCATTTTAGATTTACATAGTCTAAAGACTGGATCTTTTCTCTCCTCAGGACAAGAAAAACATCCTCTTTTCTGGTACTAATGTTGCCGCTGGAAGAGCTCTGGGGATCGTAATTGGCACTGGCCTGGGAACTGCAATTGGTAAGCTTTTTCATGTCCATAAGGTTAAGCTGATTTATAACTTGAGGTGATGCTTTAGTACATTTCATTGTTATACTATACACATTGATCAAGGTATAGATCAAAGAAACTGAAGAGTAAATTCACTTTCAGGAAAGATTCGCACACAGATGGCAGAAACCGAAGAGATTAGGACTCCACTTCAGCAAAAGCTGGATGAATTTGGTGAACAGCTGTCCAAGGTCATTTCTGTCATTTGCGTTGCCGTTTGGGCCATCAACATTGGACACTTCAATGATCCTGTTCATGGTGGTTCTTGGTTTAAGGGAGCCATTTATTACTTCAAGATTGCTGTTGCGCTGGCTGTAGCCGCCATTCCTGAGGGTCTCCCTGCTGTCATCACCACTTGCCTTGCCCTTGGCACTCGTCGTATGGCAAGGAAGAATGCTATTGTGAGGTCTTTGCCTTCTGTTGAGACTCTTGGTTGTACCTCTGTTATCTGCTCAGACAAGACTGGCACACTCACCACCAACCAGATGTCTGTCTCCCGCATGTTCATCATGGATAAGGTCGAAGGTAACGATTGCTCTCTGCTGGAATTCGAGATCACTGGCTCCACCTACGAACCCATTGGTGAGATTCGTCTCAATGGTGCTAAGGTTGCAGGATCAGACTTTATTGGATTGCAGGAACTTTCAACCATTTCTGTAATGTGCAATGATTCTTCAGTTGACTACAATGAATTCAAGAATCAGTTTGAAAAGGTTGGAGAAGCAACAGAGACTGCACTCATTGTCCTTGCTGAGAAAATTAACCCATTTAATCAGTCTAAGTTTGGTTTGGACCGACGCGCTGCTGCTCTTGTGACGAAGCGCGATATGGAGGCCCGATGGAAGAAGGACTTCACTCTGGAGTTCTCTCGTGACCGCAAGTCCATGTCAACCTATTGTACTCCACTTCAGTCTTCTGTTTTGGGCACAGGATCCAGGATGTTCTGCAAGGGAGCTCCGGAGGGTGTACTCGATCGCTGCTCCCACGTACGCATTGGAACACAAAAAGTTCCTCTCACTGCAGCTGTTAAGGATCAGATCATGTCTGTGATTCGTCAGTATGGAAGTGGTCGGGACACACTCCGTTGCTTGGGTCTCGCTACCATAGACAATCCCCCCAAGCCAGAGCAAATGAACCTGGCTGACTCTACCAAGTTCCATACTTATGAAGTCAACATGACCTTTGTAGGTGTTGTTGGCATGTTGGATCCTCCCCGGAAGGAAGTCCGTGATTCTATCAAGAGATGCCGTGCAGCTGGCATTCGTGTTATTGTCATAACTGGGGATAATAAGGCCACTGCTGAGGCTATTTGTCGTCGCATTGGAGTTTTTGGAGAAGATGAGGATCTGACCGGCTTGTCTTACTCGGGCCGTGAATTTGATGAACTTAGTGCTAAGGAGCAAAGGGAAGCTTGCAATCGTGCCCGGCTTTTCTCTCGTGTCGAGCCTTTCCATAAGTCAAAGATTGTTGAATACTTGCAGGCTGAGGGTGAGATCTCTGCCATGACTGGTGATGGTGTGAATGATGCTCCTGCTCTGAAGAAGGCTGAGATTGGTATTGCCATGGGTTCAGGCACTGCTGTGGCCAAGTCTGCCTCTGAGATGGTGCTTGCTGACGATAACTTCTCTTCCATTGTGGCTGCTGTTGAGGAAGGTCGTGCCATCTACAACAACATGAAGCAGTTCATCCGTTACCTCATTTCCTCCAACATTGGTGAAGTTGTGTCCATCTTCTTGACTGCTGCTCTTGGTCTCCCAGAGGCTCTCATTCCTGTCCAGCTCTTGTGGGTCAACTTGGTTACTGATGGTCCACCTGCTACCGCCTTGGGCTTCAACCCTCCAGATCTTGACATCATGGACAAACCTCCTCGCAAGGCTGACGAATCCCTCATCTCTGGCTGGCTCTTTTTCCGCTACATGGCCATTGGATGTTACGTCGGTGCTGCCACAGTGTTTGCTGCTTCTTGGTGGTACATGTATGACCCCACTGGCCCGCAACTCAACTACTACCAGCTGTCTCACCATCTCTCGTGTACAACAGATGTGGAGAACTTTAAGGGTGTAGACTGCGCTGTCTTCAGTCACCCAGCCCCCATGACCATGGCTTTATCTGTGTTGGTTACAATTGAGATGCTCAATGCTCTAAACAGGTATGTTGACTACTCTTAAGCTTCATTTTAATGATAGCTTTTGTAAATTATCATAATGTGTTATAATAAAACACCCATCCATCCACCCACCCACCCACATACATTTATAAATACATAAGTAATATAATACTCAGTATATATTTTTAATAGTGCTTACTTTGTATGTGCATAAGTAAAAATTCTGAAGCCATTTCCATCAGCCTATATTTCATCTATTCCCGTTATCTTTCAGTGTGTCGGAAAACCAGTCTCTCTTGGTGATGCCACCTTGGGTCAACATCTGGCTCCTGCTGGCCATGGCTCTCTCCATGATTCTTCACTTCTTCATCCTCTACATTAACTTCCTCTCGGTAAGTGGCAGTTCTGAGGCTGAAATGGGAGAGTTTGTACAGCAGTGGATGTGTTCATGCTTGAATTTGGTTGTGGATGTTTGGATTTGCGCATGTTGAGCCCTTGCAATTTAGTTGGTCAATGTACTTTGTTCTCTGAGCAGATATGGCTAATGACATAATCATTATTTTATGTTTAGAATCAAGTAGATTATGTATATTTCTGATATTATTAAATCCAAATTATTAAATTGAATTGATGGTATCAATTTACATTTAAAATCAAAAGTATATAGTCACCTCTTATAATATTAAAGGCCAAAAAAAATGTTTTTGTAATGAGTATCTTTAATATTAATATTTTTTTCATTTTCTTTCAGACTGTGTTTAATGTTATGCCACTTTCTGTAGCACAGTGGATTGCAGTGATGGATATATCCTTCCCTGTGATTATACTGGATGAAACTTTCAAGTTCTTTGCCCGCAAGTTAGCTGATGGTGAAAATCCCCTGTACTCCTGCCACTGGATTGTTATGGCTTGGGGTCTGTACTTGGCATACATTAAGCAATACTTCTTGTAACATAGGTACTCATTAAATTGAAATTAGATTGTCACATTCTATTTGGTGTGAGGGGTTGATGAAAAGAAGACAGCTCGAGCTGACGATGCACTATGGTGCTCTTTTGTAAGGGAGAGCTGTAAAGTGTCGATGATTCACATGGTTGTAATGGCCATAAAAGCCCTGCAATCTCCTAGCTTGCACCAGAATGGTAGATAAGGTTGAGCTGGGAGGGTTTTTAAAGATTTTTTGGAAGCAGAGATTACAGTTCTCCCATATCTTTTTCCTTTGCAAGTCAGCTGCAGTCAGACTATCAAAATATCTATAACTAAAGTCTAGATAATGGATTCAGGACAACTGTTTAGGTAGAACTCATTTGAATATTTGAGATTATGAGAGACTGAATGTCATGTAACTAATTTTGTGGTTGGGGGCCTCAGTGTCTATGAAGACCATAGTTTTTTTTCCCAGGGGCTGTCTGGAGTAGGATGAAATGGAGGGAAAGCAGTGGTTCCTCCGGTGGAGAACTGCACGGATCACTATACTGATAACTGAAGTAACTCAGAGGCCATATCAGTCAAAATGCGCAATAGGTCGTGTTCCTCAAACTGAGTCTGATGTTTTCACTGGTACAGTGTTTGTGTGGCTTTCTTTTCAGCCGAGACAGTAGGCCGTGGCACACTAAAGAGGTCTTTAACTTGATGTCATCCAAAAGACGTGCATGAATGTATGTGTGCAGTTTATGTATCATATTTTTAGTTGAATGTATATTTTTATCAGTTAAATGATAAATTTTGTTGGGGGGAAGAAATGTGTCTTCATGGTATATCTACAGAAAAGAGTTTTCTAATAAAATATGTAATTTTTAGGGAAAAATTAGCAACAGTACATAGTGGGCAATATTTAGCTAGCATTAGCTAGAACTATCAAACTGATATTAGTGTTAGTAATGACAGTGCTGGGTGAGTATTGGCCTCTGTGCATTTTTGTTTTTTTAGCAAACTTGATTGTCATGGCACATAGTGTCTTTCCAGTACATTTTAAGGGAACGCTGGGAGCAATTTTGTGATGCGGGTTGTGTCGTTATTTTTTATTATTTTTATGATTTTATAGATTGTTTTTGTTTTTAATATGAGGATTGTTTTTCTCAACTCATTATGCCAAAGTCACTAGCATATAACCATCATATAGGTGCAAAAAATAAGTTTTAGACTGGAGAACATAGAGTATGTTAATCAATATTATAGTACGGCCTGTAATATTATTTAATTGTGATTATTATATGCCTTTGAGATTAAGTTACTTCATGTAAAGAAGTATCTGACTCTCTTCTCATAAGCATTACTGCATAGTAGTTCAAACACTTGTATATTGCACTCAGTCACTCATTTTGATTCAGAATAAACCTTCCTTTTCAATAGCTTATATTTCTACATATTTATTTCAAATTATTTTCACCAATTTTTAAGTTGATAAATGACTTATTAGGACTCTTTGTGTTCTATTCAGTCTTATATTTTCATAAAAGTAGACGTTATTGCTACAGGACAGCGAGAGTGAGATCACGACCGTGTACACACAACTTGTTCAATGGTAGAAAGGTGCTGAGGAACTTTCATTCAGTAGGAGATAGAGGCTTTAGTTTTTCTATTTACTATTACACATCAGCGAGAAGTGGGAGACAAACAGAAAAAGACACTGAAGTGCAGGAGAGACCAAGATTAAAGTTTTCAACTCGTGACCCCATTGAAAAGCTAGTGTGTTGGTAATTGTGTCAGCAGAGTGACTGTTATTCAGCAATTCCGGGTGTAAATCAGGTTTGCCTTTTGAGTTTTTTGTTTTTTTTCCCTTTCTTTTTCTGTTTTTCATTACTCTTTGGTCATGATGTTGGATAACCTGACTGTAGAAATAACACTAGTAAACATGCGAGATGAAGAGAGAATAAAAGTACTGATAAGCAGCTGAGAAATGTGAAAAACCCTTTCCAAGACACAAGAGAATTACATCCAGAAAAAGGGATTCTAATGTGTGCCAATAGCAGAGAATAAGAGAATTCTCCAGTGGATGTGCCATTATCTTGGAAAAGAAGGAAGGAGAGTGCAGTGGAAGGCTTAAAAGTTACGGGGAGAAGAAGCGAACAGCAGGATTTTGTTCTATTATTGGCCCTTCGTATCAGTGTTGAAGTTGTACTTTCTCAATGTTCCAAGCTTTTCATATCATAGAGACAGTCACTGGGAGGCTCACTGTTTAAGTATTTGTTCTTGATGGAATGCAAGTTCTCCATGTGCAATAACTAATGCACAAAAAAAAAAAAAAAAAAAAAAAAAAATAATAATAATTTAAAGAGTGTGTGTCTGATGAAGAAGAATGAGTGAATCTCGTTTCTTTTCCGTAACCATTACTCATTCATTTTTGTTAATGATTATTATGATGATAATAGTAATAATAATGATAATAGGATTAATGACTATGATCATTTTATCATTTATTGTTATTAATACTAAAATTATTGTTATGTTATAATCTCACATTGAAACATTTCTTTTTCCAGTTTGATATAATTTTTTTGGACATAATGCAGTATTTTTTCTGAAGAGAAAGATAACATGATTTGCCTGCATGTAAATAAAGCATTCAGTTGTAAATTTCCTTGCTTCCTCTTATTTTTGTCTTTTTGTTACTCTCCCCATGAACTCGTTTTGTAGAGACAGATGGGGACGTGGAAGAGAGCGTGCATGGAAATGTGGAAGTTGTCGCTCAGTCGGCCTCCCAACTTCTTTGTCAAGTCATTGTAGACTTAATCATTTGATTCTGTGTAGTTAGATGTTCTCAAATGAATTTAGTGGCCTAGGTTCGCGGTTGAGTCTCCCCCCTTCCCCACCTCCCTCCTCACCCATTCTCACGAGACTGAGTGAGAACTTTAGCCAAGTTCATTGAGTATGGCAACTGATGGTGATTCCTTTTTATACTTATTTGAATTGAATTAAGTGGTAGAAGAACTCTTTGGTAGTGAACAAAATTGTAGATAAGAATGATATCCTAATAGTACCTTTAACCTCTCCTTTTGGTTGACTGGTTGAATGCACAGCAACTGCGAACCTAGGTGGTAAGTTTAAGTGTACCTGTAAACTATGAGAACTTTACTGGAGTACTCAAGAATATTATATCAGTGTTTCCAAACAAGTTATCCTTAGCGTAGTTGCATTTAAAGTCCAAAGAATTGGGTCACTTGATTTTGTATGGATGACATTGGCCTGCCATCACAACCTCATCCCTTGTATCAGATTTGAACTGTTGCCATAAAGTTGTATGTGCCACTAGTTAACATCCCTGGCCAATTATATCGTGCAACTCCCCCTTATTGAATATAGCATTTTATTCATATTTCTTTGAAGTAAGTGGAAAGGTACACATGAATAAGATAAGGTTACCATTCTTTCATCTACTTTCTACGTCTT
>NW_028234425.1:23063608-23066108 GCF_977035675.1 Penaeus japonicus | reverse complement strand
TTCATGCCTACATCTTCAAGAAGTCCTAATGTCTCTTGGAGGTGAGCTAGATGAGCATCGAAGGATGTAGATGCAACTACGACATCATCCAAATAGGCAAGTGTGTGTCGCCCAAGGACAGAAGAGAGGATGACACCCATTGTCCTTTGAAATGTCGTCGGTGCTGTTGACAACCCAAATGGAAGGCGTCGGAACTGATACAGCCGATTTCCATCTGTAAAAGCTGTCTTCGGACGGTCCTCAGGATTAACGAAAACGGCCCAGTATGCAGCTCTGCTATCAAGTACAGTAAACCACGTCTTCCCTGATAGAGAATCCATGATCTCATCTATGCGAGGCAGTGGATAGCTGTCCGGAGTTGTTACTTTGTTCAGGCCTCGATAGTCCACACAAAAGCGTACTGAACCATCCTTCTTCCTAACAAGGACTACTGGTGACAACCAAGGGCTCGTTGAGGGCTCAGTCACACCTTGCTGCAGCATCGTCTTACACTCTTGCTGGATGACTTCCTTTGGGCTCTGAGGCAGTCTCCACTGCCGTACGCAGACAGGAACATCTGTATTAGTGCGGATTCTGTGTTCAATACCAGGAACAGCTCCTACTGTGTTTTCATTCCCTGTAAACAGTTTGGAAAAAGTCTGCAAGACACCCACTAGCCGAGATTTCTGATCATCTGTAAGGTGTGTAAGTCTCAACCGTTCTTGTGGTATAGGATCGGCTCTGCTAGATGGGGAACTATTCACATATTGCTCGGGGTTATCCGAAATCGGGCAAAGTTCATCAAAAGCGGGTGTCTCAGGAAATATGAAGAACTCGTCAGGTTCATAACCGAAGTCGAGGCATGCATCAAAACTATCCAATCCATCTTCAATGAATTCATGGTTTGCTTTTAGTTCCTTGTCCAACACATCAATGTAACCAGAGGCTTCAGTTGCTAAGGCAGCTTCAGTATGGTCAACTTCCAGAAAGCCTAGACATCCACTAGATTTATGGGCATTTGGGGTGCAACATAACTTAGGGGTTCGACTATCAATATCTTCATCAACAGCACCCCTAGATGTCTGAAGAGATTCTGAGGTAGGATATGGTTCATTTTCTCTACCTTCGTTTATTTCACAGGGATCTAAGTACTCTGCATAGCCCCCAATAGTACCAGGGCTAACTTTTCGTGGCTTTGGGTCCATGTTTACTACCCAAATACTAGATCGCCGTTCTTGAACAACGATAAGGGCACGTGGGACCAACAAACGTGATGTATTTCTTTCTAATACAGCAAGATGGACTTCGGCAGGAACACTACGCGAGAGGGAAGCTGCAACAAATCTACCAGCTTTGGGTTCAATGGTTATCCTCTCAGTTACATGCACAGGCGAGACATAGCGAGGCTGTAGAAGAATGGAGGGCTCCAGAAGCTCTCCCTTGGATACATGACATGACTCGTCGCCCACGAACATGACCTCGTGACGGTAACCATCTAACTCCAGGTAACTCGAATCTGGCGAAATAGACAGGGTCATGGACAATCTTCTTAGCAGCTCCATCCCTATGAGGATGTCTCCTGGAAAGTGAATACCAGATGTGATGCAGGCTCTATGAACAAGATCTAGATGGGAATGGATGGTGAACTTCAAATCTGCTTCCGCTTCCACAGATTTAGGCGTGCCAGCCACTCCTTTAAGTGTACGAGAACTACCTAGCCTACGAATGCCAGGCAGGAGCATGGCTGCTTCCTCCTTCACTACAGTTACCTCCGAACCAGTGTCGACGAAACAAGTCATCTCTTTAGTGTTGACTAGTAAGACGACCTGTGGTCGTCCCTTCAGTGTTGATATAGGTGTCTTGGGTGGTGGCCTCCCTTGAACTGGAACTGCCGTCTGAGGGATGGGAGTTTTGCCCTGGACGGCCGTTGATAAAGGGACAAGAAGCTACAAAATGTCCAGGCTCCCCACATCCATAGCAAACACATTTGTTAGCACGGCATTCACCGGTTTCATGTCCTTCAAGACGATGGTAATCACACCAGGGGCGGCGTTGGCTGCTCTTGCGGTGTGATGATGATGCCTAGTGAGTACGTGGTCTGTTTAGATTTTTCGGAGACCAATGGATGTGCTGCTTAGATGGTCGGGGCCACTGATGGGGCTGCGCTTGTCCTGAAAAGGATACCTTCGTACCTTGTATAGCTGCTGCTTGGAATGGCCCATCACTATAATACTCCAGGGCAGGGGTAGCACCTTCAGGTAGTAGTTCAGCAACTGGTGGGTAGCCTAAGGGCATAGGCATTTCACAAGGTAATGGCCAATTCTGATGCGGTTTGAAGACCTGGTCCCTTCGTGATACACCATTGAAACTCGGCAAGACGGCCTTTACCCCAACTGTCGCATCCCATATCTTCTGGCATTTATCTGCCATATGGCTGACTGACATAAAGTCCAGGAGCAAGAGCTGCCTTCGACGCCAAGTTGGGAGACCAGATGTGAAGGTTCTTCTGAGTAGACCCTCC
>NW_028234425.1:23053608-23058608 GCF_977035675.1 Penaeus japonicus | reverse complement strand
GGCTGCAGGTAGACGAGCACTGGGTAAGGTTTGAAGTCTCTAAAGCCAGGCTATTAGATCTGCACATACAAGGTCCTGTAACTGTTCTTCCCTCATCTGCTGCGACGCTAGGGATGTAAGGTTCGGCATCTGACCTGATCTCTGCCCTTGTACCTGGTGATCCCGTACAGAAGGGCATATTGCCTGTTGTGGGGGTTCAGAAATTGTTCAGAGCTTTCTACAGGACAAGTATGTTGTGATCGTATAGGTTCTCCTGCAGGCCTAGATAGTAGGTCAGGTACATTATTACTGGCCCCTTGTTTATAATGCAGTGTGAAATCATAGTCAGACAGCTCATGAGCAAACTTGCTTAGCCTAGTACTTTTAGTTTTCCTTGAAAAGACAGAAGTTAATGGGCTATGATCTGTCCAGACTGCAAAACGTCGGCCATAGATGTAAGGGTCAAAGATCCTAATGGCCTCTACGACCGCAAGGGCTTCTAAATCGATGATAGGATACCAAGATTCTGTATCTTTAAGTGTCCTTGACCAGCAGGCAACAGCATGTGGCACTTCTCTGTCATCCCTCTGAAGAAGAACTGCACCGAGAGCCTGGCCACTGGCATCAATGTGAACCTCGAACGGACGGTCAAAATCTGGAAGGCGCAAAACAGGTGCTGTAACCAGAGTTTCCTTGAGGACATCAAAAGCCTGCTGGGCTGCATCTCCCCACTCAAACTTCACATTCTTCTTGGTGAGCTGGGTCAGAGGCTTGGCAATAGTAGCAAAGTGTGGAATGTGCCTCCTAAAAAATCCACATGCACCAAGAAATCTGCGGATGTCTCGCACTGATCTTGGTCGCTTCATGGCGGCTATTGCTAGTACTTTGTCAGGGTTAGGGCGGATACCATCTTTTCCAACAACAAAACCAAGAAGTTTTACTTCCTGTCTTGCAAACTCGCATTTATCAAGGTTAAGTTTCATGCCTACATCTTCAAGAAGTCCTAATGTCTCTTGGAGGTGAGCTAGATGAGCATCGAAGGATGTAGATGCAACTACGACATCATCCAAATAGGCAAGTGTGTGTCGCCCAAGGACAGAAGAGAGGATGACACCCATTGTCCTTTGAAATGTCGTCGGTGCTGTTGACAACCCAAATGGAAGGCGTCGGAACTGATACAGCCGATTTCCATCTGTAAAAGCTGTCTTCGGACGGTCCTCAGGATTAACGAAAACGGCCCAGTATGCAGCTCTGCTATCAAGTACAGTAAACCACGTCTTCCCTGATAGAGAATCCATGATCTCATCTATGCGAGGCAGTGGATAGCTGTCCGGAGTTGTTACTTTGTTCAGGCCTCGATAGTCCACACAAAAGCGTACTGAACCATCCTTCTTCCTAACAAGGACTACTGGTGACAACCAAGGGCTCGTTGAGGGCTCAGTCACACCTTGCTGCAGCATCGTCTTACACTCTTGCTGGATGACTTCCTTTGGGCTCTGAGGCAGTCTCCACTGCCGTACGCAGACAGGAACATCTGTATTAGTGCGGATTCTGTGTTCAATACCAGGAACAGCTCCTACTGTGTTTTCATTCCCTGTAAACAGTTTGGAAAAAGTCTGCAAGACACCCACTAGCCGAGATTTCTGATCAGCTGTAAGGTGTGTAAGTCTCAACCGTTCTTGTGGTATAGGATCGGCTCTGCTAGATGGGGAACTATTCACATATTGCTCGGGGTTATCCGAAATCGGGCAAAGTTCATCAAAAGCGGGTGTCTCAGGAAATATGAAGAACTCGTCAGGTTCATAACCGAAGTCGAGGCATGCATCAAAACTATCCAATCCATCTTCAATGAATTCATGGTTTGCTTTTAGTTCCTTGTCCAACACATCAATGTAACCAGAGGCTTCAGTTGCTAAGGCAGCTTCAGTATGGTCAACTTCCAGAAAGCCTAGACATCCACTAGATTTATGGGCATTTGGGGTGCAACATAACTTAGGGGTTCGACTATCAATATCTTCATCAACAGCACCCCTAGATGTCTGAAGAGATTCTGAGGTAGGATATGGTTCATTTTCTCTACCTTCGTTTATTTCACAGGGATCTAAGTACTCTGCATAGCCCCCAATAGTACCAGGGCTAACTTTTCGTGGCTTTGGGTCCATGTTTACTACCCAAATACTAGATCGCCGTTCTTGAACAACGATAAGGGCACGTGGGACCAACAAACGTGATGTATTTCTTTCTAATACAGCAAGATGGACTTCGGCAGGAACACTACGCGAGAGGGAAGCTGCAACAAATCTACCAGCTTTGGGTTCAATGGTTATCCTCTCAGTTACATGCACAGGCGAGACATAGCGAGGCTGTAGAAGAATGGAGGGCTCCAGAAGCTCTCCCTTGGATACATGACATGACTCGTCGCCCACGAACATGACCTCGTGACGGTAACCATCTAACTCCAGGTAACTCGAATCTGGCGAAATAGACAGGGTCATGGACAATCTTCTTAGCAGCTCCATCCCTATGAGGATGTCTCCTGGAAAGTGAATACCAGATGTGATGCAGGCTCTATGAACAAGATCTAGATGGGAATGGATGGTGAACTTCAAATCTGCTTCCGCTTCCACAGATTTAGGCGTGCCAGCCACTCCTTTAAGTGTACGAGAACTACCTAGCCTACGAATGCCAGGCAGGAGCATGGCTGCTTCCTCCTTCACTACAGTTACCTCCGAACCAGTGTCGACGAAACAAGTCATCTCTTTAGTGTTGACTAGTAAGACGACCTGTGGTCGTCCCTTCAGTGTTGATATAGGTGTCTTGGGTGGTGGCCTCCCTTGAACTGGAACTGCCGTCTGAGGGATGGGAGTTTTGCCCTGGACGGCCGTTGATAAAGGGACAAGAAGCTACAAAATGTCCAGGCTCCCCACATCCATAGCAAACACATTTGTTAGCACGGCATTCACCGGTTTCATGTCCTTCAAGACGATGGTAATCACACCAGGGGCGGCGTTGGCTGCTCTTGCGGTGTGATGATGATGCCTAGTGAGTACGTGGTCTGTTTAGATTTTTCGGAGACCAATGGATGTGCTGCTTAGATGGTCGGGGCCACTGATGGGGCTGCGCTTGTCCTGAAAAGGATACCTTCGTACCTTGTATAGCTGCTGCTTGGAATGGCCCATCACTATAATACTCCAGGGCAGGGGTAGCACCTTCAGGTAGTAGTTCAGCAACTGGTGGGTAGCCTAAGGGCATAGGCATTTCACAAGGTAATGGCCAATTCTGATGCGGTTTGAAGACCTGGTCCCTTCGTGATACACCATTGAAACTCGGCAAGACGGCCTTTACCCCAACTGTCGCATCCCATATCTTCTGGCATTTATCTGCCATATGGCTGACTGACATAAAGTCCAGGAGCAAGAGCTGCCTTCGACGCCAAGTTGGGAGACCAGATGTGAAGGTTCTTCTGAGTAGACCCTCCACATCTCCAACATCATAGGGGTAGTCACGAGCTCCTTGGAGAACTGCCATCTCGATTGCTTGATAGTAGTCAGGGGGTGATTGCCCAGGTGTCATCCGTGACTGTGCTAGCATATCAAAGAATCATTCTGCCGTACACGTCCCTCGAAACTTGGTTCGTATCTTGGCCTTAAACTCATGCCACGTCGTAATGTCCTTGAATGCAGGCCCAAGAAGTACCATCTGCGCATAGCCACGTGATCTTCCCCTTGCCATGCGGATGAAAGCTTCATCTGTAGCAGGGCGCATCAGCATCTCGATGGTAGCTATCCAAGATTCCACCTCTCGGTTGCGTTGCAATGCTTGTGATGCTGGTGTTTCTCCATAGAACACATGAATCTCATCACGGCCGTGTATTGCTGGAGGCACTGCATGATGCTCTGCAGGTCTGTTATGGATATTTTGGGCAGGATACTGAGGTTGTGGCTGTTGACAGATCCCCTGGTTGACAATGGATGATACTGGCTGGCCAGGGGGAGCTCTTAAAGATGCAAGATGCGGTGGTTCTTCAATAGATGGGGCAGCCACACGAGCAAGAACACTCTCAAGTTGAGCAGTTAACTCGGACAAATTCGGCATGGTTGCTGCTGTGTGTTGAAGTGACTCAGAAGATCGCGTTTCTAAGTCTTCCTGGAGGTGTGTGTCTTCCGCTGGAACCTCTAGACTTGAAGTAGTCTCCGAGTCCATGTGACCTGATTCTTGCTGCTTAAGCAATCCCGTGGGAGTTGCTCCGCGTGACCCGTGACGTTGAGTTGGCTTGTGCTTCCCCATCAAGCGCGCTGACCTCCGCACAATCCTCCTTTTGGCCCGTGAAAGCGAAGGTTGAAGAGTGGTCCGCCGAGATGGTCTTCGTCTCACTTCATACGCCAACAAACATGGAACCCTACACAACTCGCCACAGCATGCATCACCATCACATAAGAACAAATCGTTACAGCTTGGAGAAGACACCTTGACACATGCAGATCCGCTTATACCAGACTTTCTTGCTACACCTTATACTCACATACCACTAATAAGGATCAGTTCAGGGGCTTCCTGCTACCACACGCTCATCCACATACATGGAACAATATCTTCATCCATCCAGGTTCAAGGTCGTGAAGTCTCGTCCTCTCGCACGAGGTCTGGCTATGACATTTGCAAACCAAAAATATCGGTAGACACTGTACTTCAAAGTAGACAAAACAATATATAAAGATATATGGGGTCGGGATGCTAGAGTATCTAAAATTAATACATATAAGAAATAGCTTGAAATTAGAACACTATATCTGCTTTAAATCAAAACTTCAATCAAGTAAAATTTAGAAATACAAGGTTTTATTAAACAATCGCATATAACAATACAAGATAAAATCAAAGGTTCTGGATTGGCCATAAAAAATTTTTAATGCATATAAAATGGTAAAGTTAAACTTTACTCAGGTTCAACAGTCTCCAGCATCCACACCGTCTGCCACCACTTGTAGCGGGGTCGTCTGGTCGTGAGTGCCCGACCCGCT
>NW_028234425.1:23043608-23046108 GCF_977035675.1 Penaeus japonicus | reverse complement strand
AGCAAAATTCGCAGGAGTAAACTGGAATCAGAGGACACAAGACCGGAATGACTGGAAAAGACTGAGAGAGGCCTACGTCCTGCAGTGGATTGATACAGGCTGATGATGATGATGATGATGATATATAATATGTATATATATATGTATTATATATATATATATATAAATATATATATATATATATATATATATATATATATATATATACACACATATATATACATATACAATCATACATTTACACATATATATGAATATATATATATATATATATATATATATATATATATATATATATATATATATATATATATATATATATATATATATATATACATACACACACACACACACACATACACATATACACACATATATATATACATATATATATATATATATATATATATATATAATATATATATATATATATATATATATATATATATGTATATATATGCGGTGTGATGGCGAGGCCAGCAGTGTGACGGCGAGATCAGCGGCGTGACGGCGAGGATAGCGGCGTGAGACTCGAGGCCAGCAGTGTGTCGTCGAGGCCAGCGGCGTGACGGCGAGGATAGCGGCGTGAGACTCGAGGCCAGCAGTGTGTCGTCGAGGCCAGCGGCGTGACGGCGAGGATAGCGGCGTGAGACTCGAGGCCAGCAGTGTGTCGTCGAGGCCAGCGGCGTGACGGCGAGGATAGCGGCGTGAGACTCGAGGCCAGCAGTGTGTCGTCGAGGCCAGCGGCGTGACGGCGAGGATAGCGGCGTGAGACTCGAGGCCAGCAGTGTGTCGTCGAGGCCAGCGGCGTGACGGCGAGGATAGCGGCGTGAGACTCGAGGCCAGCAGTGTGTCGTCGAGGCCAGCGGCGTGACGGCGAGGATAGCGGCGTGAGACTCGAGGCCAGCAGTGTGTCGTCGAGGCCAGCGGCGTGACGGCGAGGATAGCGGCGTGAGACTCGAGGCCAGCAGTGTGTCGTCGAGGCCAGCGGCGTGACGGCGAGGATAGCGGCGTGAGACTCGAGGCCAGCAGTGTGTCGTCGAGGCCAGCGGCGTGACGGCGAGGATAGCGGCGTGCGACTCGAGGCCAGCAGTGTGTCGTCGAGGCCAGCGGCGTGACGGCGAGGATAGCGGCGTGCGACTCGAGGCCAGCAGTGTGTCGTCGAGGCCAGCGTGTGAGGCTCGAGGCCAGCGGTGTGACGGCGAAGCCAGCGGTGTGACGGCGAGGATAGCGGCGTGAGGCTCGAGACCAGCAGTGTGACGGCGAGGCCAGCGGTGTGACGACGAGGCCAGCAGTGAAACGGCGAAGCCAGCGGTGTGACGGCGAGGATAGCGGCGTGAGACTCGAGGCCAGCAGTGTGTCGTCGAGGCCAGCGTGTGAGGCTCGAGGCCAGCGGTGTGACGACAAGGCCAGCAGTGAAACGGCGAAGCCAGTGGTGTGAGGCTCGAGGCCAGCGGTGTGACGGCGAGGATAGCGGTGTGACGACAAGGCCAGCAGTGAAACGGCGAAGCCAGCGGTGTGACGACAAGGCCAGCAGTGTGTCGTCGAGGCCAGCGTGTGAGGCTCGAGGCCAGCGGTGTGACGGCGAAGCCAGCGGTGTGACGACAAGACCAGCAGTGAAACGGCGAAGCCAGCGGTGTGAGGCTCGAGGCCAGCGGTGTGACGGCGAGGATAGCGACGTGAGGCTCGAGACCAGCAGTGAAACGGCGAGGCCAGCGGTGTGACGGCGAAGCCAGCGGTGTGACGACAAGGCCAGCAGTGAAACGGCGAAGCCAGCGGTGTGACGACAAGGCCAGCAGTGAAACGGCGAAGCCAGCGGTGTGAGGCTCGAGGCCAGCGGTGTGACGGCGAAGCCAGCGGTGTGACGACAAGGCCAGCAGTGAAACGGCGAAGCCAGCGGTGTGAGGCTAGAGGCCAGCGGTGTGACGGCGAAGCCAGCGGTGTGACGACAAGGCCAGCAGTGAAACGGCAAAGCCAGCGGTGTGAGGCTCGAGGCCAGCGATGTGACGGCGAAGCCAGCGGTGTGACGACAAGGCCATCAGTGAAACGGCGAAGCCAACGGTGTGAGGCTCGAGGCCAGGGTGTGACGACAAGGCCAGCAGTGAAACGGCAAAGCCAGCGGTGTGAGGCTCGAGGCCAGCGGTGTGACGGCGAAGCCAGCGGTGTGACGACGAGGCCAGCAGTGTGACGGCGAGGCTAGCGGTGTGACGGTGAGGCCGTCACACATATGTATATTCATGAGAGAGAGAGAGAGAGAGAGAGAGAGAGAGAGAGAGAGAGAGAGAGAGAGCGGAGTCAAGGCCACGAGGCGAGTGTCGCCAGACAGAGTGGCGCCAGGGAAGGGCGACGATGTCATATTCCAGAATTATTCTCCTTGATTATTTATTATTGTTTGATTAATTCCGTCTAAATACTTGTCAGCAGTATTGAATTACGCATTAGTGTTTTGTTATTGCGATAGATTTTAGTCCTGGTTTGCAGATGTTTAAAAAAAAGAAAA
>NW_028234425.1:23016108-23028608 GCF_977035675.1 Penaeus japonicus | reverse complement strand
AAGGAAACCAATGGCGAAGTAAAACATTTTAAACAATTAATATAAAAGAAATAAAAACGGGACACCCACGAGCATGACGTCACAGACGTCCGTAAAATAAAGAAATAAGTGCCAAATTCAATTATATAAAATTCAATATTAATAATAATTGAAAAGGAATAAATTCAACTATATTTTGATAAGTAAATAAACATAAAATAAGCTACCGAGTAGAAATCAGTAATTCCTTAAGAAAAAAAAGTCGAATTATTTGATGCTTTTTAAGTTCTAATTCAAAATAATATTCATAAAATACAAATAATAAAAATGATTCATAAAACATCGGCAAGAACTGTATATAAGCGATACTGGTAATTAAAATAATCGTAAACATACAGAAAACTAAAAAGGGGTAAGTCAATAAAAACAAACAAAATAAATATATTAAGAAAAATCCCGTGAGGGGAGCACAGACTGGACAACCCTCTGGATTCGTTCCTTTCTGCTTCAGCAAGATATGTCATGGAGGTTTGATGAACCTCCACAATCCTCCCATAGCCATGGGTCGAAGCAGGCAGCGGAGACATTCTGAAAAGACCAAAGGTAGGCCTGAGCCCCATTACTTGCCTTAACAAACTAAAGGTTGTGTAGACAGCTGAACGTGCCATACACAAAACATAAAATACAAATATAGATAAAAGGAAGCTTGACGTCTCTGAGTGTCAGTACTTTTAAACTTCAATGCCGGATGATGACTGCACACGATCTCTACAACTGGTCTGCGTCTCTGCTACTCCTGCCGAAGTTTGGGGGTGGGCATGGAGCTCTGGCTCCCGTACCATAGCTGTCAGCATGGCCACCCAAGGGTCGTTAGGATCTGGTAGATCCTGAGCATCATGGTCATCACCCTCCTCCTCATCAGCGGGTGCATAGGACAACTCTTCTGGAGGATGATAGCGCTTCAGATGGTTGAGATGAGCCTGTATCTCAAAGGACACTGGACCCAAACGCTTGATAATCCGGGCAGGACCGCGCCATTTCCCAACCAAAGGAGGTAAACTTCCCATGTGATGTCGGTGCTCAAAGTACCATACTATAGAACCTTCTACTGGCTGGAAATCAATCTTCTTGTCACGGTCGTAGTAGGCTCCATAGGTAGAATGAGCTTCCTTTGAGGCCTCCACAGCTGCACGGCGTGCTTCTTGCAGTCGCTCCTGCAGATTGATGTTCTCTGGAAACACAGCTTCATTGGTGAGACCGATGGGGAAGTTTGCATGTCGGCCAGTGAGCAAATACAGAGGTTGCTCACCTGTTGACCTGTGGAGAGCAGAATTGATTTGCAATCGTAGTTCCGGGATGAATTGATACCATGCTCTTGGACGACTGCCTACCAGAGTGGTGAGAGCGGATTTGACCACACGATTGGTTTGTTCCACCATTCCATTTGCTTGAGGATGGTAGCGAATGGTATAATGGTTAGTAGCATGCATCATCTCAGTCAGTTCTCGGAACAGGCGGCTGACAAACTGGACCCCATTGTCTGTTTGAATCACTCTCGGCGGGCCAAAAATGGTAACCCAATGATCTAGGAATGCCCGGTGAACATTTGCTGCAGTGATCTTCCTTAGTGGGACTATCTGGATGTACCGTGAGTGTTGGTCTAGTATAGTTAAGGCCCATCGGACAGGAACACTTGGGCCAAAGTCCATTATATCCATAGAGATTCGTTCTAATGGAAACTTTGCTAATGGAGTTTCAGCCATTGGCACTTTCTGTTGGCTACCACGAGATTGCTGGCAAATCTCACAGCCTTCCACATACTGCCGGGCATGTTTGGCCAGTAGAACATCGACCTGGCATTTTGGAATGTACGATGTATGCCCGGATGTGAAGCTAGTGGGGGTAAATGTGCTGCTTTCATGGCAGAATTCCTCAGATTTTGTGGTACAACGAGCTGGTAGCAGATACGATCTGGGAAGTGCCTTAGTCGATAGATAACATCACCTTTTAATTCAAACTCGCTAAGTGGAAGTGGCAGCTTTTTCTTTGGTAATGTTCCATCAGACAAGTACCGTCGAATATCAGCAAGTTGGGGGTCAGCTTTCTGCTCCTCTGCAAGTTTCTCAGGAGAAAGTTCGGTAATCTTGAGATGGGGTATTTGACGAGATAGGATGTCTGGAACGAAATTTGTAGGCCCTTCTTTGTAGCGTATAGTGAAGTTATAAAATGATAAATCATGAACGAACCTGGTCATCCTGGGCGATTTGGTTTTCCTTGAGAAAACGTATACAAGTGGGCGGTGATCAGTATACACTATAAAGTGCCTCCCATACAGGTAAGAGTCGAACACCCTTACTCCCTCCACAACAGCAAGAGCCTCCATATCAATGACCGGGTAACGGGTCTCGGCATCTCGTAACTTCCTACTGTAATAAGCTACTGCATGAGGGGTTTCTGTACCATCCTGCTGCATGAGGCAAGCACCAAGAGCTATCTTAGAGGCATCTGTGTGGAGTTCAAATTCCTTAGAAAAGTCAGGTTGACGTAGAACTGGTGCTGAAGTAAGCTTTTCTTTCAGAGTCTCAAAAGCTGCTTGCTGTTCTGGTCCCCAACTCCAAGTTTGGTGCTTCTTTAGCAAAAGATATAAAGGTGACGCCAGGGTTGCATATCCTGGTATATGTTTCCGAAAGAACCCTGTAGCACCTAGGAACCGTCGAACTTCTCTGACTGTCCGGGGTGGGGCTGTCTGGGATATAGCAAACACCTTCTCACGGTTTGGTGACACTCCTTCCGGTGATATCGTGAAGCCAAGGAAGTCAATTGTTGTGGCGGCAAACTGGCAATTTTGGACATTCAGCTTTAGACCTGCTTTGGAAAGTAGTTGTAGGGTCTCCTCGAGATCTTTTAGATGCTGAGCAAAGTTGTTGCTATAGATGATTACATCATCCAGATAGGCTAAGGTATGACGTCCTAACACTGATGACAACACAACATTCATGGTTCGTTGGAATATAGTAGGAGCGGTAGATAGGCCAAAAGGAAGGCGACAAAACTGGAAGAGCCTATACCCATCAGAGAAAGCGGTTTTTGGTCTATCCGAGGGCTCCACATTCACGCTCCAATATGCAGCACGTGCATCCAGGGTTGTGAAAATACTCTTGGGTCCTAATTCATCAATCAGCTCATCAATGCGAGGCAGTGGATAAGAGTCACCCTTTGTCACAGCATTGAGTCCACGATAGTCAACACAGAAGCGAAGTGCACCACCCTTCTTTTTCACCAAGACAACTGGACTTAACCAAGGGGATGTTGAAGCCTCAATAACACCTGCTCGTAGCATGGAGTTGCACTGTTCCTTAATTGCTTGTCGAGTTGACTGGGGTAACCTCCAGTGCCGTATACGAATGGGTTGGGCATCACCAGTGTCAATCTGGTGCTTGATGCCAGGCACAAGACCAACCGTCTCCTCACCACCACTGAAAAGACTCCTATAACGACAGAGAACCTGTGTGAAATCATGGCGCTGGGTGTCATCAAGGTGGCTCAAATCTGGTTGGAATTCAGTGTCTTCTACAGGCTCTACCTCAAAGATATCAGCAGCTTCACAGGCAGAGATAGCAATGGAGGGTGGTAGCTCAGCTTGCTCAACCTCCAGGTCACTATCATAACCAAAGTCCTCTACACCATAGAAGTGATCAAAGGCATCTTCCTCCCAGTCAAAATCCAAGTCCTTCAGATCACTTTCATCAGAGAAACCTGCCTCGACAGGGCAACTGCTAGTCGGAGTTACCATAACATCACCGTCTGCTGGGCCGGAGCGAGCGATGCAACCTTCCAGAAAGCATCCCGAGTGAGGCGGAATCTCTGTCTTGTGAAGAAGGTGTACTGTAGACACTCTCCCGATGTCTTGGTCAGGCTCTGTGATGGTCTCGACACTGGCAACCTCTTCTGTGGGCGACAGTTTCTTGGTGCACGTTGATGAGCAGACTTTAAGGGAATCGGTATCAATATATACTACAGAGAACACACGTCCCTGAATAGTGAGCACTGCGCAGTTAGTGCTAGCATCAGATGAAAGGCTAAAATCAATTCTATAGAGTAGGGGCCGGATACTCAAAACAGCTAACGACGTCGTAAGCCCGCGCAGCCAGGCCGCGCATGTCTTAACTCGAACTGCGAGCTCCGAGGGTCATACTCAAAACTTTTAACCGTCCCCGCGTGACGTCACAGCACCTCGTAACTTAAGGGTGGTCCCGAGCACTCGTAACGGTGTGAACCCGGAAATAAGTCGTGCTAGTTCCGACTTGTGCAAACGAGATTTGTATAGATTATGTATTACTGACTGTCCCAGACACAGTATAAGGCGTCATATCAATTTATATTGTATCTGTGTATCACAAATACCTCCATTCTCCCTAGCCACTTGATATAAAGAAAATAACAAGCAATTATAGAATGCGCTCGTCGTTTACCCAGTGGAGGTGACGACAATACATATTGAATACACTATAGAGTTTTAGGAAATGAAGGTGTCTTGTCATAGACAAAGGTGTATATATACATATATATATATATATATATATATATATATATATATATATATATATATATATATATATATATATATATATATATATGTGTGTGTGTGTGTGTGTGTGTGTATGTATGTATTTATCATATACAAACATACATATACATTTATATATACATGCATATATATATTCATATATATATACACTCATAAATATATACCTGTATCTCTCTGTCTATTTATCCATTCAAATATCCATCTATCTGTTTTTATAATCATCTATATCTCACTCTCGCTCTCCTTCCCACTCCCTCTCTCTCTTTCGCTCGCTCCTCCCCCTAATGACCGTGGCCTCCAATTGGTAGTTACGTCTAAAGGGCTGACTGTTGATTGGTCAATTCGAAATGGTCCCGCCATCTGAGGGTATCCCATCGAACTACGGTTATGAGGTTTTCTTCCTGTTACGATATTTTATCTTTTCTCTGAGTATGGGAGATTTGCGACCTCGTAGGGACATCGTAACTTACGAGAGCGTAACCCGCTGCGACGTCTTAAACTGCCAGAGTTTTGAGTATCCGGCCCTAGGTCCATTCCTAAGAGAATATCGCCAGGGTAAGAAACATCCACTAGGCTTGCCTGATGCTTGATGGTCAAGTTCTCATCAAGGTGAAAGCTAAGGGTAACTTCAGATGTGGTGTAAATAGGTTGGCCTGTTACTCCTCGAAGTGCCTTTGTTGGGCTCCTACATCTAAGTTTATCATGAGGATCAATACGTAAAGCAGCACCGGGCTTGATAAGGGTGACAGCTGATCCTGTATCAAGAAAACATAGCAGAACTTGACCATTAACATTGAGTCCCACGAGTGGTCTTCCCATGGGCCCTGGGGCAGTCACTTGGAAATTGGTAGGGTTGTCTGGGTACCGACCGTGGTTTGTGCTCCTAGTCGAGGATTCGCCAGTGGGGCTGGGAGCTCTGCCATACTGGCTAGATTGAAAGGGGCACTCTGTAGCAAAGTGGCCCAGTCTTTGACAGCGGAAGCAGGTAAGCAAGCGGGAAGGTGATGCTCTGGTCTTTGCAGAAGAGGAGGCTGCTGCGCGGCACTCAGAAATGTCATGAGTGGCAGTTCTATGATACTCACAAAACCGTTCACGTGATGGCATTGGTTCAGCTTGGTTTGCTGCTAATGGGAAGGCGGATATGTCCCGAGCTCGTGGTGGACGATTAGGGTATCGATGGCCTGGATCATCAAAGTCATTTGGAGACTGATGACGTAATGATGACTTGCCATGATATATACCATTGCGGGAGTTCCATATCCGTTGTGCAGTTTCGGCCAGTTGCATTGGGGAACAATCTTCCTTCAAGGCAAGGAAGTCCCTAAGCCAAGCTGGTATTCCAGAAAGGAATACCCGACGAATTAGCTCAGAAGGATCCCCAATGGCTTCTTTATGGTCACGGTAACCTTGATAAATTGACCCTTCAAGCTGAATATAAAAATCCTTAGGAGCCTGACCAGCAGCCATTTGGTTCTCATACAGAACTTTGTAAAAGTCTGCTGAAGTGTAAGTACCACGGAACGTGGTCCGCAGAGAGGCCTTGAAGGTTGCCCAGTCCTGAATTTGGTCGAAAAGGGCAGAGTTAATGATAAGCTCCGCTGGGCCACGACAGTTAGCTCGGGCAGCCTGGATGTATGCCTCACTGGTGGGTGGCTTTACCAAGTTCTCTATGGAGCGGATCCAGCCCTCAATTTCTTGATTTTTCTTTAGCGGCTGTGACGCTGAGGTGTCACCTTTGAAATTAGGCACGGATTCCCTCGCCACAATATAAGAGACACTCTGGGCAGCTCCTTGAGGTAAAGCAGGTCTTCCGCATGCAAAATGTGGTTGGACTGAGGGGTTAGCCTGCCTTTCTCCTGAGTGTTGTTGCTGTCTTCCGCAAACTTCCATCAACTCAGGAAGTTCAGGTGTAGGTGGGCGACTCCGTGGATATGGCTGTGGATGTTGTGAGGATGACGCTCGACTTCCAGCTCTTTGCCTTTCATTTTCCAGTTCACGCTCTCTCTCTGCTAACTGCCGCTGTAGTGTTCTAATTTGTTCTTGCAGCCACTGATCACCTTCAGGTTGTTCATCATGTTCAGGGTCTGGCTCCCTCTGCTGGCGTGTCACCTCCTCCTGCCTAAGAAATCTTTCACTAAACTGTTGTGTCTGGCTCTTGACTTCCTGTAGATCGGCAGAAAGGGCCTCTATCTTCTCCAGGATTTGCGAGAACATGGTGATTTCTTCCTCCATAATATTCACAGCTTGCCTCACGTCGGGACAGGAAACCGCAACAATAATGGGTAGGTCAGTACTTTCTGAAGCTAAACTAGGTGGTGACTGGCCACGAGAGTTGGGTTGGCTTGATGACCGTAGATTCCTCTGAAGAACTGCTTGGTCGTTTCTACGATGCAGTCTAGATCGAACTTTAGGCATAGTCTGCTATATCCCTTACACGTCCGTGTCCAGCACTGCAAGACAAGGTATACTTGCACTTGTCAGAAAGTCAGAAAAGCGCTGAAGTCTATCACCGAAAGCGACACTATAAAAACACTCTGATTAGATGAACGCTTCACACTGATTTGCACTTAAATAATACGTCACTGCACTGCACTAAAAATAATTTTCACAAAGACTTTCGTATTACACAAAAGAAAGTATCACGTATACACAGCACTGATAACTAATTATAATTCCGAGTACTACCTGTGGGAACAAACAGGTCAGACATACACAAGATCATATAAAAGTTTCCCTGATCCTAACGAGAGCCACAAAAATAAGAACTAGGCGAGCAGTTATTAGTAACACATATACATCGAACTCTGTAAAAAGAAGGAATTATGCTGAAACAGAGACTGCTCTTGTAAAACTACAGAATTACTAGCTACCCTGTAACTCTGGAAAAGGTAGCACGGCAGAATCATATGATATAACTGTGGCTCTCCAATATCCTCATGAGAGGTTACAAACATCAGTTATATAGCCTACCAGGAAAGAAACTAATTGTGCTGGACATTCTCAGCACATAAAGACCTTTAAGTATAACTCATACGAGCAAAGCTCATAAAACTCAAGTACATCCCACCGCTGTCCACCAAAAAGAATGTGGTACTGTAAGGTATACATCTGTCATGAGGAGCCCGAGATATCGTACCCACAGTTCGTGAGGCGAATTAGAGCCACTTGTGAGGCAGGAAAAGGCTTAGGGACCAGTATTGAAGGGTCCCGTTCACTCCTCTAAGTCCACGAATCTCAGAGAGTCATTAGAAAAGTGGTAGCGGGCATAACTCGAGATCCCATCAATATCTATTCGTGGGTGTACCATGAGCTGAGTCACTCTTTAAAAGGTCTTTATGGCTCGGCCTAATAATAAAAGCAATAAAACAAAAAATGATTTGTATAGATTATGTATTACTGACTGTCCCAGACACAGTATAAGGCGTCATATCAATTTATATTGTATCTGTGTATCACAAATACCTCCATTCTCCCTAGCCACTTGATATAAAGAAAATAACAAGCAATTATAGAATGCGCCTCGTCGTTTACCAGTGGAGGTGACGACACATTACCATCCCAACATTGAAAACATACCTAGAGTTTTAGGGGACCAATTGAAGGTGTGTCTTTGTCATAGACCAAAGGTGTATATGATACATTATATATTATATATATATATATATATATTATATATATATATATATTATATGTGTGTGTGTGTGTGGTGTGTGTGTATGTATGTCTTTACCTCATTATACAAACATACATATACATTTATATATACATGCATATATATATTCATATATATATACACTACAATAAATATATACCTGTATCTCTCTGTCTACTTTATCCATTCAAATATCCATCTATCTTGTTTTTTATAATCATCTATTATCTCACTCTCGCTCTCCTTCCACTCCCTCTCTCTCCTTCTCGCTACGCTCCTCCCCCTAATGACCGTGGGCCTCCAATTGGTAGGTTACGTCTAAAGGGCATGACTGTTGATTGGTCAATTCGAAATGGTCCCGCCATCTGAGGGTTATCCCATCGAACTACGGTTATGAGGTTTTCTTCCTGTTACGATATTTTTATCTTTTCTCCAGAGTATGGGAGAATTTGCGACCTCGTAGGGACATCGTAAACTTACGAGAGCGTTAACCCGATGCGACGTCTTTAAACTGCCAGAGTTTTGAGGTATCCGGCCCTAGGTCCATTCCTAAGAGAATATCGCCAGGGTAAGAAACATCCAACTAGGCTTGCCTGATGCTTGATGGTCAGTTCTCATCAAGGTTGATAAGCTAAGGGTAACTTCAGCATGTCGGTGTAAAATAGGTTGGCCTGTTACTCCTCGAAGTGCCTTTGTTGGGCTCCTACATCTAACGTTTATCATGAGGATCAATACGTACAAGCAGCCCGGGCTTGATACGGGTGACAGCTGATCCTGTAATCAAGAAAAACATCAGCAGAACTTGACCCATTAACATTGAGTCCCACGAGTGGTCTTCCCATGGGCCCTTTGGGGCAGGTCACTGGGAAATTGGTAGGGTTGTTCTTGGGCCCTACGACCGTGGTTTGTGCTCCTAGTCGAGGATTCTGCCAGTGGGGCTGGGAGCTCTAGCCATACTGGCTAGATTGAAAGGGGCACTCTGTAGCAAAGTGGCCCAGTCTTTGACAGCGGAAGCAGGTACGCCAAGCGGGAAGGGTGATGCTCTGGTCTTTGCAGAAGAGGAGGCTTGCTGCGCGGCACTCAGAAATGTCATGAGTCCGGCAGTTCTCATGTACTCACCAAAACCGTTCACGTGAGGCACTCTGGTTCAGCCCTTGGTTTGCATGCTATGGGAAGGGCGATGATTTATGTCCCGAGCTCGTGGTCGCGGACGATTAGGGTAATCGATGGCCTGGGATCCCCCCACTCAAAGTCATTTTGGAAGACTGATGACGTAATGAATGACTTGATCCATGATACTTTTACTCCATCTCACCTAAACAGTCATGCATTGCGGCTGAGTCATCCCCCCATACGTTCCCTAGATTCAGAGTTCACCTCGACCTCACCCTCAGTACTCGCCTCCCTTGAGGCCCGAGCACCAAACACAATCTTCCCTGCCCACCAGCAGACACCCCACCGGACCCAGTCCCCCCACGCCCACCCCTAAGTAACAGCTGCGCCTATTCAGTAAAGAATACCGACGAATAAGCTCAGAAGGATCCCCAATGGCCTTACTTTATTGGTCACGGTTAACCTTGATCTAAATTGACCTTCAGCTGGATATACCAAAATTCCTTAGGAGCATGACCAGCAGCCATTTGGTTCTCATACAGAACTTTGTAAAAGTCTGCTGAAGTGTAAGTTACCCGGAACGTGTCCGCCAGAGAGGGCCTTGATGGTTGCCCCCAGTCTGAATTTGGTTCGAAAACAAGGGCAGAGTTAACTGAATATGCTCCGCTGGCGGCCACGACGTTGCTCGGGCAGCCTCGGATGTATGCCTCACTGGTGGGTGCTTTACCAAGTTTCTCTATGGAGCGGAGCCAGCCCTCATTTTCTTGATTTTCTTTAGCGGCTGTGACGCTGAGGTGTCACCTTTCGAAATCTAGGCACGGATTCCCTCGCCCAAGATAAGGAGACACTCTGGGCAGTCTTGCGGTTTAAGCAGGTCTTCCGCATGCAAAATGTGTTGGTCTGAGGGGTTAGCCTGCCTTTCTCCTGAGTGTTGTTGCTGTCCTTCCGCAACAACTTCCATCAATCAGGAAGTCAGGTGTAGGTGGGCGACTCCGTGGATAGCTAGCGGCTGTGGTTTGTTGTCGTGAGGATGCACGCTCGACGTCCGCTCTTTGCCTTTCATTCTTCCAGTTTCACGCTCTCTCTCTGCTAACTGCCGCTGTATTTATGTAGGGTTCTAAATTGTTCTTGCAGCCACTGATCACCTTCAGGTTGTTATCATGTTCAGGGTCTGGCTCCCTCTGCCCCTGCCGCGTCCACCTCCTCCTGCCTAAGAAATTTTAACTCTAAATGTTGTGTCTTGGCCCTTCGATTCCTGTAGATCGGCCCCCAGAAAGGGCCTCTATCTTCTCCAGGATTTGCGAGAGAAGGATAACATGGTGATTTCTTCCTCCATAATATACCACAGCTTGCCTCACGTGCGGCCCCGACAGGAATACCCCGCCAACAATATCACCCCGGGCACTAGGTCCCACAGTACTTCCTCCTGAAGCCTTAACTAAGGTGGTTGACTGGCCACGAGAGTTGGGTTGGCTTTGATGACCGTTAGATTTTCACCTCAGAAGGAACTGCTTGGTCGTTTCTACGATGCAGTCTAGCATCGAACTTTAGGCATAGCTCAGCTATAACCCCTTACACTCCGTGTCAGCAACTGCAAGACAAGGTATACATGCACTTGTCAGAAACGTCAGAAAAGCGCTTGAAGTTCTATCACCGAAAGCGACACTAACTATAAAACTCTCTCATGATTAGCCCCAATGAACGCTTCACACTGCCCCTTTGCACTCTTAAATATACGTCACTGCACCCCTGCACTAAAACCCTAATTTTCACAAAGACGTCTCGTATAAACACAGAAGTATCACGTATACAAGCACTGATACCTCCTAATTTTCAATTCCGCCCAGTCCACTCCTCCCAGCTGGGATCAACAGGTAGGCATCATACACAACGATAATATAAAAGTCTCCCTGATCCTAACGAGAGCCACCAAAATAAGAACTAGGCCCGAACAGTTATTACGTCAAACACATATTACATCGAACATCCTGTAAAAGAAGGAATTATTGCTCGGAAAAGAGGACCTGCTCTTGTAAAACTACAGAATTACTAGGCTACCTGTAAAACACTCTGGAAAGGTTTAGCACGCAGAATAATATGATATAACTGTGGGCTCTACAATTTCCTCATGAGAGGTTACAAACATCAGTTATATAGCTACCAGGAAAAAGAAACTAATTGTGCTGGACATTCTCAGCAATAAAGACCTTAGTATAACTCATACGAGCAAAGCTCATAAAACTCAAAGTCATCCCACCGCTGTCCATCCAAAAAGATGTGGTACTGTAAGGATACATCTGTCCTCTGAGGAGCCACGTCGATATCGCTTACCCACAGTCTCGTGAGGCGCATTAGAGCCACTCTGCTGAGCGCAGGCAAAGGCCTTAGGGACCAGTATATTGAAGGGTCCCGTTCACTCCCTCTAAGTCCACGAATCTCAGACGAGTTCATTAGACATATGTGGTTTAGCGGGCATAACTCGAGCATCCATCAATAATAAAATCTATTCGTGGGTTGTACCATGAGATGAGGTCACTTTTAAAAGGTCTTTATGGTTTCGGCCTAATATAAAAGCAATAAACAAAAAATGCAAAGAATTAAAACGGAAGTACTATAATAAAATAACAAGCCGGCAATGTAAAAGCAAATGATGTAGCAGAAGGCTCCGCGAAAGAAAACTGAAAACGGTACAGCAAATGTACCCGTTCGTGGCAAAAGGCCCTTAAGAAAGTAAAATATTACGGTAGACGTAAAAATA
The DNA here is from genome assembly GCF_977035675.1 of Penaeus japonicus. NCBI lineage: Eukaryota > Metazoa > Arthropoda > Malacostraca > Decapoda > Penaeidae > Penaeus > Penaeus japonicus. Next base: position 23,016,518 of record NW_028234425.1, on the reverse strand, counting down.
AGCAAAAAAAAAAACAAACTGACTTAAAATTCAAAGTGACAGTACGATAGTGACCTCCCACGGTGACCCATAATAAGAGATGATAAAACACCCTGAAGGGGGTCAAGCAACACGAAGTTCTGAGGGAACTTCGAGCAATCAGATCATTAAACCAAAACTAGATTAATAAAAACAATAGACAACCCGCTCACCAGCCAAATGTAACCTAGGCAAGGAATGTTAAGCCAAGGTCTCGTACAACCCTTAGGTACGGTCTCGTCTCTGTTCCTGCGCTGACGTAATTCCAACGGTTCTTCCTCTGCACACAGCCCTATCCCAACGTCCCACCGATAGTACTCCTGTATTTGTTTGGCCATCGCGTTTGTTTGTTGGATTATGGCCCTCTCAACCAGCAGCACATGCCAAGGTCA
>NW_028234425.1:22955476-22960476 GCF_977035675.1 Penaeus japonicus | reverse complement strand
GAGAGAAGAGGAGAGAGAGAGAAGAGGAGAGAGGAGGAAAGAGGAGAGAGAGAAAGAGAGAGAAGAGAAGAGAGAGAAGAGAGAGGAGAGAGCGAGAGAGAGAGGAGAGGAGAGAGAGAGGAGGAAGAGTGAGAGAAGGAGAGAGAGGAGAGAGGAGAGAGAGAGGGAAGAGAGAGAAGAGAGAGAAAGGAGAGAGGGAGAGAAGAGAGAGCGAGAGAGAAGAGAGAAATGAGAGAAGGGAGGAGAGAGAAGAGAAGAGAGGAGAGAGAGAGAGAGAAAGAGAGAGAGAGAGAGAGGGAGAGAGAAGAAGGGGAGAGGAGAGAGAGAGAGAGAGAGAGGGAAAAAGAGAGAGAGATGAGAGGGGAAGAGAGAGAGGAGAGGGAGAGAGAGAGGAAAAGAGAAAGAAAGAGGAGAGAGAGAGGGAGAGAGAAGAGAGAAGAGAGAGGAGAGAAGAAGAGAGAGAGAGGAGAGAGAGAGAGAGAAAAGAGGGGAAAGAAGAGTGAGAGAGTGAGAGATGAAGGAAGAGAGAGAGAGAGAAAGAGAGAGAGAGAGAATGAGAGAAAGAGAAATAGAGAGAGAGTGAGAGAATGAGAGAGAGAGAGAGAGAGAGAGAGAGGGTGGGTGGGTGGATGGGCAGATATATACCTATCCAAACAGATAGCTGGCCATACAGATGGATGGGTGAATGGCTAAAGAGAGACAAGGCGGGAGAGAGAAAGATAAATATAGAGAGAAAGACAGGCAATGATTGGATAGACAGAGATAGAGAAAAACCACCGGAAGATAGTAATTAAGAAGACGAGGGAAGAATGGGAGAAGGAGGGAAGGAGAAGGGAAGGAAAGAGGAAGAGAAACGGAGGCGCAGGAATCTCTTCTCGCCAGCTGTGACCATGTATGTACGTGTCCGTGGCTTTTGTCTCCCTCCTTGCATTGAGTTTCCTGGAATGACCACAAGGCTAGTTCTCTCTCCGATCCCTTTCTCTATTCTCCGCTTCTTCTCCTTCTCTTCTCCCCTTCCTCTCGTCCTCGCTTCTTCCTATTTCCCTCCTTTCCCCTGACTTCTCTTCTTCTTGTATTCTTCCATTCCCTTTTCCCTTCCCCTTCGCTTCCTCCCTCTTCCTCCCTCCCCCCATTCTCTCAGTCTCCCTCTTTGTCCTTCTCTCTCCCCATCCTCGTTTCTCCTTCTCTCCTTTATCCTTGCTTCCTGCCCTTCTCCCTCCACTACCTCTCCTCTTCTTCTTGCACCCTCTCCTTCTCCTTCCCGTACCTTGTCCTCCTCGCCTACGCCCTTTCGCTTTCTACATATAAGGATGAACTCACGCATGGCGGTATTCTGATTCGTCATGCCGCTGTACCAAGGGGGGATGAGCATGCATGGGAGGAAAGGGACTTGTAAGGATACGAACAAGTTCTGCACATCATAATTCTTAAAAGGAGAGGGCAGGAAAGGGAGGAGAGAGAGAGAGAGAGAGAGAGAGAGAGAGAGAGAGAGAGAGAGAGAGAGAGAGAGAGAGAGAGAGAGAGAGAGAGAGAGAGAGAGAGAAAGAGAAAGAGGGAGAGATAGAGAATAGAAAAGGAACGCAAATAGACAAAGGAGGACTACACACGCAAGGGAGTAATGGAAGAGGGAATATACAAGAGCAGAGACATGCGGTAGAAATACAAGCGGTAAAAAAAGAAAATTACCCGCAAATGCCTGGTACTTCCCTAACTTCTTGTTGGGAAGAGGGATACCCGCGCTCGAGCACCCCCCCCCCCCCGCCATCCCCCCATCTACCCGCTGCCTTCTCCATACCCCACCCACCCCTCCATGCCCTCCTCCACCCACCCTCCCCACCCCACCGATCCTCTCACCCACCTACCGCCTTCATACCCCGCCCCCCTCCTTCAACGCCCTCTAGCTCCCCCACCCAGCTATCCCCTCCGTACCCCGGCAGACACCCCCCCAGCCGCCGCCCAAATTGCGTCACTTGTAAACGAGAAATATCCAGTTCGCTTGTGAAGCCGTGGCTGATTCATGGAAACCTCTACTGAAGTTGTGCTTGTTTCCGACTAGTAACAGGGATATTTTTTCTTTCTCTTTTAATAAGTGTAAGGTGCATTACCGGACAGTTTTAGCGTCATGCGAAAGTGTATGTTTTTTTATATACATTTCGTGTTTTAAATGATCGTAAAAGATGATACTGTCCTGTTGCGCCCTCGCTTGTGGACGCGTGGGCGCCCATGTGCGGCGTCTCCGTTTCTCGAGAAAGTAATATTCATGAATCGAATTTCCACTTGTTCACGCGACTTCCGCGTCTTCCGAGAAAGGGAAACCAGTAAACAAGGACGACCACGAAGCCAAACATTTTAAAGAAAGAAAAAAAGAGGTTCAATATAAAAATTTCCTATTCGACTCGAATAGGTAAAGAATGAAACGGATAATTTAATGTGAATTGCTCATATAGATACCTACATCTATCTATCTATCTATCTCTACAACATACAACACACATGCATACACACACACACATACACTCGCACATACATACATAAATAAATGAATAAAAAAAAATATACACACACACACACACATATATATATACACATATAGATATATACATATACATATACAGACATATATACATATACTCCTCTCGGTTCTCGGTTCTGTGTTCCGCTAAGCTCAACCCCCTCTAACTCCTCCCCACCCACACCTCATGTCTCGGGGCTTCATCAACATGAACACTACTTGTTCCATGAGGAAGGCGGCCGAGCCTCCGCCATGGGATCAACTCTAGATTCGGAGTCGGTCTTCCCCAACCCCCTCCCTTGCCTCGCTGGGGGGGGGGGGGCTGGTTTATTAATGGACAGAAATCCCTCGGGAAGTTCAACCATTCCCCACCTGTTTGAGCCTTCATATCTACACCCACGGATATGCACATGCGATTCACGCTCATGCACGGTCTGACTCGCACGGCAATTAGACACAGACAAGCGACCTCTGAAATTACGCGCAATATAACACACTCACGCACACATTCATGCTTACACCCTCAGGCACATGCAGACACGAACGTACACTCACTTAGTGGAAAAGAGATTCTCAAAGCTTATTGAGCAACGTGCTTTGATGCTCACATGACTCGGCGAATTTAAGTGCCTGCATCATGAAATGAGAATGTACAGTGACCACTCACTGGCGCATTCACGCTCGAAATTAGTGCTTTTAGAAAAGATTTAAGCACAACTGAGCGAATGAAACTGTGACATTTATGTAACGGTTACCATGAATTATGCTTAGACGATGATTGTCGCAACTCATATCAAAATAAGATTAGTTATACATAATCACACCCACACACACCCACACGGACTTGCGCATGCACAGAAAGCGCAAGGAAGTAGCCTTTCTATCCCCTCACCCAACCCACCACCTCCACACTCTTCCACCCCCTCTCCCACACGCAAAAGCCCCTCTGCCACACTCAAAAGCTCCTCTGCCACACGCAAAAGCCCCTCTGCCACACTCAAAAGCCCCTCTGCCACACGCAAAAGCCCCTCTGCCACACGCAAAAGCCCCTCTGCCACACGCAAAAGCCCCTCTGCCACACGCAAAAGCCCCTCTGCCACACGCAAAAGCCCCTCTGCCACACGCAAAAGCTCCTCTGCCACACGCAAACGACCCCCTTCAACCCCATTCCCTCCCCTGCCCAACGCACGCAGCACCTGCCGAGCATGAATCAGTGGGGACGTGCAGGCTCGTCATCATGAGCCCTGTGACGTAGGGCGCACGGACGATGACGCGAGATGGCGCCACCGTTGACGTAAGTTCTCGTCAGGGACTCCCTCTGTGCGCGGGACAGAGCCGACGCTGTCCCGCTGGCGAGATCCCTTGCTTGCTCGCCGCTGCAGCCGCCGGAAATGTTGCGGCTTGTCTCACGCGCCGCAGATAACACTAGCCATGGGGGGAAGGTGGGGGGGGGGGATAGGGCTAGGGTGGCTAGAGAAAGAAAGTGCGAGGATAAGGGAGGATAAGGATAGGGGAAGATGGGGGGGGGGGGTTAATTGAGGATATGGGCAGGGAAAGGAAGAAGGCGAAGTGTGAGGGAAGTGAAAAGGTGTACAGAAGGAGGGAGGGAAGAGGTAATAAAAGATAAAGATGAAATAAGGATGAGGATGATCTGGATATGTGACGGTAATGACGATAAGTATAAAAACGATGATAGATTTGAAAATAATCATGCTAACAAAAGTAAGGAGATGATTATTGTAACAGTGTTAGTAATGATATTGACAATAAGACTAATATCATTAATGAAATATTGTAAATGACTGTAATGATGAAAGCGATAATAAAGATAATGATAACTGTGATAAGATAATGATAATGACGATCATAGTAACAATGATAACTATTGTTACTATTACTATTACAATAATAGGAATAATGATGATAATCAGGTAACAATAACAATAACAATGACAATAATAGCAATAGTAATGATGATAATGGCAATGGTTATAGAAATAGTGATAATCGTAATAATAATAGTAAAGATGATAATAATGACAATCATAGTAAAACAATAATAACGATAATGATGATGCTGACAACAGCAACACTACAACGGATGTATCAATACTTTACAAAGTTCCTTGATCATCCCCTTTCACGAAAGTCTTCAACAGAGGACATATCATATCGTTAGAGAGTAGTCGAGGGTGTGTGAACGGGCTTGGCTGCGCAACTTGCATTCAGTTCCCTAAGCATCGTTTCAGACGGAATACTCCCAGGAATATTTGCAGCTAGGCCGTAATCTTGCAGTCACTATATCAAGCTGCCTTGCAACTGCCGTAGATATGCTTTGTCTTGGATTTCGTGCCTTGGTGAATGATTGCTCGACGCTTCTCTCTGTTTCAGCATGAGTGGAGAGCATTTTCTTTATGATGTTATGTATATGTTTAGTCGCTACACTAATATCATACTCAATAGTATCCCTATGACTTTATGATTAAGG
>NW_028234425.1:22950476-22952976 GCF_977035675.1 Penaeus japonicus | reverse complement strand
GTTTTGACCTGACGCTTCCTGTCTCCTGTGTTCGTTTCCGCCTTGGAACCCCAACGTCTCTAGACAGCTGTGTTTGTTAGCGGAAGGCCTGAGGCGTAGAAAGTGATTGAGAATTTGTATTTAAGAAGGACACAGAAGGAACCCAGAGAGAGACACAGTTCAGGACAGAGAGGTCAAACAGACAGACTAGAGCGAACCGCTCTGACCTCTGGCCTTCGGCCAGGGTCTAGTGTATTAACAGTCCACAATAAAGACCATGGCACGTGAACGTCTGTCTCTTATCCACCGACCTACAACCAGGGCATCGAGTGGTTATAACAACTGCTCTCAGTGGTGGTTTACAACTGACGGCACTGGTGGTTTACAACTGATGGCAGCAGTGGGTGGCTTACAACAGTGCCAGCAAGCTGCTTACAACTGGTGGCCAGGCGGTGGGTGCCACGATTTTGATGGTATCGAGTCCACAACTCCGAAGAAGCCGCTACGCCGAAACTACCATTGATATCGAAAATGGAGAGAATATGCTGAAATCTCCGCCCGCCCACACCACAGTAAGAGTTTTGCCCGCCCGCCCACCCTGTTCTACCTGTTCTGACAAACACCGCCGCCCATAGCAGCTGACCTGTCCGTGCTACGTTACTTCCTGCACGTCGACACCCATCTATAATGGTAACCAAAGACTGCCCACCGCAGATTTTGGTCTTAACACGAGCGCCCCAACTCCCAGGTCACGAAGTCTCTGACACGAGCAGAAAAGGGCACAGATGAAAAGTGAAGAGGACCACCACACCGATCCGCGATACGACCGACCTACGACCCGCCTGCAGACGCCTCATCTACATGTTGACATCGAGGCATAAAAAATCCCGGAAGTTAGAGAAACCCAGGCTCTTTTTATTTTGTTAGGTTTCGTTAGATTTCGTTAGGATTTAGGAATTTTCTATGCTGTGATTTTTTTTTCTCGTGATTGTACCTCTGTTTTTATGTTGTGAAATACCTGTGCTTGAGCGATTCCGCAGGATTTCCCCCCTCTTTCCTCCCTTACGCCTAGGCGCAAACGAATTAATCGTTGAAAGGGAAAGTCCCTCCCCCCCCTCTCTCTTCCCCTCTTTCCTTATCTCGCCTTGATGACCCCGTTATAACGGCCTCCCTCACGGCCTAACGAACTTCTTTCTTATTTAATCTTATGTGAAGAATGACCAGACTATTCTGAAGTTCTGTTTGCTACATAAATGCTAAGAATCAGATATTTTTTATGGTTTGTATTGTTTATTCGCTCAGTTTCTTCGTACGTGCCGACATCTCACACCTCCCCCTCATGACCTGTCCGTGTGAAAAGGCAGTGTCGATGTTTTACTTTCCTTTTGTCATAAAACAACCCTTCTTGTTTTTATCTATATTTCCCTTATTCGGACAAGGTAATTTGGAGAATTTTTATTGGCTTTACTCTCCAAAATATTTATTCTGAACGTGAACCTTTACAAGATTTTACATATTCGATTACGATTATCGGAAGGGACCCGATATTGTATTTAGACTATATAAAATCTTGATAGCTTTCACTTTCATTCCGAATCTGTACTGGCGATCAGTGTTGCCTTATTCTTATCTTCTGTTATTTTTGTACTTTCTTTTCATGGACTCGTGCTATTGCTATTCGTATTTTTCTGCATCTTGCAACTTCGGATAATGTGTTCTGGAGACATTTTATTGACTGTTCCTCTCCAAAATATTTGTTTTGAAAGTGAACCTTTGAAAGATTTTCCATACTTAATTACAATTATCGGAGGAGAAGCGATATTGTATTTAAACCATGTAAATTCTTAATAGTTTTCACTTTCCTTCCGAATCTGTGCTGGTGATCAGTATTGCCAGATTTTTATCTATTAATTTATCTTTTCGCCACTCGTTAAAGTACACATGTTATTACTTTTCTCGTAATAACAGGCGTGCTACTCATGTTCGTATTTTCTCTGTATCTTGTAAACCTGCATCTATTGAGCTTGCACTTATTACTTAATTCCGATTTCTTCTTTGTTTGTTCTCCTCTTGGCAGTTGCAAAGTGTTATTATTGTTGTTGTTTGTCGCTTCAGTAAGCCGTGCGCAAGGCACGCATGTTATTCAGGTAGCCATGCAAGAGGCATGTCGCTTCAGTAAGCCGTGCAAGGAGCACGCAGGTTGTTTTTATGCGTTACCTCCCCCCCCCCTCCCCCAGCGGACGAAAAGTTTCCTGCACGTTTCATGTATATGTAACCCCCCTCCCCCTGTACACCTACTGTGTTGTATTGGTGCATGTTTTCACCAAGGTAGAACGGTGGTTGAGTTGTACAGTGTTTGGGTGCATGGCAAAGTCAACCCAACCACACCTTTGAGGTACAGGGCATTGCGCCAGTTACGCCTGACCACCGTAACTAGCTCGCCTGTTACCCATAAGTTGTGATGGCGTTTAAATTGTTTGCCCCAGAGGGTAGCCACTGTCCGACTCCCACCCTCGGTGCA
>NW_028234425.1:22905476-22910476 GCF_977035675.1 Penaeus japonicus | reverse complement strand
GTTAGGGATAAGGTGCCATGCCTAGGATTGCCATATCTGGTACTAACATACCAGATTTGGTACTTCTGGGTGCCCCAGGTACATTTAATACGATGCAGAATTTCAGTTTCAGATAAAAACACAAAATTTATATGTTGCTCTGTCAAAGCAAAGGCTTGGTCGATTCCTCTTCTCTAATTTGTTCAAGAATCTAAAGTTGCTTGAAGCCTTAGACTCAGTAAATGTATGCCAAGGGAAACCTAAATTCCTCATACCCCTGTTGTAAAATTTCATAACATTGTTAAGGAAAATGCATATGAAGACCTCAATAGTGAATGGCAGTAACTAACAATAAATGTAGGAGAAACCAGAGCAAACACCAGATGAACCTAAAATGTTCTGGTTTCTAGTTTCTCTTGAGTGGTGTGGGGATGAACCCAGATTCCCCAATCTTCTCTCTGGTGCCCCCCCCCCCAAAAAAAAAAAAAAAAAAAAATCTCGACTGAAGACGGACACCCTGAATGGATTAATTCACAGCAAATGTCTGTTACTTGTGGAATTTACATGTTGGCAACCCTCCCGGCAACTAGTGGATACAATGGATAAGAAGTGGTGATCGACGTTGTTATCTATGGAAGAATCCCAAGAAAAATCCCAGGAAGAATACCAGGAATAGGGGGATGCGAAGTTCTAAATAAATCAAGTAATTTGAATTTCGTAAGGTTTGGCGCATTTTGTGTTAATCTGGTACTTTTCGGCAGTAGGACTCGGTACCATTGGTAAAACTAGATTTGCAACCCTGGTCATGCTGCTTCATGTCTAGCTCAATTGCAAGAAAAAGCCAACACAGTGAAATGAGACTCTACATAAGCTTGTTACATGTCACATGTCTGCCACCCAGTGCTGGGTTATTCAGAAGAGGGAGACAGACACAAATCTGATCTGATGGCCTGTCATATCACAATAAAAAATGATCCTGAGATGACACCTATTCCACTCCTACTCCCAACAGCAATTGACATTACTAGCAGCCTCCCCCTCCATCCTACTGAAACATCTGATGAAGATGAATAAGAGTATGGATATAGGACCTAATTCAATCAGTCCCCTTTGCTGGGAAGATGTACAAAAGAAATAGTTTTACCATTAACTATAGTCTTATTTTCTTAAATTTTACTTAAAAATGACTCGACTTGTGGAAGCACTATCGCTGCCGCATTTGTTGTTCCTGAGCCTCATCACTGCTGCGCCTTCGTTGTTTCTGTTCTGCACCCATGTCATGCCTCATCATGCCTTAACTATGATCCTGTTGTGCATATCGCATTCATACAGAAAAGCATACCTATTCACGCCACTGCTGCGCCTCTTTCGTTCGTGCTCTGGGCCACAGCTGCCCCTTCCTCGTCTTTCTCTGTGTAGAAAAGCAGATGAATCACCCAGCAGCAGTACCACTTGCCAGACTTGACCTGAAAAGCAGCCTCATCTCAGACAGCATGACCTCTTTCTGGCAGACTTTGTTTCTGAGTGTCTTTTAAGTCAATGTTAATACCGTATTCTCGCTCTTTTCTGATTATCCAATTTGTAGCAAAAGAGTTGTTTTGCATTCTATAGGGAAATCTGTTGGCATTTTGAGAACACTTTATCTGAGCCGTAATGTCCTCTCATGAAACTTCCTCATAGGAAACTTTGATATGAAAGATATCCTATATTAGAGGTTATCCAGTATAGTGACACTTGAATACCCTACTCAAAGTCTAGAAATTTTGTGAAGGATATTTCTAGATACCAGATTTTCTGGACTATTCAGAGTCGACAAGTCCATTAGATGTTAGTAAATACAGCCATGTGGAGCTACTGTTGCCAACGTTCCTTGTGAAGGATAAATTTATAACAAATTTCCATTAAACCACCGTGAGTACATACTTGAGCCTTCTTTTCTCTTTTCTTTCTTCCTTGCAATGATTGTCTGGGAAAGAGGAAAACTGTGATGCAATTCTATTTCATTTTTCTTGCTTACTTGCGTTTTGTTGATATCATATTGGTGATTACTAATTCTAATCATCATAATAAGTGGTTCGACTTTGCCATGGGTTAGAAAGAAAAGCAATTTTAGTGTTACTGTTTTTTATATTCATTATGGATTGTAAGACTCATTTCTCAACATCTTTTTTTCCAGTTTTTCTTTCATCTCCTAAATTATGCAAATAAACTCTCTTTCCTTGTTTGTATTTTTATGGTATCTTTAGTTTTATGAATGTAAACAAATGTAAACTATGATATGACAGTAAACAGCGTGTTTATTGATACCATTCTTCTACTTTTCTTTTCTTTTTCTTCTACTTTGCCTTATACCAAGGCTATCGACGTGGATCTCGTGTCTACTGGAAGCATTTCACGCTAAGTTGGCGAACTTAAGTGTGGGATGAGTCATGGATAAAGGAAGTTCAGTCATAAGTACAAGCAACCAAAGTGCAGGCAGTTCCTTTTCCCTTGAGCTTCTTCTTCGGTTTCACAGTTCTCTTACTTACGAATTTCATTCTATTTTTTATGATTCGGCTTGGAAAATCACCAAGTCTATTGATTACGATCGTTAATTCTCTCCCTGGATTTGTTATCACGACCTTCATATAATTTCATGGCTCTTGACCTATAATGTCTTATCAGTGATCTGGGCACTACTGCTCAAGAGAAATAGGCTGTTCCCTGACCTATTGCTTTTGTTTTGTTATTTATCGTTTTTTGGGTAATGTAGGGATAATGGCAGCTCATCCATTGCTCTATGAGGATGCGTTACATTACAGCTGAAACTAAGTATGCTGGCATTTCCCTTTCTTGTTATCCTCGTCTAGCACAGATGTGCATAAAGGTTAGTTTGTATAGTTTGTTGTGATCAGCTTTGTTTGATTGGATGTGAGCCCTTTTCTTTGCACCTATAATCATAAGGTTTTGACCAGAATAATTATTCGCCAATCAATCACATTCTGCTTTTGGTATTACAGTCGCTTGCATGTACCTGGTCAGCCTGAGGGATATCACGTAACTTTGGTGAACATACAAGTTCCCTATAGAAGTCGTTGTCACAAGTGCCAGTCTTCTTCTTTCTGTAATCATTAAAAAAAAACGTAGGCACATAAACCCCTATAGATAAAGCGCATGTAGTCTAACATGCAAAAGCTATACCACATATTGTCATACCTCAATAAATCAGTATTTAGATTTTCAAAAATCGTAGGATTATACCGAAATTTCTGAGCTGGGAAGACTGGATATGCTGTATAGCAATTGTTGGAAAATCTGTTGACGCCCAACAACCATATCAACTGTTTCCTCATGTATTCATACATAAATCAAATATAATTTCTAGATTGAGTTCTCTATGGTAGATGAATCAAGCTTGTATTACAGATTTTGTTATATCAGTGATGTAATATGAATGGTTCTCTCTGTGTTTGTGATATTTTACAAAATGTAATTTAACGTGCACTGTTGCTCAAATTCTCAGAAAGTAAAGAAAAGAAAAATATATGCTACAACTTTTTCATGCATATACCTCGATTTGGTATAGGACTTTCATGAGTGTAATTGCGAGTTAAATTATGTACTTTGTGGGTGTAGGTTCCCTATAATTGCAATGCTGTGTCATTGTCGTAGGCGTGAGTATCGATGTAAGTATTCGCTTAGTGTTGCCACTGTGATGAGTGGATAATACTTTATGCACAATACTTTCTTATTTTATTATTTTTTATTCTGAGATGGTTAATAGTTCAAGTAAATCCTTGTTTATTGCTGCCGCTGCGTCCCTTATCTACTTCTGGTTTTCTTAAAAAAAAAGACAGATGAAAGTACAAACCTTCATCTGTTCACCTTCTTTCTCTCCTTCTATCTTAGGCCCTTGTTTATACGGTGTTGGGCCAGAGGCTTGTCAGTGCAGGGACCTACGGCACCAGGATGCATTTGACTAAAAGGGCACAACCTGTCATGAAACCTAAGCGCAGGGCAAGGAGCTTGTCAGTGCAGATGACTGGGACTCCCAGTGCCGTTGATAGGGCGCTGCCTGCTGGAACGCCTGTAGAACACCAGTTGAAGACCAGATGGAAGAAAATAATATTGAAATGCAGCTTCCATGAAATACAAGCCGTACATAGACATCGTATATTAACTAGTATCACCATTCTAGGTGGACCAACCGCAGCACTTCAAACGAAGATGTCTTCTACGATCCCGAGGGCATCATCCAAGGAATGGGACATACGACACTAGGTGAATGGGAGGATGTCAAGGAGGACCAGCTCCAGCTTCCCTGTAAATCCCAAGCCAACATGCCGAGATCCGGAACGTGGGACGAGGTTGTGCTCCATTGGGAGGCCTGGACCAACTGAGCTTTCAAGGACGGAGGTGTTGATCCCCCTTAGAGGATGAGAGGAGAATGGCACCTTATGGATAAGTCGAGACTAGATGGCTAAGCGATGTGAGAGCTGAAAATTTGATTCAAGATAATTAATCAAACTAAGCTATAATAGAAACCATTAACACCTAAGTGCCACACCTTGTTACAAGAAGAAAGTCAAGGACATTTTGCAGCATTACTGTAGAGCAGAGTCAGAATAATGCAAAATCACTGGGCAGCCTGTGCTCTGGAAAGGTTGTCCCTGCTGGTCACCGCTGGCCAAGACGGAAGAGAACCGTCGGCGCCCGTACTCAAAAATTCCAAGTGTCTCTCGCCAAAATGGAACTGGATCTGCACTCTCCTGTTTTGATATTCACGAATGCGCAATATTTTATACGGCAAGATATTCTTCTTCACTTTAACATTGCAGCTGTTCAAATCACCAGTAGATGTATGGAGATTGAAGTATACCTTTGGCTAAATAAGTTCCATGTATCATTTGATATATAGACTAGCTTCTATTTTTGACATAATTGATTTATCGTAATTTTATCTTTACTAGGACTCTTATCATATATGTAATGATTAAGCGGAATGAATTATATCATGCACACCTTTTTACAATATGAAACAA
>NW_028234425.1:22877976-22887976 GCF_977035675.1 Penaeus japonicus | reverse complement strand
TAGTTTGAAGATAAACAGTAAACGGTGCTGATAATTATGACATGGTGATGAGGATATTATAATTATGACAATAGGAATACTGCTACTGCTAATGATGATAATGATAATAAGCGTAATGATAAAAATTAATGTTGAGGATTATTAGTCTGATGATAATGATACTACTACTACTACTACTAATAGTAATAATCATAAGGATGATTATATTAATAATAGAAGCCTGTCAAACCTTGGATAATAAAAAAAAGAAAATGATAATAGAAAATAAGAACAAAGAGGATAAAAAACAAACAAAATGAATGAATTGAACAAAGTTAACAAAGGACAAAAGAAGAAAAAATAATGTTTGCCTGGAGGACGAGAGGTCTCCCAGCAAAGCCAGTTTATTTTTTGGGCAGACAGCTTTTGCATACAAACGAAATGTCGAAAGATCATTCTAAAATCGTTAATAGATGGCTTACTTGAACTAGACTAAATAATCGAGACAAATAAACCATCCATAGAAAATAAAATATTTGGCCTCAAAGATTCCAAGGAAAGATAGGATAAATAGATACAGAGAGGAGTAGGGTAGTAGTGCTAACAAGAGAAGGAATCGTTGTAAAGAAAGTAGAAGTATTCCAAGACCACAAAGGGGAACTGAAGACAGAGGAAATGGGGTGAACCTAATAAATACTACCAGTGTGGTCACAAGAACACTACCAAAATAGTAATTCAAGAAACACTGACGAAGCTAAGGGAAATACTGAAATGTGTGGACACAAAAAGAATTCTCTTATTAAGGGGATTTGATCCTAAAGCGCAACCTGGTTCGTGGAGTGCGAAATTACTAGAAATCATAAGTGGGTGCTGTTGTTTCAAATGTAATTGATATGGCTAGGTGAAAACAACTAGTTAAGAACACACACACACGCTTGCTCACTCCTACAAATACCCCCCCCCCCCCATACACACACACAAATAATCCCTACTGGAAAAGAGAATCAGAAGTTAGGGGAAAGAATGATTAGATTAAAGCTTCTTTGAAGCTCATATCAAGCCCTGATTTCTCAAGGGAATTCCTCTAAGCTGTAAATCCGAAGATAACGTATGTGTGTGTGTGTGTGTGTGTGTGTGATCGTGTATCATTGATTTATAATGTTTCTGTTATTGTTGTTGTCGTTGTTCTTGCGATAATTAACCATTATGAAGCAGGTATGATAGGCCTTATTATCTTTCCCTTTCTCTCCCTTCATCTCTCTCTCTACCTGTCTGCCTTTCTCTCTCTCTCCGTCGCTGTCGCTTTCTTCTCGATTTCTTGCCTTGCAGTGCCGAATATAACTGAAAAAAACATTATATCTTATATGCCTTTGCTTCTGGGACCACGTGCCCAGTACATTATTTATCTCGCATTGCATCGTTTTAGCGTTAAAAGCTAAATCAATATTTGCAATAAAGCTAGCCTTCCCTCGCACTCCTCTCATCCCTCCCCCATACCATCCTGACCACTCGCTCGCAGTACCCTCATCCCTCCCTCAATCCTTCTGTGGCCGTTCCCGCACACCCTCCCTACGCCTCCCTCCTCTCTCGTGCTCCTTCCACTTTCTGCCTCCCTCCGCGACCTTGTAGCCTGACTTTTCTTCTTCAATATAGAAAATGGATTATCTAATCTCTTCCTCTCAGGTTGAATGTACAAGTGCAATCTCACCGGCAAACCGACCGTAGTAAATGAAGATCCTAAATCATCAAGCACTCGTTATAACAAGGAACACGTTAACGCCGTGATTAATGTTCCTCTAATCCGTACTGTAAATGCCCGTTGTTCTGAGTCCTGTAATACAAGATGTAGGGCCGTTTTTTTAAACATCAGGTTTCGGGCGTTACCAACCCGAAAATAAATTGCGTGGGGCCGGCCCGAAAACTCAAATCGATTTTTTCAAACGTCAAGGCAGTGGGGTGAGCCGGCCCCAAAACGTTTTCGGGCGGTCCGAATATTTGCAACAGTTGGTAACCCTGCGTACGCAGAAAACGCGCCAGATGATCGAACAACCATGGCGAGCGGGAAGGATAAAACTAGTTCGCTCACGGAAAATCAGAGAAAAATGTTGATTTCTCTAATCGCTGACCATAGTCATCGCATAGATTAAAAAATGTACGACCCTGGGATCATCAGTCGCAAGCAGCAAGCACGGAAGAGCATAACTGCCAGCTTTAATGCCATCTATACAGCAACTCAGCTAAATCGAGCTTGGGAATACATGCGCGAAACGTAAGTAATATTGAACGTTTTCTGAGTGTTTGTTATATTAAACATACATATTGTGATAAAGGATAATTTATTTGAATTATATTAAGAGATTACTCATGAATAAACACGAGGCATTAGCAAACAATTCAGGTTAGAAATCAACGATAAGCAGTTGCAATATTAGAATTATGTTTTCTCTTGTGTCAGCGTTTCATCTACATTCTTTGATATGATTCAGAATCAGCTACGCCAAATATGTGTATGTCTGTCACCCACCCACACATGTAACTCTGTAGAAACAGATTTTAAAACGTTTAATCGCTATCATTTCTTCATTTATGTCAATTTCAGAATGGGTTGATGAAGGTCCTTCATTCAGACAGCAGGACTTTTCTATACCTCCTGCAATTCCAAGCCCTCTAGGACCTCCTTTACTTCCTAGAAAACCCTCTCTGCCAACAGCTCCACCACTGACCCCAGTTCCACCATCTGCCTGTGGTGAACCACCATCTCCTTCAACCATTTCATCACCTTCTTCAACAACTCATAGGAAGGGCAAAAAGAGGGACCAAATCTCAGAGGGAGTAATGCTACAAGGCTATTAGCCTGAACAACAAAAAGCTCCATGATGCCCAACTCTTATAGGCGAATGAAATTAGAAAGGAATTCTCCAAGTCTTGTGAAGCAGTTCGTGCATCTGCAGAAAGAGTTTCAAGTGACTTTAAAGGGTTGCAGATGAAATAATTTCATTTTTAGGTGATGCAAAGCAATATTTGCAACTTCACGGCACAAAATCTGGAAAAAACATAAATGCTGCAAAAGCATGAAATAAAACAACAAAATCTACATAGCTCTTTTATTTCATTCTTATGATAAAAGTAATCAAAAACATACATGCAAAGGCCTCTTTTTGCATATATAATTTAAATGTTTTTACTAGAAAATTCATATCCCACTAATAACTAATGCAACAGACTAAATAACATGACTTCAGACATCAAAAAGGAAAATGTAAAAATCTAGACATTTCCCAGTTAAGTAGATAACTAAATATAAGTAAATAGACAAGTCGTATTTCACACAAAAAAGAGAGGAAAAATCTGCACATAGTTATTTGCGACTTAAAAAAGAAAAAAAAAGAAAAGAAAAAAAAAAAAAAAAAAAAAAAAATATATATATATATATATATATATCTTGACATCTCCTATGGTTCCATTGATAAGGAAATATTTCAAAACAGAAAATATGTCTCATCTTACTAATAAAGAATCAGAAAAAAACACTGATTGACAAGGTTTCTGACAAGGTCTTATTTCACTTATAAACAATGATAAGGTAAATGTTTGATATGACGGTTCCTGATACCAAAAATAATTACTGCAATTTACTATAAGCAATTCTGTTTAATATACAGGTAATATAAAGTAAGTAGAAATATGCTTAAAGTGGAAATTAATGATTCATCCAGAAATTCTCTGACTGCTAAGCCATCCTAAAACCATTGTTCACAAACATTTTCTGACATCAAACCCTAAACGATTATCATTATTTTCGCAGTGTACTGCATCATGCTCTCAGTTCATATGTGTCTTCTTCTTTGGCAATATCAATATTCTCAGTTGTGGCTAGATTATGCAACATAACACAAGCTGCAACCTATTAAAAATAAAAGAAAATATGTATCAGCACCATAGTTTAAATTCCACACACCCATACATTAGTATATAGTATTTTATATCATATTTATACTAATAATATTTTGTATAACCAGCATTATTTTGAAAGAAGAATAATTACCTCTGCCATCTCTTGCTGTGGGTAATTTTCTGCTGATTTTCTGAAGCAGGTTTCTGGTGCACTGCTTTGGCAGTTGATAACGTTTCAAGAACTCCTCCTCTGACTGCATGACAACTGGATCCTTCTATCTCTCACCACTAAACGTGGCAGACAGACCTCCTCCACTTCCTCAACTTGGTCCACATTACCATTATTACCTATAATAAAGAGGATTCACACAATAGTACACAATTCCCAAATATACATAAAGCATGGAGGCCACAAAATTGCTTCATAAGGTCATATTCTGAACAATTAATTGATAGCATTAACTTCAGATATATAAATCATTGCACATAGGTTTCATTACGTCAAATAATAATTTAAAAAACTGACTCAAATCCTATATCAATTTATTACTTGGCAAAAATGTAAATTATGATTTTCTATTAAATGTGACATCAAGTATAGGAGTTTAATGATTCTGCACAAACTAAGTACATTAAAGGATGATAATACCATGATGAAATACAGTTTAATGACTGATTTCCGTTTTTCTAATAACTATTTTTAAGTGGGAGTGATAACAGCTGATGAAGCAAGAAAACCGCGATACTGGACACGGTACAGGCTGACAGTACCTTCACCTCACTGGCCTAAATATGTCTATTAATGCACGTCAACCACTTCTTATGTGCTTCTTACCTTCTTAAAAATGTTATTGGTGTCGTTTGTTCAGCATTGAAGTTGACTTTTGACGCACGAAGTCGTAGATAAGAGCTCAGGAGACAGGTTTCGTTTTTGATTATTCGTGGAACGCTGTTGATGTGTTCCAAAATTCAATGGTGTCAACAAAAGTCTCCGACAAAATATCTGATGATTAAGAGACACTTTGCAAAGCCTACTATGGTATGAATTAAAATACAGTCGGTTCATATAAATGTTTAAGTTTTATTAGAGAAGAAGCTTTTTGTTTTTTGTTGTAATAATTTCGATTCGGGACGGCTCTGGGGAGGGTTAGCCGATCGCATTTTTTTTCGTTAGGGTGGCTATAATATCTTCGGGCGAGCCCAAACAAATTCCGTTTAACTAATCCGATTTTTCATATTCGGGTTGGTAAGGTATTCGTTCGGGCCGGTACGAAGTTTAAAAAAACGGCCCGTAGTCGTTAGTACGAAAGAGACTCTGCGGCAGAACAAAGCCAAGCACCGCCAGAACTGCCGCTTCTGCTCAACACCCAACTGACGCTGCATGAAGGTGAAGAGCCAAGGCTTAAAGTGCCAGGCCAGGGAAAGGCCGCCCCAAGAGCCAGCCATGATGATCGAAAGTCTGTTTGTTTCCTCAGCGAAAAAGAAACCAAGAGTCCAAGTTTAACAAGTCCAGACTGCGTGTCAGAACAAAAGACTGCAGGAGTGCGCTCAAAGCTAAATGATGAAAAACTACTAGCGAAGCTGACTGATCGAGACGTCTCTCTCTCTTTGTCTTCCCTCCTCCTCTCTTTTGTATTTTTCTCTCTGTCACTTTCTTTTCATATCTGTCTGTCTCCCCCCCCCCCCCCCCCTCTCTCTCTACGATGTACAGTTGGCCATGTTTCAAGCCGTTCATGAATATCTCCATATGGCGGTTGAAAATAGCCCAGTACAGGTTGCACGGGTTAAAAATAGCTGGCGCGCCATGCCACTGCGACCTGACCTCTCCAGAAATCCAGGGAGGTCATAGCATGCGCTGTGGTCGTAAAAAGAAGCGCTTACAGCCGATCGCTAGTTGTCTACTCCTATCAAATCATTGTACCGTCATATAGTTATGGGACTACAAACTCTCTCTCGTTCGTTTTATTCACGCGCTCACGGTCACTTTGT
Source organism: Penaeus japonicus (assembly GCF_977035675.1). Classification (NCBI taxonomy): domain Eukaryota; kingdom Metazoa; phylum Arthropoda; class Malacostraca; order Decapoda; family Penaeidae; genus Penaeus; species Penaeus japonicus. The sequence continues at coordinate 22,882,114 of NW_028234425.1, read as the reverse complement.
CTATCACTCTCGTTCGTTCTTCTCTTTTTTTTCTCTCTCGTTACATTTCCTACTTTCCCTTCTTTTCTTCTTTGCTGTCACATTCTCTCTCTCCTTTTCTGCATGTATCTTGTTCTCTCTTTGAAAGATATTTTGTTTCCCGCTGCAACATCAACACACGCTCTCTTTTCCCCACCCCTCTCTCTCTCTCACTCATTTCTCTCTCTCTCTCTCTCTCTCTCTCTCTCTCTCTCTCTCTCTCTCTCTCTCTCTCTCTCTCTCTCTCTCTCTCTCTCTCTCTCTCTCTCTCTCTCTCTCTCTCTCTGATTATAAAATCTTTTTCTTTGCATCCTCCCAGTAATTACAAACTTGGGGTGATATATTCCAAAAGTTGTGATCATTTCCTATTGTTTCCCGGGAAGCGGTTACGTATACAATTGTATCGTGTGTGTGTGCGTGTGTGTGTGTGTGTATGTGTGTGTGTGTGTGTGTGTGCGTGCGTGTGCGCGTGTTTGTGTGTATGTAATACCATTATCGAGTTGATAGGTACGCATTGCTTCCAAGTAAAAGGTTCCTTTTCTGAAGTGATACGTGAGCGGCATGTGCTAGTATATATTTTTTTTTACTAAAGTTCTTGTTTCATTTCCATGACAGATGGTATAAAAGGAAAGAAGCATGAAATACAAGCAACATATGGTAGAGGCCGTCCTTGCTGTCTAAAGTCCATCTCTAAAGCTCATCCTTCAGTGGACGAGGCGTGAGAATTTCTCGCGGTGTGCTGTCTTGCGAGAACCAGAAATGCTCGCGAATTCAAAACATGGAGCTGGATTCATCTGGAGACTCACATACCCATCACCTGCTACAGCATTGCATTGTGTATGGTTAATGTGGTCTCTTGCAAGCTGTTAGGTGATGAAGGGAGAGCTTGGCGGCATCCATATGTAGTAAATGGAACAGGTCTCGCTAGAATGCGAGACCTGTGGAAATTCCGTAGGAACAAACGCTGTGAACCACACAGACAGAACACACAGTGACAGGTTTTGTGTGGCTGTTACAAGAGGCTTGTTTTACTAAAATGTGGTATAAACTTGTAGTGATTGGAGAGGACGAAGTCCTCCTGGAGTAGGTCGCTTGCCTGAAGTTGAATGATAGGCCATTTACCAGGGCTTTCGGCTAGAGAGATTAGCAGCGCAGATGTCAGCCTCCTCGAGGGGATGTCACTTGAAACCACAACGTAGGTGCTTCGCTATGGCATTCTACGCAGTGACTGCGAGGGATGCTTGTGGCATTCCATGTTAGCAACCCTTTCGAAGCAACACTGCATTTTATGAAAATCCGAGAGCATGGATCATGATCGTATTTTTAAAGATGAAAATGAATAGACAAAGAGAACAAATAAGCAAATAAACACAACACAATAACAAAATGGAAACAAGAGATAAGCAATTAATGAATAATGATACATCACGTAGAACATTACCACTTATTGCAATTGAAAGACAGCAACATGGAATTCCAGTAAACCTTGCTATCCAGAATATTCACAATCATACGTTTCCTATGCCAGCTCGATGAAACTATTTCTCAGAAAAATTAATGACATGAAATAGTGAATAAAGTCTAGAGTAAATATATGTTTTAGAGATTGGATGATATCGAGTATCAACACTAAAAACCTTCAGCAGTAGCCATGTTTTCTTCTCTGGCAACACAATAGGTTAAACGGAGAAGAATTTACCTATAAAAGATTTCTCAGGACAATGAAAGTGTGCTTTAATGTATTCTTCGGGGAATGAAGAAGAGTGGAGTCAAGTAAAGATGAAGTCAGAGTGAGAATGAAGTCAGATGAAAATGATGAAGATGAAGTCGTAATGAGAATGACGTCAGATGAAAATCGTGAAGATGAGGTCTTACTGAATGTTATTGATTTGATTTGATATAATTTATTCGCAGAACAGTTTACATGCCCTGCAAAAAGCCAGGGTAAGATGTCAAGCATCTATCCAAACTGGCTATAGTAAAACTAATATATGGTGAACATTAAAATCTCCACAAAATAACAAAGCATCATTATGTATCATATTGTCAGGAGGTTTAAGTACCTCTTCACTATCATGCGGATTATATACATTAACAAAAATGATAGTTTTGCCGTCAAGAAATCATTTAACACCGAGATATTCAGCACATGTGTCACGTTTGTCATCGATCACTTTGGATGGTATGGAGTTCTTATATATATGCCAAGCCCTCTTGTAGAGGGAGTAGCCATATTAGGTTTGTCGTAATAAGTGTATCCCGCAATTTTTGCATAGCGAGCACTAATTAGTTCAAGTAATTGTTTCAAATAATTACTTGGAGCCATCGGTCGTTATCCTATCATTTCCAAGGTCCATTATCGGATGCAAATCGACGGGCGGTGTGGGCTGTTGTCGCTCCAGGAGGGTGACCATCCTTTCCTGGAATTTAGATTGTTGGACCATTTGCTGTTGCATCATGAACATCATCTGGCCCTGCTGGTTCATCATCAGTTCCATCTGCTTAATCAGCGTGTGCAGCAGTTCCTTTATTTCACGGTTAGACTCTTGTTTATCTTGTTGCAACGAGGGCGGTGCTGGGGCTGGAGTTAGAACCGGAAGTAGAGTTGAGGTGGGCACTGGAGACTGCACTAGGGTTGAGTTTGGTGTTGCAGGAGCTGGTGCTCCTGTTGTTGTTGTGGATGGTGCCTGGGCTTTATTTGAAGGGATTACCACATTCTTCTTTGGAAGAAGTGGGAAGGCCTTCACATCAGTAAGGCAAGGAGCTGGGGTGGCGTTCTTGGCAGGAAGGACTGCTTCCTCTGATATTTCTTTTCCCTATCCTTCGGAAAATATGTACATAATGCAGAATTCGCAATATGCTCTTGGCGGCAGTTCACGCACTTCCGTGGAATATCTTGTCCTTCGGAAATCTTATGAGCGCATTCTGGGGGAGAGCGCAGTATCGGCACCGCGGTTCGTCGCGAGGGCAAGCACGCGCTCCGTGTCCCCACTTGGAGCAATTTGAGCAAAACGGGGTGAAGGATTTGAAGACGGCACACCTAAAGGGTGCCATACTTTCAACCAATTTGATCGACTTGGGGATTACCTCCCCCTCGTATGTAATAACAACACGCTGGGTGAGCTTCCCGTTTATCTTCAAACGCCTTACATTTAAAACATTGTCATGGTATCTCATATCATCGGTCCCTATTTCCTTTGGGACGTCGAACAAGATGAGGTTGGTGCATTGTCCTTTCCCGCAGACTTTTGCTTTCTCAAGGACTTCTCCCATTGCTCCGACTGTTGTTATCTGTGCAAGAATTTTTTCGTTCTTGCAGCGAACGTATATATTGTTTCGTCCAATTCGTAATTCCAATGAATCCTTGATTTTGTTGTAAGGATCCACTTTGAGAGCCTGGCATATCCAGCGATATTTATCTCCTAGAGTCCGGAGTTTGCTGTCTCTCTTGAAATGGACACAGAGGTGCCCGGAGGGAGTAATTTTCACAGAAGCGTCAGGTGCAGGTAACTTCCTCTTTGCTGCTTTCCTCATTCTTTCTTCATGCTTGTTGGCAATAGCACCACCGCCTATGTCTACCTCACAGAGGGCGTCATATCTGCCCTCAGTCTCCATTCCTTGAACAGAGGTGGACATTGTTCTAGAAGGGGGGCGGGGTCGCCAGAGAGCCCGACCGGAGCGGCTATGGAGTAATCCAGGTCTGCGAAGACCTGCTTATACAGGTGACACAGATCCTTGAAGATAGGACACGAGTCATGAGAGAGGTCAGAATACACGTCCTCTCACGTCGGTGACACGACGTAGACTGTACTGAATGTAAGTGAGGTCAAAATGAATCTGGTCAGATAAAAATGAATGAAAATAAAGCATGCATCTTCAGAATAAGATTGGATTCAAATGGATATAAATGAATAGTCTTAATGACAAATAATGAATCTCTACATTTCTTTATATGTGCAATGATACTACGAAACTATAACGAAAGCATGGCATAGCAGGATTAATTTTGTCGCAAGTTGATATCTGTCACAGTGGACTAGTAGCTGCTGCCGCTACTAGAGCTGGCATTGCATTGGTGCAAGAGGTAGAGCTGGTGCTGCTGCTAGAGCTGGCATTGCAT
>NW_028234425.1:22862976-22865476 GCF_977035675.1 Penaeus japonicus | reverse complement strand
TAATCATGATAATCATAACAGAAATAGTGCAAAATAATGATAATAAAAATGACAATAATAACTACTAGAACTGCTACTACCACTAATAGTATTGCTAATAATACTGATAATGATAATAATAATCATAGCAACAGCGATAACAACACCAACAACACTAGCATTGATGATAATAATAATGATAATGATAATAGCACTGATAGTTATGACAGTACTACACATATGTTTTTTCAGTGTTAGTGAATCAGAGAGACTGCTTGGCCGGGAAGCTTCGTTCGCCAGTGATTCCCCGGGAAATAAGACCGAGCCGGATTTCTCACAACTACCTGTTGGCCACATTCTCATTCCTGGTTTGGTCCTCCTCCTTTCGAAAGCGCGTTCCTTCAAGCTCACTCGGTAAGGAACGAACACATGAGAAGATATGTATATGAGTAAAGAAACGAATAAGAAGTTTTTATTTCATGCGTTTACCTCTTTTTTGTACAGCCAGCTTCATGTACGTCAGTCCCCCGCACATCAGCTCCATGTACGTCAGTCCCACGCACATCAGCTCCATGTACGTCAGTCCCACGCACATCAGCTCCATGTACGTCAGTCCCACGCACACCAGCTCCATGTACGTCAGTCCCACGCACATCAGTTCCATGTACGTCAGTCCCACGCACATCAGCTCCATGTACGTCAGTCCCACGCACATCAGCTCCATGTACGTCAGTCCCACGCACATCAGCTCCATGTACGTCAGTCCCACGCACATCAGCTCCATGTACGTCAGTCCCCCGCACATCAGCTCCATGTACGTCAGTCCCACGCACATCAGCTCCATGTACGTCAGTCCCACGCACATCAGCTCCATGTACGTCAGTCCCACGCACATCAGCTCCATGTACGTCAGTCCCACGCACATCAGCTCCATGTACGTCAGTCCCACGCACATCAGCTCCATGTACGTCAGTCCCCCGCACATCAGCTCCATGTACGTCAGTCCCACGCACATCAGCTCCATGTACGTCAGTCCCACGCACATCAGTTCCATGTACGTCAGTCCCACGCACATCAGCTCCATGTACGTCAGTCCCACGCACATCAGCTCCATGTACGTCAGTCCCACGCACATCAGCTCCATGTACGTCAGTCCCACGCACACCAGCTCCATGTACGTCAGTCCCACGCACATCAGCTCCATGTACGTCAGTCCCACGCACACCAGTTCCATGTACGTCAGTCCCACGCACATCAGCTCCATGTACGTCAGTCCCACGCACACCAGCTCCATGTACGTCAGTCCCACGCACATCAGCTCCATGTACGTCAGTCCCACGCACATCAGCTCCATGTACGTCAGTCCCACGCACACCAGCTCCATGTACGTCAGTCCCACGCACACCAGCTCCATGTACGTCAGTCCCACGCACATCAGCTCCATGTACGTCAGTCCCCCGCACATCAGCTCCATGTACGTCAGTCCCCCGCACATCAGCTCCATGTACGTCAGTCCCACGCACACCAGCTCCATGTACGTCAGTCCCATGTGCACCAACAAGGTCATAATACACACGCAACACACACCGCCACCTTTGAAACAGGATGTCAGCAGGCCGGTTGCTTAAACATTTTTCTTGTTACTCTCAACGGGTAATTACCCTCTGGAATCCCGGCTGAGAGAGAGAGAGAGAGAGAGAGAGAGAGAGAGAGAGAGAGAGAGAGAGAGAGAGAGAGAGAGAGAGAGAGAGAGAGAGAGAGAGAGAGAGAGAGAGAGAGAGAGAGAGAGAGAGAGAGAGAGAGAGAGAGAGAGAGCGAGAGAGCGAGAGAGAGAGATAGAGAGCGAGAGTGAGAGAGAGAGAGAGAGAAAGAGAAAGAGAGAGTGAGTGAGTGAGTGAGTGAATGAGTGAGTGAGTGAGGGTTGAGTGTGTGTGTGTGTGTGTGTGAGGAACACGTTAGATAGAGAAAGAGAGATATGAGAATGAAAGGAAGAAAGTAAGAGGCGGAAAACCGAGACAAGGGTGCACGAAAAGAAAAAAGGAGGAAAATATTTTCTGAATATGATGTTAAATCTGGACCACCCTTGAGAGTAGGAGGCTAAGCTGTCTTCCGCGCCGCCTCGCTTCAAGAAAAGTAAGGATTATCAATAAGGATATAGTTGATAACCGTGCAAAGGAAGCATAACTCAGGGTAATCATCAAGGTTTCATCAAATAACACAATACAATAAAATGAAATTCACGCATTATCTTGATTATTAACAAAATAGGTCTTTCTGAAAATCGTCATCTTTCTTTTTTTTCCTGTGTTATCCTTATTTGACCGCAGAGCTTAACCCCCCCCCTCTCCGCTTAACACACCGACGGAGAGGGGGGGGGGGGCGGCCGGAAAGACCCTTGGCGGCTCGTGAAATAATTATATTTTCCCTGAATTATGAATCTGATAAAGATAACACAATTCTATGGAATGCGTGGGGGGGGGGGGGCACAGCTTGGGGTCTTTCTGTTTTATTTCTTTTTGCT
>NW_028234425.1:22832704-22837876 GCF_977035675.1 Penaeus japonicus | reverse complement strand
AAATAAGCTTATAATGGCAACAGAATGAGGGTAAAATGAGTCTAGTAGATCGCATAAAGGTAGAAAGCTGGCCGGCCCCTTGATCTATTGTATAGACGCCTTGTACTCATTAAGCAACATCAATTCAGTAGATCATAACAATTCAATTTCAACATCAAAGCAACATGTAATATCAGTTGACATCTCTTATTATTATTATTATTATTATTATTATTATCATTATCATCATTATTATCAATATTATCATTATTATCATTATTGTTATTATCATCATTATTAGTATTATCATCACTATTGTTATTATCATTATCACTATCATGATCATTATCATTATCATTATTATTGTTATCATTATCACTATTGTTATCATCAATATCATTATTATTATCATTATCATTATTATTGTTATTATTATTATTATTATTATTATTATCATTATCATCAATACTATCGTAATTATCATTTTTGTTATTATCATCATCATTATTAGTATTATCATCACTATTGTTATTATTATCCCATTATGATCATTATCATTATCTTTATTACCATTACTAATATTACTATTATTATTATCATTATCATTATTATTGTTATTACTATCAATATCTTTATCATTATCATTATCATTATCATTATTATTATTATTATTATTATTATTATTATCATTATTGTTATTATTATTATTATCATCTTCATTATCGGCATTATTAATATTATTACTTTTTATTGTTATTATTATTATTATTATTATTATTATCATTATCATCATTACTATCATTATCATTATTGTTATCATTATTATTATCATTATTATCATTATCATTATTATCATCATTATTATTTTTTTATCAATATCATTACTATCATCTTTATTACTATTGCTATTATCATTACTATCATTATTATATGCGTATTGTCCTACGTTGAGTCATTGTCCATTAATTTATTAATCATTAGATAAACGGAGCATATCATTGTTATACTTATTATAATTATTGCTATTATCATTGTTATAATTATTATCATTATTATTATTATTATCTCTATCGTTATTATTTTCATTACTATTTTATCATCACTGTTATCTTTATTTTCCTAATATGGATAAGTCTCTTACTTATAGTGCTTATTGCTACCATAATAATCACCATTGTCATTATCATAATTAACATTGTCATTATTATTAACATCATTATTATGACTATTAGTATTATTTTCATTAACATTAGTATCATTAACGTTACTGCTGCTGTCATTGTTATTATCATTACTATTACAATTATTCTTATTATCAACATCATTATTGTTATAACCATTATTATCATTATCATTACCATCACTATCAATGTTTTTATATTTTTTCAGAGCTTTCTTAACAAAATTTGATCTATCGACAATAATACAAGCTATTATTTGTATCCATATTTTATTATAACAATTAGTACTGATTTCATAGATGACGCAGTCGGTACATAGAAAACCCAGAAATGATAAGTATGCTACACGCAATATGGGGCCGGAAGTACCAGGGTGAAATTTCAGAGAAAAAGTGACGTCTGAATAACCAACATTTATAAGTAAATGAGGAATTTATATTACAAAGAAATTACATGGAAAGCACGGAAACCGGGACATGCACAACGATTAAAAATAGAAGAAAAATGTAACATATAATAAACTGAAGTTAAGAGAGAAAGAGAGAGGGGGGGGGGATAGGGCGAGAGAGAGAGAGAGAGAGAGAGAGAGAGAGAGAGAGAGAGAGAGAGAGAGAGAGAGAGGTAGTTGGGAGACAGATCGACAGATAGGCAGAGAGACAGATGAAATGTTTTCGAAAAATGTAACGATTGTGAAGAGAGAACGAAAAGGAGTGTGAAAAGCTAAAAAATATACATATACAGTTTTACACCATTTTTCAGAAGCGACTTGTTCATGCGACAGAACCTTCACGCTCGAAAGAACAAAGGAAATTTACAGGAAACGCAGTAAAGAAAAATAACAAAGAGCAAAGCGGACAAAGTATATTTCACAGGAAACACAGTAAGCTTATGCATCAATTTCCAAAACCTGAAGTTAGCTGGGGAAGAACCACCCTTTACATGGAACTCAACCTACATATGAGTCTCCATTTACGCAGCGAAATGTTAAAGTTCATGATATTGGTGTGAGCTAATACGAATAACATTCATACTTACACCGATGAAAATGATAATCATAATCATGGTATATCATCATGATAGAAACGATATTGATAACGATAATAATGCTAAAGATAATAACAATAATTATTATGATCATGACAATAATAATACCATTCACAATAGTAGTAACCAAATTGGTAGAATTAATGACAATGCTGTAAATGGTGATGGTAATGATAACAATAATGAGAATAATAATAATAATGTCAGCAAAGCAATAAAGATAACAATGACAATAATAACGAAAATAATAGTAATGACAAAAAAAATTATATAAAAAATAATGATTTTGTTAATAAAGAAGATACAGTGATAATGATGCTACGTGAATGAATGTAATAAAGTTGATAATAGTAATAGTACCAATGGTGATAGTTATGACAGAAATGATAATAACAATATGCTGGTGAACGAGTACGGACCATGAAGATGTTATTAATACACAATATAAAACGTTGATGATACTTCCGCATATTTATGGTGAAAAACTCCCGTACGATAAGCTCACGAAATGGTGCTGCGAAAAACAAGATCATTTGTGATTATTAAAGTATTCTTTTAATTTATTGTCATTGTCAGTAAAATCATTATCATTATCTTTTTCATAACTGTGATCATTATTGCTAAAATTATCAGTATCATGATTGTGATGATAATTATCATCATCATCATTTAACAATCATCATCAATATCATGATAATGATAGCAATAGTAACGACAAAAATACTAATGGCAATGATAAGGATAATGATAATGACAATGATATCTATAAAAATATGATAATAATAGTGACAAGCATTGCGATGATAATGATGATAATGATAACTATCATCATAATCATAATATTGATAGGGATAACAAAGATAACTATAATAATTATAATAGCAATAATACTAATGATAATAATGAAAACAGTAATGATTGTTATGATAATAATGAGGGTAACAATAAGGATGATGATAAAAATAACATTTCATTTTCATAATCATCATCATTGTTATTGTTTTCACTGCCTTCCTAACTGTTTATCTTCCCACCCATTCTCTCTTTCTCTCTCTCTCTCTCTCTCTCTCTCTCTCTCTATATATATATATATAGTATGCAGTATCGTATTATATAGTATATAATATATGAGATTATATATATAAATCTAGTATATGCTATATATATATATCAGATATTCGTATATAGTATATATATATATATAGTAAGGCTATAGATGGTGGGAGTGTGTGTGTGTATTATCCCTATCTCTTACTCTATCTCATTCAGGTCCTTTCTCTCTCCCTATCTCCCTTCTCCTCCTCTCCCTCTCCTTCGCCTCTCTCTCTCGTCTTCTGCTCTCTCATCTCTCTCTCGGGTCTCTCTCAAGATCCGTCCGGATCGTGGGCCTCTTCATGGGCTTCTCGCATATCTCAGTCTGCGGGGGGAATCATTCCTCTCTCTCTCATCTCTCTCGATCTCATTTCCTCTCATTCTCTCTTGCTGTCTCGTTATCTCCTCTCGTCTCCTCTCTCTCCTCTCTCTCTCTCTGTCTCTCGATCGAGTCTCTCGGGTCTCTCTCTCTCTCTGCTCCCTCTCTCAAGTCGTCCTTTCTCTCCTCCGAATTCGCCCTCGGTTCCTCCCTCTCGCCTCTCCCTCTCCCTCCCTCTCGCTTCTATCTCAATTATCTCTCTTTCTCCTTAGAGGCCTCTCTCTCTCTCTCTCTCTCTCCGTGTCCTTATCTCTCGACTCTCCTATCTCTCTGCTCTCTTCCTCTCCTCTCGTCTCTCTCTCTCGTTACTCTGGGTGCTCTCCCAAGGTCTCGTTCTCTCTCTCTCTCTCTCTCTCTCTCTCTCTCTCTCTATCCTCTCTCTCTCTCGCTTTCTGTTAGCCACCGAAGGGGTCTCTGATGAAAAAGATGAAAAGTAAGGGTTTCTGAGAATACTAATCTACCCTCCCAGCGTGATTGATTCGCTGTGAATGAAGAGGAGGCCGATGGGAGGGAGAGGGAGGGGGAAGGGGAGAGGGAGGAGACAGAATATGAGGTAATAAAGGGAGGGATAATGTGCAAGGTGCATTACAGAGAGAGGAAGAGAGAGAGAGAAAGAGAATCAAACGCCTCTTCCCGCACTCCCTCTAAAATGTAAAAGTATTTTCAATATGTTCACGGGACACACCCTCCTCTCTCTCTCTCCCCTCATCCCCCCACCCCCCCTTCCCCAGTCATCACTTCGCTGTTCCGTTTTCTGTTCTCTTTCTTTTTTTCTTTTTCTTTTTTTCCCCTTTTTTTTTCTTTTCTGGAAATAGAGATTAAGCCGGAAAGCAATACATAACTACCCGATCGATAGCCTGCACCAATCAAGGTGGTCGCCACAAAGTTCGGATTTTCAAAGATATATGTACAAAAATTTCCCGTATCAGGTTGGCCACGGAGCTTCCTCGTACGGCAACTTCGGCGGAACTGGGCAGTTAGTCAACTACGTAAGTTTGCGGTTCGCACGCTTCTTTTGTTTAGGCGCAGGAATTCTGGAAACCTTTGTTATGTTCTAGAACCGACGAAGTATTTTATCTCTGTCTGTCTGTCTGCCCTTTTCTCTTTCTCTTACTCTCTCTCTCAATAAATGTGTGTGTACATATATGTATGTATATATATATATATATATATATATATATATATATATATATATATAAGATATAAGAGGTATGCATTTATATAAATGGGAGGGGGTATAGCGATGTATATATATGGATAAATAAGAGGTAATATATATATATATATATATGTGTTGTGTGTGTCTGTGCTGTTGTGTGTGCTGTGTGCAAAATATATATATAATATATATATATATATATATATATATAGTATATATATAGTAGTTATATATATAGAATAGTTATAGTATAGAGTATAGCATATATAATATTCGTATATATGTATGAGTATTAATAAGATACATACATATGTGTGTGAGTGTGTGTGTGGTGTGTG
>NW_028234425.1:22805204-22810204 GCF_977035675.1 Penaeus japonicus | reverse complement strand
CCTTGATGTTCAAGTGGAAGGCAGTTTTGATTTTGTCAGAAAATTGGGAGATGGTAACCTCCTTGTTAAAGCGCAGTTTAAATCTCAGGTTAAGGATTTGCTTAAACTGATGCAAATTCATGACCTCAAAGTAAAGATGTCTATTCCTGTTGGCCCAAATACCTGTAAGGGAGTAATCTGTCACAGGGATTTGAGGACAATAGAAAAAAGTGAAATTCTTGAGGCCATGAATGATCAAAGCACAATAGACGTAAATTGCATGACCAAGAAGGATGTGAATGTGCGAACTAAAACCGTATTGTGTTTTTTTACCTTTTCTACACCCAAAATTCCTAGTACCATCAAAGTCGGATAGGAGATTGTTCAAGTAAGACGTTATATCCAAAACCTAATGCGCTGTAATTGTTGCAAAAACTTGGGCACACCTCATTAAGATGCATTGATAAGGATACTGACAAATTCCCTTGTGGTAAATGTGCTGGAGCTTATGATATTACTACATGCACGGAAATGACACTCAGGTGTGCTAATTGTGGAGGTCCCCATCAGTCAGGCTCTGCTGAATGCAGTAGCTTGAAGAACGAGACTGAGACATTGGTGTACACGAGAGAGCACGATGTTAGTTACCGTGAGGCCAAGAAGAAAGTTGAAGGTTTGACAAGCAAACCCAATACTTCTTACGCTTCAGTAGTAACTAACAATGTTTCCAGTGTAAGCAGTGTTACCAGCTCGCAGCAAAAGATCAAGAAATTTAGGAACTGAAGAAAACTGTTAAAGACTTAATGAGTCAGATTAAATAATTAAATAAGACATCAGCATCATAAGGAGGATGATACCATATCACAATCCAGGTCACACCTTCTAGTCTAGGCGACCCCTACTAGGACTTTGCCTGATTCTTGGTCTGCTCATCAGAGCAAATCATCTTCCACCGGGCGTCTCGCTGGTAATGGGGAGCAGGCCATGGAGGCTACTGTCTCCAAGAATTCCCGAGAGAGGCCCCCAGGAAGCAAGGGAGAGGAGGAAGCGCCTCCCTCTTAAAAAAAAAAGAAAATAAAAACCGGCGGACAAGGGACTTCCTAACTCCATTAAACGTAATCCACACATTTACCATTATACAATGGAACTCTGTCGAAATCTTTGATCAAAAATAAACTTGCTCAGAATATTAGCCCCATCCTATACTTCTGATATTATAGATCTCCTGTAACCACCCACTGCTGCCTCTAGTTGTAACGCCCGGTGCCACTAGTTGTAACCACCGGTGCCATTAGTTGTAACCAGCTTGCTGGCAACAGTTGTAACCCACCACTACAAGCAGTTGTAAAGCAACCAATGCCCTGATTGTGATCCGGTGGAATAATCAGACAGACGTTCACGTGCCATGGTCTTTACTGTGGACTGTTAATACACCAGACTCTGGCCGAAGGCAAGAGGTCAGAGCTGTTCTCTCTGACCTCTCTGTCTCTCTCTCTCTGATTTGTCTGTCTCTGAGATCTGCATCTTGTTCTTATGACCCGTTTTGGTGGTGACGCTGGCAACTCTGTGTCACTTTCCCTGCCTCAGGCCATTCGACCAACAGAAACAGCTGAGGGGACCAGAAGCAGACTATTGCATGCTACACAGCAATGAAAATACACATACTATCAAATGGTAATGAAGATGAGAAGGAGGGAGATGTCTACAGATTCCTCCTGCTATAACATATAAAATGTACTTGGGTCAACAAAGAAGTTTTAATGGTGCTTCCGGTTCGGTACACGTGTGGGTGTGTCAGCTATGGCCAGGTGAAGGTCAGGGCAGGAAGCAGGTGTAGGTCAGTACTTCCGCTAGTCGCTAGAGAACAGTGTGTCTTAAGAAACTAGTATTACAAAGACTGTATTACAATTAAATAACTGTAATAGTCCGAAAATCAGTGGCTTACATCTCCAAGAAACTCATTTAAACAACCAAGTCTTTGACAAGGTCGTATCGCTGAGTAACTATTATTTGATGTGGATGTTAGAGGTGAGCAAGTAGTTTAGTTGATCAATGACTCTGATTTAGTTCTTCTAAACGATGGTAGTCCGACGCGAATGGACAATGATACCAGTAATTTGAGCTTTATTGACCTAACACGGGTCTCTTCAACACTAGCAGCCAAGTGCCTGTGGCACACCATTGACAACTCGTTGGGAAGCGACCACCTTCCTATTTATATTAAATATTCACACGACACTACTTAAATTTAATGTAAAATGAGCAGACTGGTTCGCCTTCAAAAGGAGCATCAAGCTCGAAGTTGTTGGAGAAACCATTGATGGTAAAGTAAACAATGTCAGAATTGTATTATAATGCAGCAATGGCAACCATTCCTAAGACTTCGACAGATGGCGTTAAGCATAGAGTTCCATGGTGGATACCAGATTGCCGCAGGGCACTATGTGAACAAAATAGGGCCTACAGGCTTTTCCAAAATAATATGACAAATTAGAACTTTCGCAATTACAAACTAGTGAGAGCTAGGGCTCGAAGAACAATCAGACAAGCTAAAAGAGACTCCTGGCAAAGCTTTGTTTCTACAATAAATAGTAATACCAGCATTTCAGATGTTTGGTCCACTGTCAACAAAATCAAGAGAAAAAATATATCTTACAAAATATTAATCATCATTCATGAGGGGAATAACTTTGATTCACTTAGAAACATTGCTAATGCACTCGCCAGGCAGATCTCTTATACAAGCAGCTCAGAAAACTATCATCCTGCTTTCCTGACCACCAAAGAAGCATCTGAGCTGTATCAATACACTTTGTCACAGGAGATGACCTTGATTATAATAAAGACTTAACAATGGATGAGCTTGTCCGAGCTCTAGAAGCCTGTACAGGAACGTTCTCAGGCCCCAATGAGATTCGATATGCTATTGCATTTTCTAAATTCCAGGAATTTACTAGTTGACAAGCAGTGCAGGTTCCGAACGAAATGACAAACTCTTAATCAGCTGGTAAAACTGGAAAGTTATATTCACAAGACATTTGCTAAAAAACAATTATTTATTTTAGTATTTTTAGATATAGAAAAAGCTTACGACATGGCATGGCGATATGGATTGCTCAGAAAACTCTATGCTTTCGGACTACATGGAAACTTGCCTTGTTTTATTTAAAATTTCATATCTGACAGAACTTTTTCTGTCAAATTATTTTCTGATAATGTCACTTTTTCGGACATTTTTGTCCAGGCAAACGGGGTCCCACAAGGAAGTGTCTTGTTACCAACATTATTTTTGTGTGTAATAAATGACATTTTACCATCTCGGAATCCTACATACTCACTGTATGCCGATGTTTGTTCAATATGGCATTCCAGTAGTAATGCAAAATTATCGGCAAATCATATCCAATTGGCATTGGATATGATTCATACAGTCGGATTTTAAGTTTTCCATAAGAAAGAGTATTGGCGTGGTTTTTACCCATAGGAGGAAGCCCAACATCAGGCTAATTCTAGACAACCACCTAATACTTATAAAAAAATTCTGCTACATTAGTTGGTCTACTCTTTAATAGTAGTCTAAATTGGAAAGACCACATTGGTCAGTTAAAAATGTCAAAAAATACTTAATTTATGAAAGTGCATTTCTGGACACGAATGGGGAGCTGATAGAAAGTCTTTACTAATGCTATATAAATCCCTGATTAGGTCTAAAGTAGATTATGGGTCAATCGTGTATGGCTCGGCAACGAGCTCAACTCTGAAAGGATTGAATGTTGTGCAGAATGCTTGTTTACACGTCTGTCTTGGAGCCCTTAAGGGCACTCGCATCTAGCGTCCAGAGGTAGAGTCGGGAGTACCTCCCCTCTGTCGTAGACGCGGCCAGCTTATGCTAACCTATGCCGCTAAAGTAGCCGGACACCCCCGTCACCCTAACGGAAATGTCTTGTGTCGGCTACTAAGCCCAAAGGACAATGATAGTAGAGTCCGTGACCTCATAGATAAAGTCAGTATAGATCTCTCTACCATCGATACCCTGATTGAAATATAGCGCCGTAGGAGA
The DNA here is from genome assembly GCF_977035675.1 of Penaeus japonicus. Taxonomy (NCBI): domain Eukaryota; kingdom Metazoa; phylum Arthropoda; class Malacostraca; order Decapoda; family Penaeidae; genus Penaeus; species Penaeus japonicus. Next base: position 22,806,165 of record NW_028234425.1, on the reverse strand, counting down.
TGCCCACTGTTTCAGTCGAGGTGGATTGGCTACCATCAGCCAAAGCCGGTGCCGGAGGCGGAGATATGCCAGCGGTTCAGAGTGATCCTAATTAAACAACTTTCTTTTTTTCATCTGCATACCGACGGCTCCAAGACAGACGAGTGTGTGGGTGCAGGTGTATGGTCGACTGAATGCCAGCCGAGATTCAGACTGCCGAATCATACATCAATCTTTCTTTCTATAGATAAAGCTTTAGATTCTGCCCTATCGACGACCAACGATAGAATAGTCATACTTTCAGACTCGATAAGTTCATTTAAAGAAATTAAATCCTTAGAAACCACCAACAATGAATTACAGGGAAATATCATTCGTAAGTTACATAGTGCCAACAAATCAATCAAGCTAATATGGGTACCTGGACACTCGGGTATCCATGGCAATGAACAGGCTGATGAATTAGCCGGGTCAACTGGTGATCTGGAGCCAAGCGTAGTCTGCAAAAATCTCAGGTGTTTTGTTTCCTTTATAAAAGCAAAAATTCATCATCTGTGGCAAAGTGAGTGGACCAGCCTCACAATCATCAACAAAAATAAAGAAGACATTAAACTGTGGGACACAGCCCCCAGAAAAGACAGAAGGGAGGAGGTGATGTTGACTCGGCTCAGGGTAAATGATACCAGAATGACCCACCTCACTCCCTACATAGAAAAGTTTCCCCTTCACAATGCCAACATTGTAACACAACTTTATCAATAGCCCACATATTAATAACCTGCCATAGATTCAACACTCAGAGACAGCTCATCAGTAATTACTGCATAAACAAAATAAAAAACATATATAGAAATGAATACACCAAATTTGCTTACAGATAATGAAGTAATTGTCCACAAAGTTTTCACTTTTTTAAAGGAGACAAAACGTTATGACTAGATTGATGAGATAAAATGGAACCATTGACTTAATGACCTTGGCA
>NW_028234425.1:22795204-22797704 GCF_977035675.1 Penaeus japonicus | reverse complement strand
CTTCAAAACTAAAGTCAGGTTAGTTATAGGTTAGAATTTTATAGACAATACATCCCGAAAACAATGCATTCAAAACACGTTAAAATCGCTTCGTGCGATTGTTGTGCACTCGGCACGCCATGTGGGTGAGTGGATCGTAAAGAAACAGCATCTTCAGTATCTTTATTTTACAGCAGACTGGTGTATCAATGCAATTTATCCATGTGTTACCCCGCAATTTCCCTGATCGACTTCATGCCCTCCCCTGCTACCGGGGCCCTGATTGCGGGGTGCAGGGCGGCACTGCGGATGATATCACTCCATATGAGTCGCAGAGGCCATTGATACCTCTTTTTGCGGCGGTGCTCGAGAATTTACCAGTATTAGCATCATCATTATCATCATTAACATTATTATTGCTATTATCATCATCAGTTTTATTGTCATCTTTATCTACATCATTATAATTGCTATCGTTAACATTATCATCATTATTATCATTATCAGCATTATTATAATATCCTTATTAGTGACAATATCTGTTTCCTCTTATCATTCCTATCCTTACTCTAACTATTTTTTATTGTTATTATCATTATCATCATCATAGTTATTATCATCATTAATCTTATTATTTTGATTATTACTGTTATTATCATTATATCATTGTTATCTTGATCATTTTTATCGTTATTGTTATCATTATTATCAATACTATCATTATCCTAGTCCTATCGTAACATTGTTATCATTATCATCATATTAATAATCATAATCATCATAATCATTATCATTAATGTTGTCCTTGAGGTTATCATCACCATCATGCCTATTATCTTCACCATCATTACCAGCATTGTCATTGTTATTACGATCCTTATCTACAATATTTTTATACTGATTATCATTACAAATATTGTTATCTATATCATTTATTTCTTCATCGTCTTACTATTGTCATCATCATCATTATTATCATCATTGCAATTATAATTATCATCATTATCAATATCATTATCATTATTACCATCATTATTATCATTAATGTCATCATTTTTATTATTTTCATTATTATTTTCACTGTTAATAGAATCAGTATTATTGTCATTATTATTTTCATCACTATTGTCGTTGTTTTCATTATGATAATATATATTATTGTTATTGTTATTCTTATTTTTATCTTTCTTTACTATTGTTATCATTAATACCATTGTCTTTGTTATCATTATCATTAATACCATTGTCTTTGTTATTATTATCATTATTATTATCATTATCATCATTATTATTTTGATTATTGTTTTTCTTATCATTACTATTATTATCATTATTATTATTATTATTATTATCATTACTATTATCATCATCGTCATCATCATCATCATCATCATTATCATTATCAATATATCATCAATATCATTTCATTATCTTTATTATCATCTTATTCATCATGATTTACATTATCATTATCATTATAATTGCAATTATAATTATCAATTTTTCGTTACCATTGCTACAGATATTATTATTATCATTTGTTTTTATCATTATCATTAATTTATACTTATCATTATTATCATCATTTTCATCATTGTTATCATTATCACTATTATCATCATAAGTATTACTAGCATTATCACTGATATTATTATCATTATCATTATCACCGCTATTAAAATCATTATAACAACCATTCTCATTATCGTTATCATTATCCTTATAGCTATTACATTTACCAATTTGATTATCATTATTATTATTATCAATATCATTATCATTATTATCATTATTACTAGTATTTTAATTGTTTTTAATCATTATCATTGTTATTCCGCATATTGTTATCATTATTATTTTTGTCATCATCATAATTATTGTTGTTATCATTATCATTACCATCATAATAATCATAATGTATAATGTATACACATACATACATATATATATATATATATATATATATATATATATATATATATATATATATATATATATATACATGTATATGTATGTATACATACATATACATATACAGATAGAGAGAGAGAGATAGGTAGATAGATAAATATAATTATTTATTTATATATATATATATATACATATATATGTGTGTGTGTGTGTGTGTGTGTGTGTGAGTGAGTGTTCGGTAGCAGCGTTCGGGCGGACGCAGAGCACACACACTCTCCCAGCAACCCATGACATCAATAGGCCGCCATGACAGCCTATGGGATTATGCCGAAGTTTCCCGGAAAATATCGATTACACAATGGTTGGAGAAGACCGATAATTGCTGCTTCACGGAAGGTCGAATATCCCTCTCATCTCGGGCAAGGGGGGAAGGGAAAGAGGAAAGGGGAGGGGCAGAGGGGAAGGGCGAAGGGTGGATGAGAGTAGGGTGGAAGAGAAAGAGAAAGTAGGAGTGGAGGCGAAGGGGAAAGACAAAGGTTGAAGGTGTGAAGGAAGCCCAAGAGGGGGCTGCTAGGCATGGGCTGTGGGTGGGGGAGGGAAGGCAGTACCT
>NW_028234425.1:22780204-22782704 GCF_977035675.1 Penaeus japonicus | reverse complement strand
TGGCCATGGAACACCAACCGAGGACCAGATGCTTCATAATGACGTATAGTTCTGCTTCTCACAACATAGAAGAAAGAACCCTTAAGACAAGGCTGATGAATCCAAATAGTCATGCATCCCACCTACCAAGTTCCTCAACTTTTCTTGATAACCATTCATTCATATTTCATGATTACTAAATGTCTGCTGTTCTTTAATCATATTCATTGCTGAAATCTTAATGATGGCACATTTTTTCTTCAAAAACAAAATTTTCTCACTTTTCCCTCCACAGTCATGCTTTTCGTCATAAAGAGACTCATTACCAATTGTGACTGTAAACTGCCATCTGATGTTAACTGGGGGAGAGGAACACAGACGATTCCCTGCTGCAGCAGTTTATTGGAGTGGCACAATAGATACACTCGCCTCCAGACAGCGAGGCTGTGGGTCTGACCTCCGTGCTCTGCTGAGCTGAGCGTTTTTCCTGTTCTGATGTCTGCCTCCTTTACCCTTGCTTATATTCCTGTTCATATGGTGATACTGGCAACTTTAGAATACTTGCTTTGCTCCAGGACATCTGAGTTAACAAATACAGCTCCAGGACCGGAAGCAAACAAATGGCATCTACAGATGTTTCCAGCTATGACATATATGGGATAGCTGGTTAAGTAAGATGCTGATAATACTTCTAGTCTGCCACGGGAAACAGAAAGACTCAATGATAATTATCATTAACATTATCAATATTTAATGTTCTTACAACTATTTCATGACGTTTGATACAAATCACGGATGGATTTTTCTTGCAATATCATCAAGTTCATACATCCCTCCCCATACCGTCTTTTTTCAATCATATATTAGACTGAATTGGTGACAGAGACCGGAGTTATCAGAGTAGAGAAAGTAGGAATGACGAACAAGAGCTAAAAAAAAGGGGTGGTGGAGGCCGGTGACTGGGTGAACAGTCCAACAAGCAATGGGAAACCAAGCTGCACATCAATGTCCAACAAGTGTTAACGCTTTCAAGAGAGGAATAAATATAATAAGATTACAGATGAGTATGAGAATCGCATGGTTCTGATGATATAAAGGGTGCATTTATTATACATTCTTGTACCAGAAGGAGGGGAAGGGTAGAACACAGCAATGGGTAGAGATGGGGAGGGGGGGAGTTCTAGAGGCAAGAATGTCCCAATGCCACAGTGCGAGACAGGAGTACAAAACAGTGGGCATTCTATCGATCAGTAAGCAGTTCCAGATTTTATCACATGAGCATGATTTGTCATAGACACTGATCTTGATTTTAAGTCGATAAGTGATATAAAAGATATTGACTGACTAGATGAGACATATATACATATTGTAAGCATTATGTTGTACCCGTTCGCGCTTGTAAAATTGATGCCGAATTTGGTAGATACTTCGGCATATCTCCATTGAGTTTACAGAAATCATAGTCTTATAAAGTAACCAATTCATATAAAAGATCAGATATACCAAAGTAATGTTTAAATAGTTGTATTAATCAGGAAATAGATGAATAGACAGTTTGTTCCATTTGTCCAGCTTCCAGGTACTCAGCCACTCCCATAACGTCCTTACTACGTCAAAACAACCCATGTTGCCTCGTTACCCGATGATCAAGGAGGATACAACCATTTATATGGAAAAACTAAATGCGCCCATGTGTGTGTGTATGTATGTATATATATATATATATATATATATATATATATATATATATATATATATATATATGTGTGTGTGTGTGTGTGTGTGTGTGTGTGTGTGTGTGTGTGTGTGTGTGTGTGTCTGTGTGTGTGTGTGTGTGTATGTGTGTGTGTGTTTTTATATATATATATATATATATATATATATATATATATATATATATATATATATATATATATATATATGTGTGTGTGTGTGTGTACATCCAGAGAGAGAGGCAGAGACTTTACGTCTCCTTTATGCCTGTGACTTCCTACATAGGATGAAATTTCCGATCTTAGTTCAGTAAGATGGTCATGCACCTGTGTATCCACGCACACACCCAAATTTCCTCGTATTTCTACCCCTGTGCACCTATATAATAAAGAATCACGTACCAGTACATCATATTATAAACTGCTTTGCCTTCCACGTACCTATGGCAATGTTTGCTCTATTTTTTATTCATGTCTAAAAGCAATATATCATAGCACGCTATTCTCCTCCCTATATCCGGAGAGAAATATTGTGCCGGTATTTATAGCAGCTTTACCTGTCCCGACACAAGAAAATATAGCGCCGATTCTCATGTTTGGAAGCAACAGCCGTAACCAGCCTTAAATTATTCGTTTCAATTCTTCGAACTAAGAGCACTGTAGCGTAATCAATATGTGACCACAAGCGTCCCTCCCACCTCCCACCCCCTCCCCTCTCGCTCCTTTCCTCTCTCCCTTCCCCCTTCGCTCCCCTCCCTCATTATCTCTCTCTTCCTTTTACTCCTTTCATCTACCCTGACTCCCACCCC
>NW_028234425.1:22770204-22775204 GCF_977035675.1 Penaeus japonicus | reverse complement strand
GTATATGCAACAGAATCATGGGTATATTTTACTTGCTTGTTTTTCAATGCAACTCGCCTGTAGGTGATGCAATAGCACGCTCCCAGGGTTACTAGCAACATACACATTCCGGCGATGGTAACGTATACGGGATAAACGTAGGTTGCGTGGAACGGGCTGAGCGGGGTAAATGCATCAAGCTGTTGCAAAGTAGGCATCTGTTGAAAGGTTATACTAGGAAGAGAAATGTTATAGGATGGCAATGATACCGACATGGGCTGCAGGTAGGAGGTATTCATTGCAATCTTTCTTGTGTAGGTATGGGTAGCTGGAATAAATAAGGATAAGGAAGTCAGTTCACATGAGGCTGGAAGAACAAAAGTACCTTGTAGAACAACATCAGGGCTATGCTTGTTACACATAACTGTAGTTGTAGTAGCAGAGAGACCTGAAATTGTGAGGTAAGATTTTAGAGTAGAGTAGAACTGAATTCGTTGTTTTAGAGGAAAAAGAGGCTTAACATTAGCAGAGGAGATATTGTGAAGAATAGGGCGTAAGTCATGTGGAGTAATGAGACTCGGAAGCACTTCGCCTGCTGTTGCTGAAATCAACGAGTTGGTTATTGAGTTAATAAAGTAGCCAGGCCGGAGAAATCAGCAATCGGCTGAAGCGAAATTTTGATTTCCACATTGTTTGTTACTGGTAAGACTAGCCCATGGTCCTCAACGAAGGCTCCTGGTACTGTGCGAAGCCTAGGGGGTAGGGCATGGCGGTCGGCAGACGCCAATGCGAAGAATGATAAGCCCAAGAGGAGTAAGGTCTGGAAGATAAAAATCAATTAGTGTTCGTCGGCCGGGGGAGAATAGTACTTGTGAGCAAGCTTTAGGACGTCGAAATGAGACCAAGATTGTTCACCTGACTGTATGCATTTAATGTAGGCCTTGTTGTTCTTTACACTAATTACTCTAAATGGACCTTCAAATCTAGGAGCAAGCTTTGACTTAATATTGAGTGGTTGGTTGACTTTTCTAAATACTAATGCTCCAACTTCAATGTCCTTGTGGCGGGCCACTTTGTGTTGAAATGACAGTATTTTATCTCTGGAATTAGTCAAATGCTTCTTTGTGATCTGAAAGATGGACTTGTTTCTCTTTAGGAGATATTCAGCATAATTATCATTATATGAAGGAACTTGATTTTCATCAAAGAGGTCATAGGGTAGTCTTTTATCTATTCCATATAAAAGAAAATGTGGGGTATCACCTAAGGAGGAATGGAATGTACTATTAATACAAGACTGGATTGTCAATAGCGATTCATCCCATGTGTCCGATGTCGCATCAACAAGCGATCTCATTAATGAGAGGATGGAGGAGTTGAGCCTTTCTGTAATACCATTACTTTGTGGGCGGTAAGGGAGAATGTTAACACGAGTTACATTCATGATATCACATAGCTTATCCATGACTTTGTTATGAAATTCAGTCCCGTTATCAGTTGAAAAATACATGGGGGCTGAATGTCTATGACAGAAGTCGTGAAAAGCATGTGCAACAACATTTGCTGTTTTGTTGGGCACGGGGACGAGTTCACAAAAACGAGTGAAGTTATCAATGAAGACTAAAATATAACGATTACCATTGCGAGAAGGTAGAAAACCTGACAATGTGTCGCAAGAGACTTTCTGGAAAGGAAAGTCTGGAATGTCATATTTCAATGCAGGGGCTGGGTCATTGGTATTTCCCTTGTAATATGGGCATTGCTTACACGACTGAACATGTTTAGCAACTTTGCTAATAAGGTGTGGGAAAAAGAAGCATTGCTGAGCTAAGTGAATTGCCTTATACTTACCGCAATGTGCAGCTTCTTTCGACTCATGGAAAAGAGGAAGGATTCGACCTTCAAGGGATTCAGGAATAACTACAAGCTTACGAGATGCCTTAAGCTTTCTTGTCCTATATCGAGACTTGTAGCAAAGTAGACCGTTAGCATCGAGGTAAAGTTGACTTACTCGAACATGTCTGCTAGGGGGAGGTCTTTCATTCCTTTCTAAAGCTTGAATTAAGGGGCCGTACAGATTATCATTACGTTGCGCTATCCGGATCTCGTTCTCCGTGGGTGGGTCCATGGGAGGTACGGCTGGGGCAGCCAAGACCGGGGCGGTAATAGAATGAATGGAGTCGGAACGGCGATCATTAACATGTGCAGACCGGATCTCGTCCTTCGAAGAATCCTCAACGGTAGGAGCGGCAGTATTTGCCAAGATCGGTGCAATGTCAGAGAATTTCACCTTGCGGGAGGCAAAGGTGGGCGAGGAGCTAGATTCAGGCAGGTTGTGAGCGTCAGAGAGGGGAGCGCGTGATAGCGCGTCGGCAACGACATTTTGTTTCCCGGGTAAGTAAACAATGGTGACGTCAAACTCTGCAAGAATTTCAATTGCGCGGGCGCGTCGTCCATGAGGGTCCCTACCCTTAAATATGGACGTGAGGGGGGAATGATCAGTGTGCACTTCTATCTGATATCCCAAGATTAGCTCTCGAAAATGACGGAGGGCCCATGTGATACTGAGGAGTTCACGGTCCGTCGTGTGATAGCGTTTTTCCGCTGAATTGAGGGCGCGACTTGCAAAAGCAATGGGCTGCGTTTTTCCAGAATGGCCATGTTTCTGGTGGAGTACTGCTCCGAGCCCGAGGTTTGAGGCATCAGTGGTGAGGACAAAAGGCAAACTGAAATCGGGGAAGGCTAAGAGTGGAGCCTTAATTAGTCGCGATTTAAGAGTTGAAAATGCGGCTTTTTCCTCGTCTGTCCACTGCCAAGTAGTATCCTTTTTAAGGAGATGGTTGAGCGGCGTCGCGATGGACCCGTAACCTTGAATGAACGGCCTGTAAAAACCTGAAAGGCCTAAAAATGACTTCAATTCCTTCTGGTTCTTAGGTGTTGGAAAGTCGGCAATGGCTTTAACTTTTGAATCATTAGGTGCAATACCTTTAGATGACAAGGTATGGCCTAAGAATTCTAACTTAGACTTGAAGAACTGACATTTGCTAGGTTGAATACATAATCCTGCAGTTGATAGCCTATTGAAAACCTGGCGCAATTTATTCTCGTGTTCAGAGAGGGAGGGTGAACAAATTAAAATATCATCTAAATACACGAGGACCTGATCATTAATTAATCCTGATAGTACAAGTGACATTAATCTGCTAAATGTGAGAGGGGAATTGCGAAGGCCAAAAGGACATACTAAAAATTCAAAGTGTCCCATATGAGTCGAGAAAGCCGTATATGGCACGCTTTCAGGAGCCATAGGAACTTGCAGGAAGCCTTTAGCAAGGTCAATAGTTGAAAAAATCTTATTATTAGAGCCAATGTCTTGCAACAACAATCTAAGATTAGGAATTGGGAATGGTTCTGGCACTGTTACTTTATTCAACTTGCGATAGTCGACCACTGGGCGGAAAGTATTATCCTTCTTTGGAACAAGGAGGAGGGGAGAGGCCCAGGGTGAATTGCTTGGTTGAATAAGATTCATGTCTAACATTGTTTTAACTTCCTTTTCCAAGGCCTGTCGCTTCGAATGAGGGATCTTATAACTCGGTATGTACGAAGGCTTAGCATCAGGCTCGAGGGTAATGGAGTGTTGAAGCAATGTTGTTTTTCCGATAGGACGGTCCTTGGTTGGCAGTACGCTTGGGAATTCTTTAAATAAGTTATTCAAAATATCATATCCTTCATGAAAATCTAAATTTTGCTTTAGAACATGATCAGAGCTCTGCTCATCAGGGGAAGATGATGTTGCAGAAAAAACAGGGGAGGGAACAGGTAAATCAAATTCGCAGATAGGCAATTCTGTGAATTCATAAGATATTACAGGTACACCAGCGTTAATAGTCAAAGGGGCCGGGGTAAGATTAAATACATGCACCTGACATCTATTATCAGTGATATTATACAAGGAAGGTAATGTTGCACAACCTTTTACTCGTATATTATCAGGTAATATCAAAGCAGTACCATTTGCAGAAGGACAAGAAACGTCTATCAGTAGATCATGAAATGCCGGGATAGTAGTGGTAGCACTAGCTATAAACTTAGGAGCATTATCATTAGCAGTCCAAGATTTCGCACAGTCGTCAACGTGTTTTGCGCGCGAAGGTTTGCGTGATGCGGGTGCGCGCGCAGCGAGAGGAGAGGTGAAGCGAGGGCGGGTGGGAGGGGTAGGGAGTAGGTGGGAAGGAGAGGATGGGAAGTGAGGTGTAGACATGGTGTGACTATGGTCATGTGTGACTTCATAGATTGCCATTGCGGGTGTGAAAGGGTCGGCATGCGTCCATAGGCAAGAGGGAGTCCTTAATAGGTAATTCTGACCATTAAAAGTAATGCTATTACTCTGAGGATGGAGGGAAATACCTGTACGGTATAAGAAATCATGACCCAACAAGAGGTGTCCGGGGGTAAAATTAGATTCTACAACGACAAACTTGTGAGCAAAAATTTCACTACCAAGAGAAATGTTAAGGACTTTGCTGCCTAAAGCTGATACCTTATCTCCTGTTATCCCGCAAATGGTGGTTTGACTCGGTTGCAAATCTAATGATAAATCAAAATTCCGCAAGGTATTCAACGAGACCACAGAACAAGAAGATCCTGTGTCTAAGAAGAAATATGCAGGCTTGTCATTCAATATAGATGGAAGCAAAGGCGGTTGAGTGATATCATTAGGGATGCAACTAGTCGAGACAATGTGGTGTGTTACCGGTATTGTGCTTGTAGTGTTGCCGTGTCTGGGTGTTTTTGGCTTTTCCCTAAAAAATGGCGGTTTGCTTGGCGTTGCTGGAGCAATTTGTAAGTTTGATCCACCTGGTCAGGGAACGCCGAGCAGTGAGGCCAAGGGTGTGAGCGCGTGCCATGATAGGGACAGTACGGTGTCGAATAACATGAGTCGGCACCGTGACCTTTCGCACAACAATTAAAACACTGATCTCTGTCTGGTGCCCAATTCGTGACGCAAGGTTGTTTAC
>NW_028234425.1:22732704-22750204 GCF_977035675.1 Penaeus japonicus | reverse complement strand
GAATGAAAGCTCATCCCGCAGCCACCGTTGAAACAAACTCAACTGGCTGACCAAAAAAGGTAACATAAAAAGGGGAGCATCCATATTATACATTTATCAACACAATCATTCGAAACAGAACTGGTATACAAAGACAACACACCATACACTTACTTGGTAAAATATGAAGGTAGAACCACAGAGCACGAGAAACTGCCAGCCAGGTAAATCCAAAAGATCGTCCGCCACTTCACAAGTCTAGGAACCCTCTCTCGTTAACTGCCCTGGCTTGACATTTTATGCAGCAGCTTTCCGCGCTCATAGTGACGTTTTACCCACATTCCAATGTATTTGTAATTTAAAAGTGTAAAAGTGTGTATAAGATTAAACTTAAAATACAAAAAATAAAACTAGAAATAAAACACATACAAAAATGGGCACATAAAAGACTTAATACAGGAAAGCAGGGAAAAATGAAAGAAGGGATCCGTGAGGGGAAACGAGAGAAAACACGAAGAGAAACAGATGAAAAATGAAGGTAAGGTGTTGAGTCGAAGAAAAAGAGACAAGATCAAGAGAAGGTAAGTACAGAATATAAGTAAGTAATGTAAAAGCAGTGTTGTGTAGAGTAGTAGTAATGTAGATGTAGACGTAGAACACGGAGCAATCGGAAAGGTAAGTCAATATTAAAAACAAACACACACACGCAGAACAGCGAAGCTAAATCATCTTGCAGGGCGGAAAAATCCGTAGATTCTTTTGTGACGTCAGGGACAAGCGGCGTGAAATCTGCGTGATAACCCACCTGATGCCAGGGGATAATTTACTAAATTATCATTATCATTATCATTTTTACTTTCATTTTCTTTTTCATTAACATTATTATTATTATCATTATCATTATCATTATCACTATCATTATCATTATTATCATCATAATCATTATTATCATCTTCATAATTATCATTATCATCATTATCTTTATCATTATCATTATCATTATGACCATCATTATTATCCATCACCATCATCATTTTCATTATTATCATCATTTTCTTCATTATTATCTTCATTATTATCATTATTTTCATTATCATCATTATCATCATTATCTTCATTATTATCATCATTATTTTCATTGTCATTATCATAATGATTAATCTTAAACCGTGGCAATAAGAAAAAAGACGACGAGCCAATAGTCGTTCAAATACCATTTGAAACATCCCTTGGAATGGGAGTTAAGATGATCTCATTAAAATAGGTTAGTGATATAAAATATCGTTTGATTATACGTATGCTCATATGCTCTGTGACCCAAGTTGCCAGTATCACCACTCAAACGGCCCTAAAAGCAATGGTAATCGAGGCAGAGAGACAGAAGGGAGACAGAAAAGGTCGGGATAGGACAGAACACAAAAACGTGTACTATCGGGCCAGCCTAATCAAGTGCTGCAGCAATAGAACGTCTATGTCTTCTCCCACTGGTAATATCTAGGACATCATGTTGTTTACAGCGAGCGCTAGCGCTGGTGACAAGTAGTCATCTAGCTGTTTGCACTTACGCTTGTTCATGACTTTCCATGTTCTCCTGTGTAAGGTAAGTACTCACTTGTAGACCATGTTGCGCGATTTGTCTATAGACCGTCTATAGACACCGTTCTTTGTCTCGTCTAGCGTCCACACTACGATTTGAATTTCTCGTCTAGTCTCTATCAGTACACCATGGAGGACATTGCTTTGTGCGGAGAGAGTTCCTGCTTAGCGCTAATTGCAAGTGAAAGAACGAGAGATGGACAAATCAAGGAAATTTGCCAGTCTAATGAAACAAGACAAAGTGACAAAGGCAGTAAGGGTCCTAACATCAAATGAAACAACAGGGACATTACCCTTAAATGAAAACACTCGTCGCTTGCTCAATGAAAAGCACCCGCCTGCAAAGGAAGCGGCGGCGGGAACGATGTTTCGTGGAGAGTATAATCCCCCACCTCCGGAGATCTTTGAGCGAATTACCGGCGAAAAGATAAGAACACATGCATTGCACACACATGGTGCAGCTGGACCTTCTGGACTCGACGCAAAGGCATGGAAAACCATCCTGAGCAGCAGCAAGTTTGGGACAGCTGCAAATGACCTTTGCAAAGCCATTGCATCTCTTGCTAGAAAACTTGCAACAGAAAACTGCAACGACCTGGATGCCTTCACAGCTTGTCGTTTAATTGCCCTCGACAAGAAGCCCGGATGCCGCCCCATTGGCATTGGAGAAGTCTTGCGACGAATCATCGGCAAGGCAATCATGAACGTTGTCGGAGACGACGTTAGACAAGCCGTGGGAAATTTACAGGTGTGTGCAGGTCAACAGGCAGGGTGTGAGGCAGCAATCCACGCCATGAGAAACATCTATGAAGAGCCGGATTGTCAGGCCGTACTCATGGTGGATGCTACAAATGCCTTCAACAACATCAACCGGAAGGCAACAATCCACAATATAGAGGTCAAATGCCCAAGCCTCGCACAATACATTAAGAACACCTACAACAACCCAGCAGAGCTCCACATAGTCGACAATAGAACAAATACCTATGAGATGATAGCTTCAGCCGAGGGCACAACACAAGGTGACCCAATTGCCATGGCGATGTACGCCATCGGTCTCCTCAGGCTACAAACAATAATTGACCACACAACAACAAATATAAAGCAAGTTGCTTATGCTGACGTCCTGACCGGAGCAGGGAAAATTGAGAACATAAGGAAGTGGTGGAATCTCATTGGGACACATGGCCCTCCACAAGGATATTTTCCGAACGCCGCCAAATCGGTTTTAATTGTAAAACCGGAATATCTCGGACAAGCCAGAGAAGCCTTCCGAGAAACAAACGTGATTATAAAGGCCGGCGGTGAAAAACACCTTGGGGCAGTTCTTGGCACAACAGCAGCCAGGGAAGAATACATAACAAGGCAAGTGGATGCATGGAGAAGGGAAGTGATAGAGCTGGCAGAAATCGCAAAGAAGGAACCGCACTCGTCATATACCGCCTTCACCTTCGGTATCAAACACAAGTGGAACTTCTTAATGCGAACTATACCTAACATCGAGCCTTTACTTTCACCACTTGAGGAAGCAATTGTAAAGCACCTGATCCCAGCACTATCAGGTGGAAGAAATCCCACTGCCAACGAGAGAGCCATACTCGAACTTCCGCCAAGGCTTGGGGGACTCGGCATAACAAACCCGTGTAAAATAGCGGACATGGAGTTCCAAAACTCTGTCAAGCTCTCAGCCAGCCTAACTCAAGCCATAATAACGCAAGAAACATATACACAGCCTGATACAACACAACAAAAAACAATCAAAATGGAAATTACAAAAAATAGAGAAACAAAGCAGAGGGCACAACTTCAAGAACTAACCTCTATAATTACTGAGGATATGAAAAGAAGAATGAGTATGCCACGCGAAACCTGCGCCTCTAACTGGTTGACCAGTCTCCCCATCAAAGTCAAAGGGTTTAGTTTAAACAAACAGGAGTTTGTGGACGCACTTGCTCTGAGATATGGTTGGCCAATAGAGGACCTTCACCAGCACTGCACATGCGGTTCGGCTTTCGACCCCAACCATGCCATGACGTGCAAGACGGGAGGCTTCGTTTGCATGCGCCACGACGAGGTGAGGGACGTGACTGCAAAAATGCTTGGCGAGGTGTGCCGCGACGTGAGGATCGAACCTCCCCTCATCCCCACAGAAGGGCGCAACTTCTCACTCCAATCCACCAACACTGCAGACGACGCCAGATTAGACATCAGTGCCAACAGTTTCTGGGTACGAGGGCAACGGGCCTTCTTCGACATACGAATCTTCAACCCTATGGCCACGAGCAACCGATCCCAGGAACTCCTCTCTGCTCACACCAAGCATGAGAACAACAAAATGAGGAAGTATGGCGAACGCGTCCGAGAAGTCGAACAAGGTACTTTCACACCTCTTGTATTCACGACTTCTGGGGGAATGTCACCGAGAGCGACGATATTCTACTCATCCCTTGCACAACAACTTGCAGAGAAAAGGCAGCAACAGAAGAGCGCCGTCGTTGCATGGATGAGGTGTCGATTGGCCTTCTCACTACTACGGTCTTCACTGCTCTGTCTACGAGGAATAAGGAACAAACCGGCAATGTACACTAGTCTCGAGGATTTAGATATAGAGGAAACTGTAGTAAATAGTAGAATAGAGAGAAATATGTAATTGTAAACAAAAGTAATAAAGGTTAAAATACATCTCCCTAAAATAAGTTGGATGTCGACCACAGCCATTGGCGAGGACGGGGCCAGTGGGCTGTTCTGTGAAATATTATTGCATATATATTTCACAACACAGAGACTCGTTTGAAACGAATAGGAGGTCGAATTATATTTAAAAAAAAAAAAAAAACGTAAACGTTGGCGGAGTCGCGAAGTGTTTGCAGAAGGACCTAGGTTCGGTATTTCATTATTAAATAAATTAAGACTGGAAGACGTCATGGGTTTTCGAAATTTCACCCGCCTAACCTCTACTGATTTCGAAGATTTGCTTCTGATGGTTGGAGGACTGATAATGAAGAAGGATACAAATTTTAGAGAAGTTATCCCAGCTCCTCTTCGACTAGCAGTCACACTGCTTTTCCTAGCAAGTGGAGACTTTCACGAGCCTCATGTACACCTTTAGAATATCTAAGCCAGTGATTCAAGTGCCAATTTTATTTTTTACGCGGTTTTTATAATCGGAACTCGTCACGTCCCAAAGACAGCTAGAAGCATGATAATCTTCGATTAGTTTCAATATCTTTTCGTTTGACCACATTTCAATAAAACAATGTAAAAGCGTTAATTTGGCTGCAAGGCACCCGGCATGCTTGGTAGCTGGAGAAAGACCGGGAAGTCCGATGTGTCTCGTCTATCGTTGCAGATGTCGTACACACTAGCAAAATGTTGTGAAACCTGTCTACCGTTGCATGCTGTCTCCCATTCCGATCGGGAGACCATAGACCTGCGACTTTTTGTCTCGCAACAGACTCGTAGACGGGGATTGGTCTATAGACGTGTCTACGTAGACAACGCTAGACACGTCTCAGAGACCAACTCGCGCAACATGGTCTACAAGTGAGTACTAGGCTTAAGCTCCGACTCATTGGAATCAGTGACATTTTTCCTAACCGTTTCCAACTTGTTTGATTTTTTTTTTTTTTTTTTTTTTACTTTAACCTCGTTGTCTCCAGTGGTTCCCTGCGTACCATTAAAAACAAAATTATGTTCCTATAACTAATATGCTCATGCTATATAAACCATTATCACTCTCAATCCTTCCAGTTGCTTCAAAGTGGGGATAGGTGGTCACTTTTGTTGTGATAATTTGGGGTTTCTGAACTCTTTCTATTTGCCTTTTATTTGCAAATTCCAAAACTCTTGCATAATATTTCATAATGCTAAACACCAGCGATTCGTATGTAGGTTTCAAAAGAATAGCCAATGCTGCTGAGATAATTAAGCGTACTATGCATACATTGCTATAGAAGAACCTGGCAAATCGGATCTAGTACCGATACTTGAAGTACCAAAGGAAACATTTCTGGAAGTAGATACATTCTCAATTCTTATTGACTGTAGTCTTTTTATAAAATAATCCCGAAAATAGCAGGGATCTAAGTACAATGTCATATATTTGTTTATAGGTATATCGGTATATAGGTATATATTTATAGTTATATAGGTATATTTACAGTTAGAATCCTTGTATAGGTCTTGGAGTAGAAAAGTCTTACTGTCAGTATTGCAATATATCTTGTCAGAGATTTTGAGAACAAAAGTTTCTGCGAAAAGTTTTTGCCAGAGTCCATGTAAACTATCAGTCTGTTTAACTCCCAGAAATGGCAACAGCAGATTGGCTACAATTTTCTCTAATATTTTCTAAAATATTGGCAGCAAAGATATTGGACGTTACATGGGAATGATGTGAGTTAGGAAATGAGTTAGTGGCAGTGAAAGTGTTTATGGTAATCATGATATAAAACACAATTATTGGCAGTGAATCTTTTATGAAACGAAGTGGAATATCAAGTTAATATCGACAATCTCAATGTTAGTAATCGTAAAAGTACAAATATGCTCCTCTGACTGAAGTACAAGATGAAACGCGTTTTACTTACCCAGTTGTTAGTAGAAACTATAAGTTTACTGAATTTATATTAAGATCAACTCCCAGGGTATTAAGAATGAATGTCAAAATTTACATAGTTGGTGTGTTGACATTTATTCAAAATTCGGAGAAATTAACCCATTGCGGACGGGCCTCTTTAACTGACACGGGCCTGCTATTCGGTAGGTTTAGTATAATCAGTTTTTTTCCGCCCAACTGATTCATACATTAGAGTACTGAAAATCTCCTTTTTTGTGTGTTTCACTATGTTGTCAAACTTATACCGGGTAGTAGCATGGCAGTGTTTAGACAAATAATTGATGTAGTTTAATCTTTTAGTCTCTATAAAGGAGGAATACACTACAGTATATGCACCTAGGTTAAATCACCATCACGGATTTATGGAGGATGTTTGCGAAAGATTTTTTTAATTGCAAAAAAAGAAAAAAAAAATATTTACAATTATATACTCCTCTTTCTTCTCACTACTAGTGCCACTCAGCAAAACAGCCAAACTGGCAGTGGTACCTCACATGCTTCGCATAGGATCAAGATGTGTCCAACCGTCTGCAAGGGTTTGACTTCAGATAGACGAAACATTACCTGTCCTCTCTCTCTCTCTCTCTCTCTCTCTCTCTCTCTCTCTCTCTCTCTCTCTCTCTCTCTCTCTCTCTCTCTCTCTCTCTCTCTCTCTCTCTCTTCTCTCTCTCTCTCCTTTATTGATGGATGACGGCACGGGTGCCATAGTGACATCTACTTGGGTAGTGATGGCTGCTCGGGCATCTCTTGTTAGGCTGGTGTGTTTCACGGTAGAGGCAGGAGCTGCGGCTCGCCGCTTCGCGTCGTAAATGCAGGAGTCCGTGAGTAATGAGTCCGTAAATGCAGGAGTCCGTGAGTAATGAGTCCGTAAATGCAGGAGTCCGTGAGTAATGAGTCCGTAAATGCAGGAGTCCGTGCGTGAGTGAGTCTGACTGACCCCATGGTCAACTTCTATACCTGACCTGCCGGGTTGGCTATAGATAGATTCCTAGTCGGGTTTTTTCTTGTCCCGCGTGGGCATGGCGGAGCACCATGCGGAAGCCGCGAAAGAAAAAAGCCTGTCCTCAAATGGCACTTGATATACATCTCACACGCCCTCTCTCTCTCTCTCTATTTATCTATCTATCTATCTATCTCCTATCACTTTCCCTTTCGCTCTTTCACTCTCTCTCTCTCTCTCATTCTCTCTCCTCTCTCTCTCTCTCTCTCTCTTTCTCTCTCTCATTCTCCTCTCTCTCTCTCTCTCTCTCTCTCTCTCTCTCTCTCTCTCTCTCTCTCTCTCTCTCTCTCTCTCCTCTCTCTCTCTCTCCTCTCTCTCTCTCTCTCTCTCTCTCTCTCTCTCTCTCTCTCTCTCTCTCTCTCTCTCTCTCTCTCTCTCTCTCTCTCTCTCTCTCTCTCTCTCCTCTCTCTCTCTCTCTCTCTCTCCTTCTCTCTCTCTCTCTCTCTCTCTCTCTCTCTCTCTCTCTCTCTCTCTCTCTCTCTCTCTCTCTCTCTCTCTCTCTCTCTCTCTCTCTCTCTCTCTCTCTCTCTCTCTCTCTCTCTCTCTCTCTCTCTCTCTCTCTCTCACTCACCAGCTTGCTGGCCACAGTTATAACCCACCACTGAGAGCAGTTATTATAACCTCTTGATGCCCTGGTTGTGATCCAGTGGATAAGAGACAGACGTTCACGTGCCATGGTCTTTATTGTGGACTGTTAATACACCAGACTCTGGCCGAAGGCCCGAGGTCAGAGCTGTTCGCTCTTGTCTGTCTGTCTGACCTCTCTGTCCTGAACTGAGTGTGTGTCTGCTGTGGGTTCCTTCTGTGTCCTTCTTAAATACAAATTCTCAGTCATTTTCTACGCCTCGGGCCTTCCGGTAACAAACACAGCTGAAAGGTGGTATATATGAGTGCTTACTAATGTGACCATGATATAGTCGTTACCATACCTGAGAATGAGTTCTCCAAGGGAGCCGTGTGGCTGCTTGGCCAAAAAACGTTGCCGTGCTGGCGGTATTTCTTCTTCTTAACGTGACCTTACGCTAGGTCAATTTGCTGCAGGGAGCAATACTTATGGCTCTGTTAGCCGAAAAACTGCCGGAGCTGCGCCGGGCGGAAAGTAACCGTGCTCGCGGTATTTCGCATTGGACCGTATTACAGGTCGGTACAGTGGACATCTTCTCGTAAGACCGTTGTGGCTCTCTCAGCCAAACATCGGGACAGGCCCGAAATAACTATACAATAAATGACCAATTTAGCGGTCCTTGAAATGAAAGAAAAAAAGAAGCACCCGGGTCTCATCCTCGTGGAGGTGGGCTGTGGTAGGCAGAGACTGGGTAAATGTGATGAAAACCGAATCTTGTCCTCAAATGGTTAATTGGTAAAAATAATGAATGTGTATGAAAAATTAAATCGAGGTCCAAAGCATTATCAATATAAAAGTTTTTTAGTCATCAACATAACATCAATCAAGTAGGCGGTTGGGAGAGGAGTGATTAGTAGGAAGATGAGTTAGGCGAGAAATATTGTGTAAATAACTATTCACTTAATGTTCAACAAAACAAGGACGATAAAAGAATTATTATGGGTGGCACACGTCGTCCTATGGGGTTATGAATATTCGTTTTATGCCATGACATCTAGTTGCAGTGTCAAGTGTGTTTGTGAACAGAAATATAAGAACAGTTAATGCAAAGGTGCGTAGGGTAGATGGTGTATCTATAGTGAGTTATGTTTGCAAAAGGTAATAAATTGCATAATACATAAATGATATAATGGTACGTGAAATAATTGATTTAACAAAATAGTAGCATTTTACATTAGTAAGGTCATGAATGACCGTGAATGACCTGCTAGAGTACGAAATGACTTAGCCTAGTCACCGAGTAAAGTGTTTCTTTTTAAGTAATTCCAATATATAAATATGTATTTAAAATACATACAGTATTTGTTAAAGAAAAGACAAAATAACATGAAACTGAAATTCAGACAATGTTAATAGTCCATATTAATTAGCTGGTACAATAAAATCAATCTCGTAAATTATGAAAGATTCGCACTAGACATATGCGAATAATCATATAAATAATGATGAAGAAACTAATCCGAGTCGGAAATATTTTGTGCAATTACTGATCCGTCGGTTAATCGGTTCGCTGCTTGTACAAACGTCTTACGGCAACCCTTAGCATCTGCGGCTGTATTTAAGGACACGTTTTACGCTAAACTGCGTTTGACCGGCGAAGCTATAGTTCAGCATAACTCATATGCATATGCGTGGTACATGAAGAAAAAATGAAGTTCGCATTTGTCAATTTAGTGAAGCAGGTTAAAATTAGACCAAATACGAACAAACTGAGAATGATTTTAGATAGAATCTAATTAATATGAAGCATAAAAATCACGCACTTTGAAATAAATGTCTGAAAAATAAATAATCATAAGAAATATCTGGGAAAAGAATGCAAATAAATAAACATCTAAAATATGACGATAAGTAAGAAAAGAATAAATAAAAATTCTATCATTGATTACACATATAATGCGAGAAAGATACATCCGTTACACACATTGAGAAAAAAAAATCTGAGGGAAAAATGGGTTATTAAGAGTGGAAAATATAGGGTGAAATTGAGACATGGGGGACAACGCCTCCACTGACTTACCTTAATTTCCCTGCCTGACGCGTTGTATTTACCGCTGTGATCACGTGAGAGTGAAAAAATGAGAGTACGTGGCGAGCGATCCACATTTTTTAAGAAAATAGGAGGAGAGCACGACCTCTGGCTGACATCATTCTGTGAGGGTGACGGTAGAACAGGGTGGGCGGGCGGGCAAAATTCTTAATGTGGTGAGAGCGGGCGGGCAGGAGATACAGTATCGATGGTAGCGGCTTCTTCGGAGTTGTGAGTCCGATACCAGCAAAATCGTGGCACCCATCGGCTGGCACCAGTTGTGAGGGTTATCTTAGTCTGACGTAACTAACGACCCACCACAAAATAGGTAGTGATGCCAGACACATGGTTTGAACATTACAGGTTTATTCCATAACGCAGATAGTATGACATTATGGTGCACGATAGATATATTCACTACAGCACAATGATCACAGTAATAAACAATAGCACAACACGTATGAACAGGCGGGGAAATCAGGTGTCAACGGTAGCGTAGTCGATTCCCGGTCTGTCTGAATGTTCCAAACATCATGCTTATATGGAAGGCTTCGCATCCGACGTCCCCCGAATCTTGTCCCCACGGCGGCTACTCGGGAAGGCTGTCTGGAATGTAGGAGGCGTGACTATCGAGGAATTAAGCTCGTTTTGAGGGTCTAGGTCCTTGGGAAGGCCAGTTATGTGTGAGTTACATATCAATCAAAGTTGACCTGACCTGACCCGGCGATTGCCTCGCTGGTTAAGAGTGCGAAAATTCATATATTTGTATATGGATCTATTGCTGTAATTAATATCTTATATAAGCATAATATATAATTCTCACACTCTGTCTCCCCCCTCTCTCTCTCTATTTCTCTCTTTCTCTCTCTCTCTCTTTCTCTCTTTCTCTCTCTCTTTCTCTCTGTCTCTCTCTTTCTTTCTCTTTCTCTCTCTCTCTGATTCTCTTTCTCTTTCTCTCTCACTGATTCTCTTTCTCTCTCCCTCTCCCTATCCTCTCCCTCTCTCTCTCTCTTTCTCTCTCTCTCTCTCTCTCTCTCTCTCTCTCTCTCTCTCTCTCTCTCTCTCTCTCTCTCTCTCTCTCTCTCTCTCTCTCTCTCTCTCTCTCTCTCTCTCTCTCTGTCTCCCTCTCTCTCTCTCTCTCTGTCTACCTCTCTCTCTGTCTACGTCGTGTCACTGAAGTGTGAGGACGTGTATTCTGACCTCTCTCATGACCTTGTGTCCTATCTTCAAGGATCTGTGTCACCTGGGTAACCAGGTCTTCGCAGACCTGGCACCTAAATTACGCCATAGTGCGTGATATTGTTATTTTCATATTATTTGTGGTTTGGAATTGATATACAATACATACAATGGAAGCCAAATCAGTGAAAATCCTCCGCAGGCCCACAGGCGTGAGGCTGTGCGGGGTATCCGAGTGACTATGTTTGTTTATAAAGGCCGCTCAGGTCGGGCTCTCTGGCGACCCCACCCCCCTTCTAGAACAATGTCCACCTCTGTTCAAGGAATGGAAACTGAGGGCAGATATGACGCCCTCCGTGAAGTAGACATAGGCGGCGGTGCTCGCGCCGACAAGAATGAAGAAAGAGCGAGAAAAAAAAGCAGAGGCAGTTAGTTACCTGTACCTGACGATTCTTTAAAAATTACTCCTCCCGGGCACATATGTGCCCATTTCAAAAATCACAGTAAACTCCGAACTCACGGAGATAAATATTGCTGGATATGCCAGGCTCTTAAAGTGGATCCTTACAAAAACATCAAGGAATCATTAGAACTGAAAGTTGGACGAAACAATGTATACATTCGCTGCAAGAACGAAACAATTCTTGCACAGATAACAACAGTCGCAGTAATGGGAAAAGTCCTTGAGAAAGCAAAAGTCTACGGGAAAGGACAATGCACCAACCTCATCGTGTTCGACATCCCAAAGGAAATAGAGACCGATGATATGACATACGATGCAAGGCGTTTAAAAATAAATGGGAAGCTGACCCAGCGTGTTGTTATTACATACGAGGGGGAGGTAATCCCCAAGTCGATCAAATTGGTTGAAAGTATGGCACCCTTTAGGTGTGCCTTCTTCAAATTCTCAAACTGCTCCAAGTGGGGACACGGAGCGCGTGCTTGCCCTTTTGACGAACCGCGGTGCCGATGCTGCGCTCTCCCCCATGCAAGCGCAGAATGCGCTGATAGGATTTCCGAAGGACAAGATATCCCTCGGAAATGCGTGAACTGCCGCCAAGAGCATAATGCGAATTCTGCATTATGTACATATTTTCCGAAGGATAGGAAAATGAAATATCAGAAGCAGCGTCTTTCCTGCCAAGAACGCCACCCCAGCCCCTTGCCTTACTGATGTGAAGGCCTCCCCACCTCTTCCAAAGAAGAATGTGGTAAGCCCTTCAAAAAAAGCTCAGGCATCATCCACAGCACCACCACCAACAGGAGCACAGCCCCTGCAACACCAAGCACAACCTCCAGTGCCCACCTCAACTCTACTTCCGACTCCAACTCCAACCCCAGCACCGCCCGCAATGCAACGGGATAAACAAGAGTCCAAGAGTGAAATAAAGGAACTGCTGCACACGCTGATTAAGCAGATGGAAAAGATGATGACCCAGCAGGGCCAGATGATGTTCATGATGCAACAACAAATGGCCCAACAATCTAAATTCCAGGAAAGGATGTTCACCCTCCTGGAGCGACAACAGCCCACACCGCCCGTCGATTTACATCCGATAAAGGACCTTGGAAATTATCAAATAACGACCGATGGCTCCAAGTAATTATTTGAAATGTATTACTTGGAACATTAACAGTCTGCAGAAACGCAAGGCAACTCTCTCTCAATATCTCCACGCTGAGGATGTTGATGTATGTTGCCTTCAAGAAGTCAGAACTAGTGCTCGGTATGCAAAAATTGCGGGATACACTTATTATGACAAACCTAATATGGTTAATCCCTCTACAAGAGGGCTTGGCATATATATTAAGAACTCCATACCATCCAAAGTGATCAATGACAAGCGTGACACATTTGCTGAATATCTCGGTGTTAGATTATTTCTTGATGGCAAAACTATCATTATTATTAATGTATATAACCCGCATGATAGTGAAGAGGTACCTAAACCTCCTGACAATATGATACATAATGATACTGTGTTATTATGTGGAGATTTTAATGCTCGCCATCCTCTCCTTGGCTCTGAGGGTAGCACCATTGGCAAAAACGGTAAGGTATATTATGATTATCTTCAACACACAAATGACCCTGTACATCTATTATGTCCCTTAAGCTCACCCTCTGATATACAGTAGTCGAAATATATGAAAAAAATCGAAATTTATATTTGAGAGGATTAAAAGTACATATATGTAGCAACATATAGGAACACGAATTTAAATCCCGCGAAGCTTCTACACCGCGCACGTGGCGTTTAAAGGTCCGAGGGGCGTAACCAATTAAAGGGCGTGCGTGAGTACGCCCATGTGCTTCTGTATATTGCGCTCATTTTTCCTTGTTTTCCTCTGTTTCCATCTGAGTAATTCTAGATACATTTAGCAGCAACAATCACCTCACCCGCCACTCTGTCGGCTCTCCTCTCACACACAGCATGCATGCTGCAGCTCTTGGCTTCCCATGCTAATAAACACCGTTGGTTCATATTAGCGGTATTATTTCTTGTTGCTACCCTTTCCAACATCAACAGAAGATCACCATGCTGCCACTTACACCAAGGCAAAAGCTCTAAAAAATGTGGGAAATTAGGAAGAAGAAGGCTGCAGAGCGGAGAGTATCGCTAGCTGACCATGCGGCAGCCACCGACACGACCGCCGCCCTCACCACCTCCGCGTCCGAAATTACGCCTCCTGTTGCTTCTACTAACACTACTTCTCCTAGTCCTGAACCCTCACGTACCACACGATCCAAGCTGAAGTTAGATCTTAGTGCCAGCATGAACATCGAAGCCACTGAAGCTGACACTGGGGGAGAGTTTTTGTTGCTTGATAAAGACAAGCTGCTGGAGTGGGTGCGTTCATTTGCCCGTTGTGCGTGCGGGAACAAAATGTTAGTGAAGGAAGGTCGTGCTGAAGGCATGACAAAGTTTTTTGTTGCCAAGTGTGGTCAGTGCAACACTAAGGAAGAGATGTGTACCTCACGTGGTGGAGTGAAAAGATCTAGTGAAGTCATGAATGTAGAAACTAATCGTTATGACTTGCACACTAAAATAGTGAAAGCCGCCTTGCCATCTAGTGGTTATCATGGAGTGCTTGATTTCTGTGCTAATTTCAACATGAATCCACTACCTGAGAAGACATATTTTGAAATTGCAAAGGAGGTAGAGAAGAAAGCAGCCGAAGGTGAAACATATGGGCCCGGGATTGCGGCGGTGGACCTGTAGGACACCTGTTTGGTGAGCATTGTCAATGAGGAGAGGGAAGGCACTCATTGCTGGAAAAACAAAGCCCCTCTCCAAGGATTTGATAGTGGGAAGACACCCCAGCAGTGAGGCATTTCGCCGGTAAAAGCGAAAAAAAAGATGCTGAACAAGGCACTTCTGGACACGACAGCATGGTGGGTCGGAAGTGTTTTTCTTTTTTTTTTATGCACTATATATTAGAATTACAAGTTGATTCGTTGTGTATAGTGTCAATATGAACCAGAGAGCTTTGTGTGTGAAAGCAATGCCAATCATGAAGTAAATAGCTACGTTACATTGTACTGAAATCTTTAAATGCCTGTATCTCAAAACTAAAAATTTTGACACTCAAAAAATTCTCAAACATTTAAAAACAATTAAAACTTCTTGTAAACGTTCGTGTTGATACATATTGGTTGTCCCTTCATCGTGTAATTTCGTTTTTTTTCGATAAAGTGAAAAACTTGAGTGTTAGGAAATTATATTGAAGAAATAATTGCGATCGGCGCGACGTTGTAGTGATCATTGACTTAAAATTCAAGTAAGTTGCAAGTTCATTTCTTATGGAGCTTGCCATAATCAATCTTTGTAATAGATTGCCGACGGAGTGGGCCGAGCGGTAAGCACTCTCCGAAGGCACGGTGGGTCTGGGATAAATGTTGCTCGTGAATTTTGTTGAAAGTGTTACTTCCCGTACATACACAAAAGAGCCTGGGCACAACTCTTTTACTAAAGACATGTAATCATAAAAGAAACAAATATAGAAAACTGATATTTAATTCATCGGCATGGATATATATACATACATGACGAGAATATAACAAAACCTGCACATACAACTGGGGCACACTACTTATCTTACAATGTGTCTCTCGTACCGTCCATTGATTACCACTTTGTAACACAGATACAATAAAGAATAAAGGCTCGGCTACGGCCTCTCTCTATATCAATTTATAGCAGGAGGTCCTCTTACCCGGCAGTCTTCCGTCAAGGCTTATGGAAAGAAAACCTCACTGCTATAAGCAAACTGCCCGTCTGGATGAGGAGAGAGAGTACCAGTAGCTTTGGCCGTGCGAGCTGGAGTCCCTTGTTCCTCTCCGGACATCTCCCTCAACGTCTTGACGGCGGCAACAAGCAGTTATGATCTTTAAGAGGAGTGAGACCTCCTTGGCTTCCATGTTTTTAAAATTAACAAAATACAATAAAAATAAGAGAATAAAAAGACGGGAAAGTTAAAACACAGACATCACGTTTTATTGTTTGTTGCAAGCATCATGCTTTAGAAACGTTGCAATGTCCCGGTGCTGGTCCCTGGTGGCCATGGGTAGAAATTCCAAGCGTCCAGCCCTGCCACGAATAGCTTGGGATCCCCTTAAAGACATCCCGTTTTCCAATCGGGAGATTATTCACTACAACGTCGCGCAAACATGCTTCTTACGGCCTCGATAACTTATTACGTATTGCAAATTAAAATATAAAACTAAATTACACGGTCTTCGTATCGTATTTGAGTATTTCCATGTAGAAGCAGGTGTCTCTACGACAAAAAAATAACATCACAGGAAGCTGTGACGTAACGAAAAACGTTATGACGTCTTAACGTAGGCCGGAATGACATACCACATTTTCTTGCTAACCTAAAGTCGACATTCATAATTTGGCTATACCCTGAAAGTTTCAAGTTCAAAGACCTTATACTTTTTTTTATTATTTTTTTTTGTGTCAGAGGATGAGCCGCCCTTTAAAAAAGACTCATTTTCTAGGGGGCAAATTAGATTATGTAGTCTTGTACAATCAGCATTATTTACCAAGCACTACAGAGGTTATCCCATTCTTAATCAGCGATCACTGGGCATTAAGTATAACCCTACCATTATGTAAAAGAGACCCACCCCAGCCACGTTTACGATATCATATTGCCACTAAATATCATGACCAATTCATTGAAAGGATTGCCTGTTGGTATGAGGACTTTGCTCCTATCAATCTCGATCATTTTAATGATACACTCTGTCAGCAAGTTGGCAATATCATTAATCAACTTCACCCCAAAAAAACACCATACATAGGTCTCCAACCTCCAGAGTCAAACGTGCACGACATCTAAACAAAGACTCTGAGATTAAGCTTCTTAAAAAATTAATACGATCAACTGTGAGTCAGCTAAAACATTTAGGAAGCAACCCCTACCTAGCTAAGGACCTTGTTTTCTTTAGTAGAAAGCTGAACGAAATAATTACTCAAAAGCGAGAAGAGAGTTTGTATGCCTGGGCAGAATCAATTGACTCTACAACTCCCATGAGTAATGTGTGGAAGGACATCAATAAGATTAAAGCTAACTCATACAATGCAACACCTCATCCTCATCCAGAAACAGTAGCTTCATCTCTTCTTAACAAATGGTGTGAGGATTCTTCTCTTGATAATCTTCCATTATCCATACGCAGGTGCTCTTCCAGTTTAAAACACAAAAATGAAATTGATTATCAGTGTCAATTAACAGATGATGCTGACATACCATTTACAACTGACGAACTTCTTGCAGCAATTAAGACTGGGAAATCCACTGCACCTGGGGACGATGGCATTACATATGACATTACCCGGATCCTTGCTAAGATACAGGCAAAGGGAAGAAATCCTCTTCTAGATCTCTTCAACTTAACCTATGCTACAGGCACTCTGCCTACCTCCTGGAAACAGGCAACCATCATTCCCATTCCAAAACCAGGACGCCCAGACGAATTTCGACCAATCTCACTAACATCCTGTCTCTCCAAAACCTGTGAAAGAATCCTTCTCACTCGTCTTCTTTATCAGACCAAAGACCAAATTCATCCATCTATCTTTGGTTTCCAGAAAGGGAAAGGAACACAAATGTGTTTAGCTGAGTACCTAAATGGAAGCAAAGCACAGTCTTCATACTTCATAGACTTTAAATCAGTGTCAGGGCTTCTCCAACAGTAATTCTCCATGAATTAGCTCTCCTGGGAGTTAAGGGAAAGCTACTGCTATGGATAAAGGACTATTTATCTACAAGGAAAGTTAAAGTGTGGTACCAAGGTACCTTTAGTGCTTTCGGTAAACTAGAGTTAGGTACCCCACAAGGGGGAGTATTGTCCCCTATACTATTTAACATACTTATGCACTCTATCTGCAAACTGAACAATGAGTTAGGAGACCTATGTAATATCATTTTATATGCAGATGATATCCTCATCCAAGTCTGTGA
>NW_028234425.1:22682704-22692704 GCF_977035675.1 Penaeus japonicus | reverse complement strand
CCAGTTCCACCTGCCTCTTGTTCTCCACTTTCACAATTTCCATCATCTTCAGTTCCATCTGCCTCTTGTTCTCCACTTTCACAATTTCCATCATCTTCAGTTCCATCTGCCTCTTGTTCTCCACTTTGATCATGCTCTTCATCTTCAGTTACACATTCTGCTGATACTTCATCATCACCTTCATAATCATCAGGTTCAATAACTTTTACCTGATATTCCTTAAAATCTTCTCCACATACATGGCCAGCCTCTTTCTTCTCCATGCTTCTTTCCAGATGCCCTTGAACATCAGCATTCCTTTCTTCATTCTCACAACCTATTACTTCCTCTTCATTTCCCTCATGTCCATATTCCTTTAAATTCTCATTTTTACCAAATTTATGATCCATTTCACTGTCAACACCCTTCCTTTCTAGATTTCTAGATTTCTCATTTGCCTTGTGTGCACTAACTTGATTCTCAGTTTTAATTGAATCTCCCTTTATATTCTCATTCTCATTTGAGCTTATATATTCTTCTAGGTCAACATTTTCACTCTGATTTTTGTATTTCCTTTTCATATATTCATCTTCATCTATGACAAGTTTATATTCCTTCTCAATACAGTATGTGGGGTCTCTGGCACCAACATCTCTCTTCATTTTCTTATTCATGTTATCTGTCAAAAAAAAAAAAAAAAACATACAATAAAATATTTCACCATAAATTTACTTTTTTTACTTTTTTTCAGAGAGAGAGAGAGAGAGAGAGAGAGAGAGAGAGAGAGAGAGAGAGAGAGAGAGAGAGAGAGAGAGAGAGAGAGAGAGAGAGAGAGAGAGAGAGAGAGAGAGAGAGAGAGAGAGAGAGAGAGAGAGAGAGAGAGAGAGAGAGAGAGAGAGAGAGAGAGAGAGAGAGAGAGAGAGAGAGAGAGAGATTAACTTCTAGTTATCTAAGCTTTGAAAAAAACTCACCTGCTGATTTACACTCCTTTGACAAAGAATCTTCAGTTGAAGTATTTTTTAATCGTCTCTTCTGATGCATTTTATTTTTTGTTTCATTTCTTGCATTGAAGTCCTCTTTGAATACTATCTTCCCCTTAAACCTATATAAAAATGAAAGATAAAAATTAAGGTTATTTTATCTATATGTACTGTAAGTAATTTGCATTATAGGAGCTGATTGTTTCCGACTCAAGTCAAAAATTCAAAAAAAAAAAATAATAATCCTTCATTTTTTCCAAGACTACAAAAATTACGTCGGGGAATCTGACAGAAGGATTACTGTATTTTTCTGTCCATAAAGGTTTGGCAAGTAAAAGTTGCCTGAGTGAAATTTTATATAGGTGAGGCTGCTTGATATGTCTTATCTAGGCAACGGAAAACAAAGCAAGCCACTCACTCACTTAGTCCCTACTACCCTTTCCTCCTCACTCACACTAACCTGGGGAAACCAGCTTGATCCTAAAACTATAAAACAAGAGTGTAAACATTTCATGAAGGGAGAGAGATACCTCCACCAGACTATCAGTCTTTCATCCATCAAATTCCTCTTTCTTTGTCCTAGAGTTGATGCAAAACCCTGGGATAACTACTATAATAGGAAGGAGGGGAACAAGAAAAAAACAAGGTTGCAGATATACTGAAGGAGTATCTGTGGGACTATTTCACATCTAAGGGCTGGGGAGCAACTCATGTGATTGCCCAAACGAGTCATCATCATTGCAAAGGAGAGAATGAACTCAAAAGTCAATCAAGTACAGCTAACGGTGCCACCATTATCTGTGGAGACCAGCATCAATACAGGTACTTTCAGTAGTCGGCTAAGTAGAAATGTTTAACATTACACACACACACACACACACACACACACACACACACACACACACACACACACACACACACACACACACACACACACACACACACACACACACACACACACACACACACACACACACACACACACACACACACACACACACACACACACACATACACATATATATATACAGTGTAGTAGTACAGATTTTATATATAAGTTTGTGTGTATGTATGTATGTGTGTTTGTGTGTTTGCGTGCTTGCATGTTTGCATGTGTGCATGTACGTGTTTGTGCGTGTATTTGCGTGTGCGTGTTTTTGCGTGTGCATGTTTCTGTGTGTCTGTGTGTGTCTGTGTGTGTGCGTGTGTGTGTGTATGAGTGTATGTGCGTGTGTGTGTTTGTGTGTGTGTGCAAGTTTGTGTATATTTGTGTGTTTGCATGTGTGCACATTTATGTTTGTGCGTGTGAGTGTGTGCATGCGTGCGTGCGTGTGTACATGTTTTTGCGTGTGCATGTTTCTGCGTGTCTGTGTGCGTGCCTGTTTGTTTATGTTTGTGTGTTTGTGTGTGTGCATGTGTGCGCTTTTGTGCATGTTTGTGCATGGGAGTGGGAGTGTGAATGTGAGTAAAAGTGAGTGTTAGTGTGCGTGTGTGCATGTGTGTGCGTAGAAGTGGGTGTGGGCATGGGCATGAGGGTGTGCATGTGTGTGCGTAGGAGAGGGTGTGGGCATGGGCATGAGGGTGTGCATGTGCGTGTGCGTGATGTGTGTACAGTATATGTGTTCAGTTCAGTTCAGTTCAGACAGATTTGCGAAGACGTCGCTTCGCCCGGGCTATATGCACAAGGCGGCCCGGCCTCTGCCAGCTATGAGTGCTGACTCATCTTATCTAATCTTATCTGATCATCATCGCTGAATTCAATTCAGCTCAGTTCAGAGAGATTTTGTGAAGACGTCGCTTCGCCCGGGTTGTGTGGATAGGGTAGCCCGGTCTCTATTGGCTATAAGTGCTGACTCATCTGATCATCATAACTGAACTTTTACCGTGGCGATCGGATAACCTGTAGGCGCTCCAGTTGCCAGGGGGCAAGTGACAGGCATACCCATCTAACCAGCCCGGCGGCTGTCGTCTCTGGGCCCTGCCTGAGGAAGCGAGTGTGCTCGCATTCCATCAGGTAGTGCTCTAATTTGGCGTCCGGTGCACCACAATGCTCACAGCGTCGCTCATCTTGCCCAATAGTGGGGATGATTTGCCACGCACAAGGGTAGCCTATTCTCAATCTGTGCAGACTGACTTCAGCACACCTTGATATTCTAGGAGAGATTATCAGCTACTCATAACCTGTGGCGTCAGAGTACCAGCTGGCTGAGAGGGAGGTTCTCGCTTCCTCTCTATGTCACTGCAGGGCACTGACCTGCCCTGCAACCATCGTTTTACACCTTAGCAGTTCCCGGCTAGGATGCACCACAAGATCACTCAAGGGTTTCTTCTTGCCTTCCTCCGCTAACCTGTCAGCTACGTCATTCCCTTCAATACCAACATGGCTTGGGATCCAGTTGATGATGATGAGTCTTCCCTGATCCAGGATATATATATATGTGTGTGTATATACATATATATATATATATATATATATATATATATATATATATATATATATATATATATATATATATATATATATATATGTATGTATGTATATAAGTATATATGTGCATATGGACATATGTATTTATGTATATGTATATATATACTTATATATTTATACTTATTCATATACATATATATATATATATATATATATATATGTATATGTATATATATATATTTATATTTATATTTATATTATATGTATATATATGTATATGTATATGTATATGTATATGTATATATATAAATATAAATATATATATATATATATATATATATATATATATATATATATATATATATATATATATATATATATATATATATATATATATATGTATATATATATATATATATATATATATATTATATATATGTATATGTATATGTATATGTATATATATATATATATATATACATATATGTGTATATGTGTATATATATATATATATATATACACACCCACATATATATATATGTATATATATATATATATATATATATATATATATATATATATATATATGTGTGTGTGTGTGTGTGTGTGTGTGTAAATAAACAAATATATATATAAATAAATAAATAAATATAAATATATATATACATATATATATATATAAATATATATATATATATATATATATATATATATATATATATATATATATATATATATATATATATATATATGCTTCCTTAGTTGTCAGACACAACAAACTATGAAAAGTTGTATATCTTTCTGATATAGCATTTTTGAGAATGCTCAATGAAAATAAGAAACATATTCAAATGAGTTACTAATGTAAGAATGGATCTCTTTAAAACTGTATTTGCATCAGAAATTACCCATAGTACACAGAGTTTATATATGCACAACCTACCTAGAAGCAAAGTTGTAATTCCTTCTTCGACTATGAATATCCATCATAAGGGCAGATTGAGCCTCATTTACAGCTGCTTCTAATGCTGGGTCTATCACTGACCCCTGTGAACCAAAATAATGCAAAGTATAATTGAAATTATACTGAAATAACTTAATTGAAATTATAAGAACTAATGTCAACTTTTAATAGTTTAAAAAACATACAACTAACCCTGCAATCTCTAGATGCAAAGGTTCTAGCAGTGTGCCTCATTTTGAAAGGAGTTATACGATTCAAGGTAACCCATGCTCGAGTCACTGGGTCCCCAAAGAATGTAACATGGACATACTCCTGGAAAAGACAGTCAATTGCAATACTAAAATAAAATCTGAAATCAATTTTCTGGCATTTTATCATTGTCTTTCACAAAATGATAAATTGGCAATATCATAAGTTCACACTCAACTTCAATCAACTTACAGGATGACTTTTCTTTGGCTTTACCCACAAAAAGCACCTGTAATCAGGATCTATGTCAACAATAGCTGGCCACCAAGGGGTACAAGGCACTTGAGCCCAAACCACTGTAAGTATTCAAAAATAAATTATGCATCTAAAAAATAATCAAAACTCCAATTCAGAAGCCTAATATTCATTCATTTCACTTTCATTTACTTATATAGAAAAAAAAAAAAACATACAAAGAGCTTACCTGAACCAAGGATAAATCTACTGTATAAGTAAAACTCATCTGTATCCCCCCAATCCTCTTCTGGAATGCTACATCTGTTATGTAAGAGATCTGAAATAATTGAAAAACAAATACCTCTATTTTTTCTCCATTTTCTTGTATCTAATCATCATAGTAGAAACATTGCAATTGAAAATGTAGCTGTAAAATTAATTAATCTAATCTACAAAAGCTATGACCATCAAGCAAACTCTTAACATTTAAAAATCTGGCCATGAAAATATTACCCAAGTATAAATCAATTTACTTTTTACCTCTCTATGTACCTAAGTTATTCAATATTGTAAAAAATTTCCCCTTCAATGTAATTATAAGGGTAAGCTGTAATAAATATTATTCACAAATTCAAGCTGCAGCTCTTACTCTCTTGTCAGGATATATGTTTTTTACTCTTTACCCAAAAGTAAATTCTTATACTTCCAAACTTTTCATTACTATTTTTAATGAAAAAGATCGGTTTTAGGCTCTCTCAAACTAAGTCAGCCTGGGGCAAATTGTAATAAAACAAAATATTCCACCTTAGCAAGCATTTACTAAATGCTATTATTTAAATTTCTTTATAATTATTCTATCTATTTTTCAAATTTTGGCAATTCTACAGAAATTGCAAATGTTATATTCAGTGAAAGTCACTTGGAAGTATTTTCAAAATCTCAAATCTATATGTATGTGTTTATATAATCTTATAATTTCCTTTCTGCTATGGCACAGACCTATTTCATTTACTTTAATAGATATATCTAACAATAAGGTTTTCTCTTTCAAATAACTTGAAAACTTAGATTAATGTTAATGATATTTTACAATATTCTTAGTAAATTTTGCTAATTGTTGTTATTGTTATTGTTGTTGTTGTTGTTATTGTTATCGTTGCTATTATTGTTGTTATTACTGTTATTGTTCTTACAGTTGCTGTAGCTGCTGTTGTTATTATTATAGCTGTTGTTGTTTTTGTTATTGTTATTGTTGTTATTATTACCATTGTTTTTATTATTGTTATTGTTGTTGCTGATCTTCTCCATCTCCATCTCCATCTCCATCTCCATCTCCATCTCCATCTCCATCTCCATCTCCATCTCCATCTCCATCTCCATCTCCATCTCCATCTCCATCTCCATCTCCTCTTTCTCTTTCTCTTTCTCTTTCTCTTTCTCTTTCTCTTTCTCTTTCTCTTTCTCTTTCTCTTTCTCTTTCTCTTTCTCCTTCTCTTTCTCTTTCTCTTTTTTTTCTTTTTCTTTTTTTTTTCCTTTTCCTTTTCCTTTTCCTTTTCCTTTTCCTTTTCCTTTTCCTTTTCCTTTTCCTTTTCCTTTTCCTTTTCCTTTTCCTTTTCCTTTTCCTTTTCCTTTTCCTTTTCCTTTTCCTTTTCCTTTTCCTTTTCTTTCTCTTTCTCTTTCTCTTTCTCTTTCTCCTTCTTCTCCTTCTCCTTCTCCTCCTTCTTTTTCTTTCTTTTTTCTTCTTCTTCTTCTTCTTCTTCTTCTTCTTCTTCTTCTTCTTCTTCTTCTTCTTCTTCTTCTCCTTCTTCTCCTTCTCCTTCTCCTTCTCCTCCTTCTCCTTCTCCTTCTCCTTCTCCTTCTCCTTCATCTTCTCCTTCTCCTTCTCCTTCTCCTTCTCCTTCTCCTTCTCCTTCTCCTTCTCCTTCTCCTTCTCCTTCATCTTCTCCTTCTCCTCCTTCATCTTCTCCTTCTCCTCCTTCATCTTCTCCTTCTCCTCCTTCATCTTCTCCTTCTCCTCCTTCATCTTCTCCTTCTCCTCCTTCATCTTCTCCTTCTCCTCCTTCATCTTCTCCTTCTCCTCCTTCATCTTCTCCTTCTCCTCCTTCATCTTCTCCTTCTCCTCCTTCATCTTCTCCTTCTCCTCCTTCATCTTCTCCTTCTCCTCCTTCATCTTCTCCTTCTCCTCCTTCATCTTCTCCTTCTCCTCCTTCATCTTCTCCTTCTCCTCCTTCATCTTCTCCTTCTCCTCCTTCATCTTCTCCTTCTCCTCCTTCATCTTCTCCTTCTCCTCCTTCATCTTCTCCTTCTCCTCCTTCATCTTCTCCTTCTCCTCCTTCATCTTCTCCTTCTCCTCCTTCATCTTCTCCTTCTCCTCCTTCATCTTCTCCTTCTCCTCCTTCATCTTCTCCTTCTCCTCCTTCATCTTCTCCTTCTCCTCCTTCATCTTCTCCTTCTCCTCCTTCATCTTCTCCTTCTCCTCCTTCATCTTCTCCTTCTCCTCCTTCATCTTCTCCTTCTCCTCCTTCATCTTCTCCTTCTCCTTCTCCTTCTCCTCCTTCTCCTTCTCCTTCTCCTCCTTCATCTTCTCCTTCTCCTCCTTCATCTTCTCCTTCTCCTCCTTCATCTTCTCCTTCTCCTCCTTCATCTTCTCCTTCTCCTCCTTCATCTTCTCCTTCTCCTCCTTCATCTTCTCCTTCTCCTCCTTCATCTTCTCCTTCTCCTCCTTCATCTTCTCCTTCTCCTCCTTCATCTTCTCCTTCTCCTCCTTCATCTTCTCCTTCTCCTCCTTCATCTTCTCCTTCTCCTCCTTCATCTTCTCCTTCTCCTCCTTCATCTTCTCCTTCTCCTCCTTCATCTTCTCCTTCTCCTCCTTCATCTTCTCCTTCTCCTCCTTCATCTTCTCCTTCTCCTCCTTCATCTTCTCCTTCTCCTCCTTCATCTTCTCCTTCTCCTCCTTCATCTTCTCCTTCTCTTCCTTCATCTTCTCCTTCATCTTCTTCTCTTCCTCCTCCTCCTTCTCTTCTCTTCCTTCTTCTTCTCCTTCTTCTCTTCCTCCTCCTCCTTCTCTTCTCCTTCATCTTCTCCTTCTCCTCCTTCATCTTCTCCTTCTCCTCCTCCATCTTCTCCTTCTCCTCCTTCATCTTCTCCTTCTCCTCCTTCATCTTCTCCTTCTCCTCCTTCATCTTCTCCTTCTCCTTCTCCTTCTCCTTCTCCTTCTCCTTCTCCTTCTCCTTCTCCTTCTCCTTCTCCTTCTCCTTCTCCTTCTCCTTCTCCTTCTCCTTCTCCTTCTCCTTCTCCTTCTCCTTCTCCTTCTCCTTCTCCTTCTCCTTCTCCTTCTCCTGAAATTTACTAAGGATGTAAGTTTTACCCATAAAGATGAGAATGGTCTTATTTGCTAGTGCTTGCAGGTGCCATCTTTTTCAATTGCAGATTTATTGCTATGTTTCACCTACTAGCAAAAAGCAATGTATTTTTGAAGAAAATAAACACACTCCCTTCTTCATCAGTCAAAAATTATGTTCTGGGTGGCATCAAAAAAATATATATATATGTTTAACAAGATATTTGTATATCAAGTTTACATGTTTATGTCATTTTCATTTGTGAGCTGAATTGAATTTCCACTATTTTTCAATGACATCTATACTTAAGGATTTGGTTCAGTAGGCAAAGTGTTATAAAACATATAAAATTGTATCTTTTCTAAACCTTGTGGCTAATTTTCAAGATGTACAACAGATGGCAAAGCAACATTATTTCCTTTCTGCTCAGCAATGCTAACATTTTGTTTGCTGTATTGGTTTTTCAAACATTTGAAACTATTCTACTATCAACATCCGGCCAGAAAAGTACCATCATACTTTGTATGTCTAATCAGAGTGAAGAAAATGAGAAATCAGATCACTACTGCCACATATATTCATAACTTCTATCCCCCCCTTTCCAATAATGTGATCAGCTCCTCACAATGATCTTGTTCTCACTCCTGTGATTGAATATCTATCCTATTTCATCCTGAGTTTTTTTTCACTGAATGGTTCATTATAGTAAACATCGTACTAGGCTGTCAACATCGGGCAGATGATTCAATAGGTATCGTGTCAATATTGCTAGATGCCATTTCTAGCCATCAGCAAACCATCAAGTATATTGTCTGGTCATTATCAGATAGATGAGTAAAATGGACCCTCCGCCAAAATTGGGCCGAACCATTGCTAAACATCACTTAACATCTGCTGCTGGTAGCCAGTCAACATTAGTTTGACATCAGAGTGCTAGATGGGATATGCATCAAACTGCCTGATATTGGTGTGTAATAATTAAGCAGAGCATGTACAGAACATGCTTACAAAAAACTTGACTGTGGCATCCCACTTGTTTGTTTACTCATTTGTCCTAGTTACCAAGATGCAGCATAAATAACATAGATGTTACCAGCAGACAAAAGTATCTGACAGTATGGTACCTCATGTTTGCATCAGATTCACAACACTAAGACAACCAAAATTAAAACTCAAGACTCTTGTAAGACTTTTCACATGAAGTTATCCAACAATCACACCCTCCCAGGGTTTGGTTAAAGTTAATGGATATAACATTTGCATGACACAAGCGATTATGTATTGCAATCATAGTGACCAGGACAGATTTGAGATATGTAATGACCTTTTAATTTTTAGAAATTAAAAATCCTAATTTCTTTAAAGTCCTAATGCAAACTTTAAATAAAAAAATAAACTTAATTATAATCTAGAATCCTAGTCTCCTTAAAAGTCCAACAGACAAATAAAAATATGTGCATACTCTTCCATGTGTGATTTCAATATCAATTGCAAGGATATGTAACTAATAATGATTAATTTAGCATCACTTGCTTTCCATAATATTTACATATTTTCTTATTTTCTGTGTATAGAAGAGGCAAAAGAGCTAGATACTAAAGTAAACTAAGCATCTTTATTTGAGATACTTGTATTAATTTCCTGAGGTTCCCCTTATCATCTAGTAGTTAAACCAATAAAATGAGTTATATCATTCAACCCATATCATTTAACCCATTGTGTCATGACACACACAACAGCTCTACTTAGGCCTAAAAGACAGGAGTCAATGTGTACATGACGCAACATCGGAAGCTGCTCACAGTTGAAATCCACTCAAAGTCATAAAGTATTATGATCACAATGGCACTGGTTTCAGAGCTACAGCTTTCCAAACTCTTGT
>NW_028234425.1:22650204-22670204 GCF_977035675.1 Penaeus japonicus | reverse complement strand
TGTATATATATATATACATATATATGCATATACATATACATATATGTCTATGTATATGTATAAATATATGTATATATATATATATATATATATATATATATATATATATATATATGTATATATATATGTATGTATATATATATGTATATATATATATATATATATATATATATATATATATATATATATATACAAAGGCAAACATGTGGCAATCTAGCTAAACAAATACATAAATCTTGTTAACCGAGTATCCTCCAGCTTTAATATGCCATTTCCTAGTTATTTTTATTAGGCCAGTATTGCTATCATCACTATTGGCATTATCAGTGATATGATCATTGATGTAACTATTGTTATTGTCCTCCTTCGTAATTTTTACCATTGTTATCCCTATCATTAAAATTTGCATTATTGTTGTTATTATCAATATCAACATTATATGTAAAGAGACAATATAAGATAGCCATTCATCCTTTCTTTACATGTTTCTAAAATATTTTTCTTAATGAAGAGTGGTTATTTTCAAATTGTTTCGTCTTCCTAATAGCAAACATGAAATAGTGATCCCGTAGAAACAGACAATAACAGTGCGTATGATTGGCCATTACGGATTTGGAAATCACCACTTTGATAGTTCTTTATATCAGGGAATATAGACTACATATAGTCTAAAACCCTCAAAAAGAAGAAAGAATTAGAAGATAGTTTTACATGCATACGAATAATTTTGGGACGAAATATAAAACCTTTAGCGAGCTTGAAATTCTGATATTGGTGGCATTTCTTATTAAGGGCCAACAGAATAAATAAAAATATTAAAATGCAGTTTTCAGAGGTGAGGACAAACTATGTAGTATTCACTGAAGCATTCATATTCTTCCTTTTTCTTCTTTTGAGGGTTTTAGACCCTATGTAGTCTATATTCCCTGATTCTATTATTATTATTCTTTACGTTTTTCGATTTTTTTTCTTTTATATGATGTCTGTGATTTTTGTTCTCCTTAGGAAGATTTTTGTATTTCTGAGAATGTAGTACTCATTTTTAGAGGGTTGATCTGCACCTGTAATTCATAGATTTGCTGTTAGGTTATTGATTTCTAATTTTTTGAGGGCTTCTTTTAATTTTCTATGCAAGTGGAAACTTGGGCAGTGTAGGAGTGAATGTCCTATGCTTTCTGCATGGGAGTTGCACCATCTGCAGTTTAGATCATCGACTATATTGATCTTGTGTAGGTGTTGATTTAATCTTGTGTGGTTAGTCTTCATTCTAGTTCAACTTACATCTGACTTCCTGTCCTTTGATCTTGTCCATGGTTCTGATTTGCTGTCTTTTAGGTAGTTCTTTTTTGTTTCTAGGACTGACTGAAGGTTAAGTTCCCAGTTTCCTTTTATTTTCTGTCTTATTTCTTTTATTATTTTTTTTGTGGCTTGTGGTATGGTCATGGGATTTTTTGCTTTTTTGGCAGCTGGGTCTGCTATCTCGTTACCTTTTATATTTTTACGTGAAGGTATCCATTGAAGTATTATGTTTTGATTTCTCTGTGTTGATTGTAGGATTAAATTTTGTATCCTATATATTGTGTTTTCGTAGTGTTTCAGTTTACATTTTTTTAAGCTGCAATGCAGCTTTTGAGTCAGTTAAGATTACTGATTTTGATAAATTATTGTTTTGTATGTATTGTATATTTTTTTCTAATGCATAAAGTTCTGCTTGTGTTATTTCTATCACACAAGTTTTTAGGACCCTGTGAAGAAGTGATTTATAGTCTTTGGTTGGATTGTGGTTTTCCATGTTTTTTTATGGTCATTTGTTTAATTGGAGTATTTATTGGCTTTTCCAATATTTTCATCATATGTTGACACTATAATTTTTATTCTTTGTTTCAATGGTAAGTAATTTGTTACTGTTTTGTAGTCATATTATTGGAGTAGATTTGAAACATCCTGTTGCGATTCTTAACCCTTTCCCGACGGGGCACTCGCTACGCGAAGACCCCTATGCCAGGCGATTGCAATATTGCATTGAAATCGTCACACTGGCATGACGCCCCGGCATCGGGAGTTTGGCTGTGTCACACGAGTGTGACGCACCGTCGTCATAGGGTTAAAGCTTCATTTTGAATTGTTTCTAGTTTTTTCAATTCTGTGTTGTTTGTTGGTACATGTATTGTTATTCCATAATCTATATTGGGTTTTACTTTTTCATTACATTGGTTTTGTAATTATTTAAATTTTTAATTTTTCTTTATGTTTTTTGTAATTCAATTTAGGAGCATTGAAATTTAACCCCAGTATTTCATGGCTTGTGGTGGAGGTTAGTTCTTTATTATCTATTTCTATTCTTGGTATGCTTCTTATTCTATTGTATGTGAAACACATTATTATACTTTTTGTTATATTGATTTTTAAATCCCATATCTCTGTGCATTTTTTTATTTTTTTTTATACCATTTTCTAAATTGTGTATTGCATGTCTATAATCTTGCTTGATAGAAATTATTGAGAGGTCATCTGCGTAGATGATTTTGTGAATTTTGAATGGAAGTGGTAAGTCTGACATTAATATGTTAAAAAGGATAGGGCTAATGGGAGATCCTTGAGGTACCCCGCATATAATGTTACCTGATGAGGTTTTGCTATTGCCAATTGTTATTTTGTATGATTTGTTTTGCAAGAAGTTGTGTATCCATTTGAGTGATGAACCTGTTATTCCAATATTATTTGCTTTTATTAGTATTGCATCATGGTTAGCCAAATCGAAGGCTTTCTCAAGGTCTAGACAAGCTACTAATGCATATTTCTTTTCTTTTTTGCCATCATTTATATGTAATTCTATTATTTGTAGTGCTTCTACTGTTGTTTTGTTAGGTCTAAATCCGGTTTGGTCTTTGTCAGATTTATCATGACTTTCAATCCACCATGTTAACCTTTTTGTAATGATGTTTTCAAAGATTTTGCTCATGCATGATAATTTGCTGATAAATCTGTATGATTTTAATTCTTTTGGATCTTTCCCCAGTTTAGGTATGGGATTTATCAGAGCGGATTTAAACTCCTTATGGAATTGTCCTGAGCACCAGTAATTGTTTAGTTTCTTTAGAATTTGCTTTAATATATTATAAGGTCATTTTTGTAAAATTCATATGGGATTTCATCAGGGCCATATGCTTTCCGTTTTTTGTCTATTTGATTGTTTTTGTTAACTCGTCCATGGTTATTGGTCTGTTTAATTCTGTTGATTCTGAGTTATTCAACATTTCTTTTCTGGACATTAGCTGTTTAGGATTTTTATTTGTGATTTTTTCAAATTCACTTTTGAATAAATTTAACTTTGTATTAACCCAATGATGACGGTGTGTCACACCCGTGTGACACAGCAAAGTGCCTGATGACGGGGCGATACACCTGTGTGACGTCCCTGAGGCGATATTGCATAGGCCCGGCATAGAGGGTTGCCACTTTTCGCCTGGCCTGTCGGGATTAGGTTAATGTCTGAAATTGGCAAATCATGGCAAATTATTGGGTATTCTTTTGTTATTGTTTTACCCATTATTTTCTTTATAAAGTTAGATATTTTTTTGGTTGTGGTTTTGAAGTCTAATGTTGCACAATATTTTTCCCATTAATTATTTTTCTAGCTTCTGCTGCTAGTCTTTTATATTCTGTTTGATTTTTTTAGTTAGGTCTTTTTCTTCACAAATAGACTTTGTTCTTTTTTTATTATTTCATTACAAGTCTTGTTCCACCAAGTTTTGTTTGGGTTTTGTTTTGTGTTTGTTATGTTTCCAAATTCAAAGAATTATTCCCC
Source organism: Penaeus japonicus (assembly GCF_977035675.1). Taxonomy (NCBI): domain Eukaryota; kingdom Metazoa; phylum Arthropoda; class Malacostraca; order Decapoda; family Penaeidae; genus Penaeus; species Penaeus japonicus. Next base: position 22,666,396 of record NW_028234425.1, on the reverse strand, counting down.
TGTCTTCTTAATTATTCCAATATTTCTTTTAATGAGTTTTGTTAAGTTTTGATCTTCAACTACTTTTTCCCAGCCTGTTTCATTGAAAAACCATTTCCTTTGTTGTACTTATACAGTTTCTGATGGTATTATCTTTTATGATGATAGGTAAGTGATCACTTCCTAAATTGGGTCCTGTTTCTATTAACCCGTTATCGACAGGTGACATGTTTTTTTGTCATACATGATGCAGGAGCTCTTGCCTGACAATGGGCGTCATGACGTTTGGGAATTTTGGATAACTATTTTATTTTATTGTGCTATGAGTAATGAGTGAGTGATGTTGACAGTTGCAGTCATAATTATTATAACTGCTGTAATATTAAGCAAAATGGGTTTCAACTCACATCCAAAACCTAGATGGCACCACCTTCTAGCACCAGCAGGAGAGAGAGCCTTGAATAGCACCCATCTACTGTCTCTAGCAAGCACTATTTCTATAGAGCGATGGCACATAGCAAGTTGCCGACCTCTTGCTCTAAAGTACCGCAGATGAAAGACGTACAGGCAGAACAAGAGGAGGAAGGTGACTCACACCATGCCCAATACCTACAATGTGCCCCTGTGCCAGTAGAGATGCCTTTTCTTGTGGCACTCACTGTCAAAAGCACAAGTTTCCTTCCTCTTCCCTACCTCTTTATGTTATCTTCATTTTGGATTGTTATAAGTTTAATGTTTGTTCGTGACAGCATACAAATACGAAAAAATAAAGTTATTTTTTGCCCTCCCCTGACACAGCAATACTTCTATCACGTTGAGTATAAAGAAAAAAATGAGTTGATATGGACCCTGAACTACAATTTTACTCAACTGAAGCTCCATCTAAAAATGGTAAAACCACAAAAATACAAAACACAAAAATGGCTCTAGCTCTATAATGAGTGACTAAAAGGGAGTGAGAAAAATCAAGGTATGTTGCTGAAGCTGCCTCGCTCAGAAATAAAACCCACCTTGGAGCCTGGGTAAGCAAATCTATCCCCTATCGAAAACGGGTGAAGAGGTGGCTTAGCTGAGGTGATCCTATTGCAAGATCTAATGTTGATTTTTTGTTAGATCTAGGATCTATTCTAGTTGTTTGTCCAGGTGGGGTTAAAGTAATTAATTTTTTTTAAAATAAATTCTGCTAGATTTTTGCCTGTTTGGTTCATAAGTTTTGGATTTAATTTGGGGTCCCAGAGAGGGTGATGAGCATTAAAGTCTCCTATCAATATTTTTGGATTGTCTGATTATTCTTCACAAAATTCGAAGACATTTTGTCCTGTGTTATTACATGGGTTATTGATCAGTAATACAATCAGCCATTTATTTCTGTGACTGATTTTTATGCCTAGGGTTTCTATCTTGTCATTGAAATTATGTCTTAGGTTTAGAGTATTGCATTGTATGTTGTTTTTAACACAAAAAGCTGACCCCCCACCCACCTGACTTTGTCTATCTTTTCTTATTAGTTCAAAGTTTTGTATATTAAGACTATCTTTATCTTTGAGCTATGGTTCACTAATAGCAATTAAGTTAGGATCCTCTCTAAAAATCAGGTAATTCAGCTCCATCTCTTTATTTAACCCATTAGCAGCGGATGGCATGATTTGCTGCCAAGGCAGAGTCAGACATAGACGCGGATGGCACCATGCCAGACAATGCAAACCCGCCATCCTACTGCATAGACCTTTTTTCAATACCGCGACCAATGGGTTAAGATTGACCTTGCATTCCAAAAAATTATCTTATTCATTGATTGCACATATTTTGTTTATTACAGGCATTATTTTGGTTATGGCTTCTGAGATTATTGTTAGAATTGGTTTACCTTGTTTAAAATTGCTTGCAATAGCTGATATTATTTTGATTACATTTTTTACAATTCCTAGCCATGAGACATTTGGTTCTGTATTTTCCTTGGAGGCTTTAGACTTCTTATCTTTCATTAGTGGTGTGGGGAGAGACCATGATATAGGGGATTTGTTTATGTTGATTGGTGTTGTGGGTGTCTGGTTTAGTGTGTTTCTCTGTCATTTTGGAGATTTTCTGAGATTTTCTGTGCTAATTTGGTGTTGACTTTGTTTTTTTTTTGTCTAATTGCATTTTTTTGTCCTGGTGTTATGTGAATGTTTGTGTCATGGTTGGGATTTCTGATGTAATTTGTTGTGAGTTTATGGTTGTTGGTTGTGTGTTGGTGTTTTGTGTGGGGTTTCTCTTTTTTTCTTTTTTTGTTTAGTGTAAGTACCAGTTCATGTTCGGAGATGGGTTTAATTTGTTGTAATTGTAAATTTACATCTATGTTGTTTGGGGTTATGTTGTCTCTGTTTATTTCTAATGCTTTTTGATGTGCTTTGCAAGTTATGTCTTTTGGTGAGTGTCCCTCTTCACTGAAAAAACAAAAAAGGTTGTTTGAGCACTCTCTAAAATTATGGATAAATTGGCTGCAATTGCTGCATCGTTTCCTATTCTTACATGTTAAATGTCCATGACCATATTGCAGACAGTTCAAGCATCTAGGTATTGGGAAAGTGTATTGGAATACATTGTATGAAGTATGTCCAGTTGCTACTCTTTCTGGGAGAGAGCCTTTAACCCGTTGCTGACGTGGGATAGATTTGCTTACACTGTCTCCAGGATGGGTTTTATTTCTAAGCAAGGCAGCTTCTGCAACATATTTTGATTTTTCCCACTCCCTGTTAGTCCCTCATTGTAGAGCTAGAGCCATTTTTATATTTTGTTTTTTTTTGTGTGTTTTAGTGTTTTTAGAAATTTATAATTGTCATATCACAGGCTCCATCAATTCTGCAGTTAAATAAAATTGTAGTTCAGGGTCCATATCAACTCATTTTTTTTCTTTATACTCTATGTGATAAAAGTATTGCTGTTTTAGTGGAGGACCAAAAACAACTTTATTTTTTCGCATTTGCGTGCTGTCACGAACGAACATGAAACTTAAAACCATTCAAAATGAAGATGTAGGGAAGGGGAAGGAAATTTGTGCTTTTGACAGTGAGTGCTACAATAAAAGGCATAGCACTAGCACATTGTATGCATTGGGCATGGTGTGAGTCACCTTCCTCCTCTCGTTCTGCCTGCACATCTTTCATCTGCGGTACTTTAGAGCAAGAGGTCGGGAACTTGTTATGTGCCATCACTCTATAGAGATAGTGCTTGCTAGAGACTGTAGATGGGTGCCATTCAAGGCTCTCTCTCCTGCTGGTGCTAGGAGAAAGTGGTGCCATCTAGGTTTTGTAAGTGAGTTGAAAACCATTTTGCTTAGTATTACGGCAGTTATAATAATTATGACTGCAATTGTCAACATCACTCACTCATTACTTATAGTACAATAAAATAACATAGTGATCCGAAATCCCCGAACGCCATGACGCCCATTGTCAGGCAAGAGGTCCTGCGTCATGTATGATGAAAAAACACGTCATCCATCGTTAACGGGTTAAAAGTGATCCTCATAGATTTTGTAGGGATCATTTTTTGAGGGCTTTCTTTGTCTATGTTTGGTTTGTTTATTCTAATTATTTCAAGGATTTCAGAGTTTGTTCCCCATATTGGTTTTATTTTCTCTTTTATGATTTCTATTGGTATTTCTGTGTCAATTGGGAATATTGTCCCATAGGAACAACCTGTAAATTTGCTGGAAGCTGGTTGTTTACACTGGACTTCCTAGTCACCCAGATGCTCAATTTTATTCAATTGGTCAATTTTTGATATGTCATACACCTCAAATCTTATTGCTTTTCCTTTGCCCTAAGACTCTTATTTGTGAAAAACAGATTTATTGATGGCATCGTTTAATTTGATTGGATTATTAAAGTTTATGGTAGCTGATTCCTCTTTAATATGAATAAGTACTACATTATTTTGTGCTACTTGTCTTGTTTGTAGTTGGATTGAATTTGTTGATTCGTTGTTTTGAGGCTTTTGTCCATCCGGTTTCATCAGGACGTGATCTTTTATGATGTGGGTCGTCTTCACAATCGCTGGCGATCACATTTTTGCGTCCTTTGTTTTGTTGTTCTATGTCCATATAAATATGTGTGCCAGGTATTTTTCCTGGATCTGGGTTTAGATCACTGTCCATTTGCTGCTTTCACACTTAAAGATCGATTGATAATATTTGAGTTCACTAGAGTGTTAAGTAGGTCTTCACTCTGTGACATTCAAAATCGGACTAAAGCATTCATATTATTTTCCAATTAGAATCACATTATGGAATCATTTACTCTCTCTTTATTAACTAGGCTGAAGAACAGGCTGACTATTGGTGCACCAATTCATTTAACTCCTTAGGTATGTCAAAATGAGCATATTTAGATCATTATTTCTCATGAAGTAATCAGTGTTTCATGATCTACTTTATCTATTTTTCTTCTTGACATTTGATGTTCTGTAAATTTACTCTTAATTAAACTGGTATATACCCTCAATTTATTTTCAGAATCACGTTTTCATGTTTTAAAAACAGTATTAAGACAGCATTCCTTGAAGCGAAAGGGTTGTTACACATAATTCTTATTTTGATATGTATTCTTATTTAAATGCAAGTTAAGTATGGTAATTATTAATTGAACTCTAATATTATAATTACAGGGCATCAAAAATGTAAAGAAATATTTGAAGTAATTTTTTTGCAAAAGATCTTTTATCTTCCTTTTCCTTTTTCCTTCATGATAGGAAGAGGTGCAAGGCTTGGAATTTATTCATCTTAGCGGATTTGGACACAACATTTCAAGAAGAGTTATTCAATGTCTTGTTTTGTATATTCTTGGTTTTGCAGCTGTATCTTTTTTCACTTAAATGGTTTTAGGTTATTTGCTACAGAAAAAGTTAAATTTATTGCTTTTTGTCTGTTTATTAACTTGTTTATGTCGGAAGTTTGTGTAAACATGCAGTGTCCCGTTTCGTTTAGTTTTGTTATGTTTTTGTATGCGTAGATAGTTCCACAGGGGCTTAGTCACCAAGGAGTATTATTATTAATGTTATTGTAATAATGATGATAATAATGATGATTATTTTTATAATGATGATAATGATTATTACAATAATAATCATAATAATAGTAGTGATATTGATAATAAGTGATAGAAAATCAAAATTCTTGAAAATTTAGAGAAATGATTGAAAAAATGAAATTATTGCCCTTTCCACACTTACAGAATTCATAGTAGTGACAGTCCATTAAATATTTAACAACATTTTTGCTTCAACAGAGACTGATTGAGGAATTTCTAAAAAGTAATCTTGATGATAAAAAAGTTCGTATTAGTGCAGATGCTATAAAGATGGTTGCAGAGGTATGTTTAACTATAGTATTATTTAACTTAATGTAATCTGTGAGACTCCATTACTTGAGAAAATTCATTGATTGCAGATATTAACATCTTTTGGCTTTTTAAATCAATTGTACAGTAATTCATTAAGTTTCTTGATAATTTCCTATTTTAAGGTTGATGATAGAACAACTTCCATAAAACAATCATTCAAGTATTTTTTTTTTTCTGTGAAGTGATGTATGTATTTATATAAGGAGAGAAAGTATTTTAAGGGGAGTATATGGGTGTTTTTTTATCTGAAGAGCTATCTATACCCTTGATATGATTTTGATATGTTATTTGTATTTGTTTACAAATGATATCATGTTGATTTCATGAAGTTTGGTTCATAATTTTTTGTAGGTGATTTATTTTGAAAAAAAAAGAAAAAGAAATTTCATGAGACTTTTAATTTTCAATCAGTTGCTTGGAAATAAAATCCATAGATATGTCACATATGTCTGAAAAAGGGCCAGCGGAGATTGCTTTTTCTTGCTTTTTTTGAGAAAAGATAAAATAAAAATTTTATCCCTTTACTTTTCAGCTTTTAATAATTCCATTATTCTAAAAAGTGATATGTAAAAGTGTAGATATATTAGTGTTTTAAACCTCAATAAGACTTCTGTCAAACATTTTTTTCTGTGTCCACCCAGTGATGACATCATGCTGTGGAGGCCTTTAAATCGCACATACAGTTAAATTTCACTGAAAAGTTTTTACAGTATTGTCAATGCAATGAGCAAAGAAAGGATTTTTGTCATTTCTCAAAAATATTTGCCAGAAATCACACCCATATGCTCCCCTTTAGAAAAAAAGAAAAAAAATCTTCAATAATCAAGAAATGTATGAAAACATTTTTATTATAGATAGCAAGATTAATAGTGATAGAAGGAGCAACAAGAGCAGCTCATCAAGCAAAGACAGAGGGTGCTGACACTGTTTCACTTCAGCACATGGAGAAAATACTTGCTCAGCTGGTAAGTTGCAGTATTGGGTAGTCATGCTAAAATTTAAATTAGTATTATCCTGACATAGATATTTAAGAAAGTTTTCCTATGACATTTAACTCTGTCTGATTTTCTTTAGTTATGGAAACCTATCAATACATGTAAAAGTATTATATTCATTCATCCTTATTACATTTTTTCAGCTCCTGGATCTGTAATGAGGAAGAAAAGCAGTATAAAAAAAAGGAATACTGGTTAGTATTCTTAAAATCATGTGATATTATGCCGCAGACAGGATTGTTCACTAGCTTTGTCCCTTCTGATAATGCAAAGAAGCATTCAACAAATTGGATATTGGACAAAAACTACACTTTTGGTTATGAAATTATGGCTAATGGAAAGAATTAAGACCCTCTGTATTTAAAAGTTTGCTATTATTTGCAAGGTAGTAAATTATTTTCTTTTATAATTGTGTCTCATTCTCATAATCGCCTGTAACTATTACGTCCAGAAAGTTTTTTTTTCAGGCCTTTTACTCTTTTTCTTTTTAATATAATAATTATAATACTATTGCTATTATTGATACCTTACTTCAGAATGACTCTTACTTTAGTACAAAAAGAATGAGACATCCCTTTCAACACACACATTTGAAGGTATAAAAGGAAAGATGGTAGCTAAAAAATATATTTATTTTCTAAATATAAACAGACATTTACAACAAACACTGCTTTATACAAAACTACAAGCATGAAAGTCAAAATATATTCTACCTAAAAAAATCAAAACATGAGCATTACAGTATTTTTGTTTTAAACCTTTATTCAATGATTGTATCCAAACTGTTAACACAGGATGAAGTGATATCATGTCATGGCCCAGCAGGTCTTCCCACTGGAAACGCAATATCATGTCATTGCTTTTTGTATGGCCGGCACACCGGGTGATCCGGTACATAGTGAATGGCCACCACCTCAGCATTTGAATAGCCTGAGGCATTGGGCCTGCACGTTTTGAAATACCCTGGCGTTGTGCCCAAGAGGATCCAAAGCCACCCCGTTGCTAATGGGTTAAAATAAAACTTTACATGATTTAAATATGGTTACAAAACAGACACTACAATTTGAGTGACTTATCAATATCTTAAAAAGTCTATGAATACAACCAAAGTTATGCATAATTTAAATTTCTGAACTTAATTCATAAAGTCAGATTTGGATACATAAATATTAAAATTTAATCTAAGGGCTTATTTACAAAATAAATATTCAGCTGAGTGATCAAGTTAAAAACTATGAAAAATAAATCTATGAGAAAATCTGGGAAATTCTGAATTGAAAAATCATTAACAACTTACCATATGACTTAAGAATATGTTAGTACTGTAAGTACCTTTTTTCTAAATATTTTAAATGTTTAATAAAAAATAAAAAATAAAAATTGTACAACCTTTTTGGATAACTGGTATATATGGTAACACTATAAAAACTCTGACACAGATGGATGAACTGTCATATCATCTAAGTTTTGAAATTTTCTAATCCATAACCATATTATGACTGTACACTACTTAGCAGTGGTTCCCATTGCAGGGGTTGGGTGTGGGATAACATCCAATATTGCCTGAGGGATGTGAGAAAACTGAGTGATATGACTGATTGCCACTGCCTCAGCTTACAAAATATAAATGGCAGAATAAAAATAATTATTTTTGAAAGACATCTTTAGTGCTGGAACCAATTAAAAGTTTATACTTAGCTCAAGGACCCCTTATATTGATTTTGCTTGGGGTCCAGGAACCAATGGGTGGGAACCACTGCATTAGCTTTCCCCATTATTACTAAACAATTGTTCGTTTCCATGAGTAAAAAAAAAAAGGATTCCATACGTTTAAACCTTAATAGTTAACCCCTTCACGACGGGACCATTTAGGCTTAAAAAGACCGAAATTCCGGGACTCTTGAATGCATAAGCCTAACACGTTGGGATTCTCGGCCGCGATGGCCGCGAGCCAGCGTTGTGCGCTGGCTCCTCCCATGCGCTGGGCTGGACAAAATAACGTGTTCCCGGCGTGTGGCCCAAAAACCACTAGACGTGATAACTAGTCACCCGTCGTTAATGGGTTAATGAGAACTCACTCACTCACTCACACTCACTCACTCACTCTCTCTCTCTTACCAAAGAAATACTTATGTGCAGCCTGCATTAACCCACTCTGGACGGGTGGTACAGTACTGTACCGCTCATTCAAAAGCCCAGTGGCCGGGCGGCACAGTATTGTGCCAGCCATTCAATTGATTTAGGCCTAATAATTCGAACGCCCCGGCATTGTGACATTCAAGGCTAGAATTCCCCCGTCGTGGATGGGTTAATATCAAAATAAGTTTGAACAGTACTAGTTAGTGGAGAGCCTTTTTTGTAGTAACCAGATCAAGAAAATTAAATTTCAAATCATCATGCCCTATATTTGTTGCACAGGGTAAATATCCCATTTGAACTGAGTATTATAAAAGGTCAACACCTCTATGTAGGAAATCAAACATGATACATTTTTTCTAGAAAGACCGAAACGCATAAATACCCATATCCAAAAAAATATAGACCAACTAACTAAGATTAACAACCCTAATATCAATCATATATATAATATTAAAAAAGGACCGGGCAGCAGAATTTTGAGGACAAATTTGAAAAAAAACATGAAACTTTAATAGCTCTTAATTACCAGTCTGCCCAAAGAATAAATACAAAAAATGCATCCAGTCCACTTTTTACTCTTAATTAAATATTTTTCCTATCAAACACTTTATAAATCCGGTTTCTTATGAGCTAAAAAAAATAATCCAAGCCAAAGGATTCAAACAATTATTTATCACTCATTTATAAAAAACAATTTAGTCTTTGCCCATTTATCAAAGCTACATATGGTGGTATTTGTTTTACATTTTCATGCATGAACTGGAGTCTTGAAATATGTAATATACTATCCATTATGATCTTACTTCATTATTACATAAATTTTGCTGTAAGCCACCTTTAAAATACTTTCAACGGCTGAATGAGACAACATAAAATAGAAATCAGGAAATATTTGGCATTTTCGCCACTTGGCGGTGGTTCGGGAATGCGTGTTGGTGGCTTTATTAGATAGATTGGTACAAATGTGCGGGTGGAGCTCCTTGGCAATATAATTGGAAATATAGTAGCAAACAATTGCATTGTTTTTGGCAATTATTGCAGATTATTTCCAGTGTGAGCTAAGACCTCTTTGCTACTAGCTGCCAGACGAGAAGGGATCACGTATCTCATTGTCCCACAGTTCAACATGTGCTCACTCAAAGTCACCAACAAGCGCAAAAAAAGAAAGGGATTCTTTACAATTGGAAACAGAGAAGTAGCAGACACAACATATATATTGATAAAGAAAGAACGATTGCAGCAACTGGCTGCAAACATGTTGTGCAGTTACTATTACACTGAAACCATCAAATTAATACAGATGTCAAAGTGTATTACAAGAATTGTGCATTTGTTGCAATGAAAACTAGGGGTGACAGAGACACTGAAAAGCATGGTATATATAGACTAACAATGATGTTAGTATATGCTATGATGTTACTTAGATGGTGGTTCTGAGGTGTGGAGAAGGTTGCGGCATATTTGAGCCTAGCAAATTTAGCGATAAAACATATGCGAGGTATAAGTAATATGTGACAGAAAAATTAATTTGAACATACTAAAAAGATGTTAGAAAATAATAGAAAGAAAATTGTTGACTATAATAGCAGTGAATTGAAATGGCATTTGGCATCTTTTTATCACTGTTTATCGACCGATGCAAAACAGACACATCAAATGTGACCAGCCACCAGGGACTCCTGGTATTTTTATAAGAAAGCTATAGCAAATAATGAAGAACCAAAAAGCCACAAAACTGCTTGCGTGGGAAAACACAAAATCCCAATGAGTCCCTCCACTCACGCATATGGCGAATTTGCCCCAAGCATAAAAATGCTAATGAACCCATGTTAGACTTTGCTGTTGCACAGGCAACTGCTACTTATTTACAACTGTGGATATGAAGCAAGTTGCCTAGATACTGTTCTTGAAGTTGAAGAAGTACATGAAAAACAAAATGAGAGGATGGATATTCAACCAAGAATAAAAACTACAAAAAGATCTGGAATATGCAGCAGAAGGGTTTTGACACGTCCTACCCAATGTTCATCCAACTTCAAGGCGCCATATCTTGGCACCTAAAGTTTAGACCAACCGCTATTCATTTATTTAGATCTATTTTTTTTATTTATTATGCAATTTTCTTCATCTTTGTCTTGTTTTCTTTGTCTTGAGTTGCTCTATAAAAAGAACCTAGTTAATTTTCTTTTTTATTTTGATTTTTTTATTGATTTTATGGCCAAAATGAAACCGAAAAAAAAATCAAATTTTGTTGACTGGCTTAAAATGGGTTACAAATACATAATTTAAAAATGTGAATAGGTATAAATGTAGGCAATGTCATGGATTTAAAATAAACCCATCTATCAAAATGTTCAAATTTATTTGATTATATTGTTGACCTATGATTTCCCGATTATTTTTTTTTTTTCACAGATACCAAGCTGAAAATTGGAGACACCCATATTAATATTAAGGTCTGCTTTTAATTCGTTTTCATGTAATTATGACTGTTTTTTCCTTACCCCACCCCAAATCCTAATGCCTGGTCCCTTATTATAAGTTATTTCTTATACAACAAAAATAATTGTTATTTACATGCAAAGTCTAGAATTTCATACATATCAAGTTTATATGATTTCGTAGAATCAATTAATTTCATATTTATTTCATTGCTATTCATTGTTACCACAATACCATGAACACAAACAATGCTTACCATACATATTCACTTAAGGATAAAATGTCAAGTTATAAATACCATTTTAAATTTCCCTCAGTTAAATAAAAGTACTGATAGCTTTGATTGAAATATTGATTTAATAATAAGGAAATTCTATGAATCCTGACAAGTAAATGTAGTACTACCAGATCCATAGTAAATAATTTAGAAAATAAAGATGAGGCTTAACTTTTGTGGTTACATACTAGTACCAGAGGTAATACATCTATTTTTGTATGGCAGACAATATCTGATTTGCCTTCACTCTGAAAGAACTTTCCTGGCAATGAGAAGTCTCATAACTTCATTAGTTCCCTCAAGGATCATGTGCACTCGGGTATCACGCAGGTACTGTTGGACGCTGTAATCCTTAAGATATCCATAACCACCATGAAGTTGCAAAGCTTCATTAATAATCTGTAAATGTATTGAGATGACTGAGTTATACTTTTCATATACATTTAAATTTCATTATTATGTCATTATTTTCATTTTATGTACCTAAATAATATCAGCAGAAGTTAGCTACAATATTCCATTTTTATGTTACACCTAATCCTCTTACTAAAACCCTTTTTTATTTGTATGCATGTCTTAACTTTTTGCTCAAGTTGAAAATCTGAATTTATTATGGCTAGATAGCAAGGAGAGCTGAGGAAGTGTAGTATTTAAGGGTATATAAAGTCTGTTATAATATATATATATATAAAAACCATATTATTAATGTTTATTCCATTACCTGTTATTAACAGACTTTAGGTGAATAATCGACACTTGTTACATCACTTACATTAAAACATCTTTCTGTTGCATAATACTTTGCCATTGAGCAAAGTGGAACTGTGTCAAGGTCATCATTATCCAAAGCCCTGGCAGCATTGCGCACCAGGAGCCGTGATGCTACCAGCTCCGTAGCCATCTCAGCAAGTCGAAATTGGCTATTCTAAAACAAAGAAAGTTGTGATGTGAAATTTGGCTAAGGTATTCAAGTAATTTCAGTTTCATAGGCATCTTTAACTCTTCAACCATATAATACATATGCCAACTGGAAGTTTTCATAATAATCATAAATATACATACTACACACATTTAAACTTTTCTCTTGATTTTTGTCATTTAACCCATTAACTACGGGGCAGTTTTGGCTCTACCTGGACATTGCACAGGGGTATGGGCCATTTCTCCGCTGAGGCAGTGGCTACTGCTACTTGCCTCATCACCCAGGGTGGCCATACAAAAAGCCATGATGAGGTATCACATCCCCAGCAGGAAAACAAGCCAGGCCATCCGTCGTTAAGAGGTTAAGGGATTAATTTCTCTACAATGGAATACTAAGCTAATCTTCACTGTTACCTGGAAACTTGCTAGAGGCTTTCCAAACTGCTTCCGCACTTTCACATGATCAACTGCTGCTTGTAAACTAGCCTGTGCTGCACCCAATGAACAGGATGCTAAAGAAAAAAGAAAAATCAATTTAACATCTGCAATGTTTTGGAAATAAATGCATCTACCTTGAAATGTATCACAATTCAATCATCAGAAACTTAATTTGTATCCTTAACAAATACAAAAAAATATTTATCATAAATTTACCTATATTGATGCGACCTCCATTTAGTCCCTTCATTGCAATATTGAAACCTTGACCTTCTTTTCCAATAATGTTTGTGGCTGGGACTCTACAGTCTTCAAAAATCACCATCCTTGTCGGCTGTGAATTCCATCCAACCTTTTTCTCCTTTTTGCCAAAATTCAAACCTGTATGATATCAATTTGTTAACAAAAAGGAAAGTCATGTCTAATGTTTTACTGTATATAGATCAAAACCAAGACATAATAACAATCTTCAATTTCAAAGAACTAACAATACTCTAAAAATTAAGATACACAGATACAAGTTTTGCTCATGGGCTAGACTGGAGCAAATGAAAATGAGTGTGCTCTTGGTTGATGCATCAAACCCTCCCCTCATCTCCTATGACCCAGCTCATACCTTACATTTTAACTCCTTTTCAACCAGACCTTAACATGTGCTTACCTATAATATAAGAAAACATGCTAATATAAATAACTCACTAGCCCAGTACTTTTTTGCTTCAGTCATAACCTGCTTGCATCACTATCAGCTTTGATTTAAGCACATGGATGAAGTCACTGAAAATAAGTCTCTGAGTCTCTCAATTATTCCTCTGAAATAAAAGGTGATTTAAGATATGTAAAGATGGAAATAGAAGTAAAAATATATATATATTTTTTTAAATCAATAAATGAAGTTCTTTCTCCAATTTTAGTCAAATGAATCTTAACTCCGCACCCATCACAAATCAGTCGCCCTTACACCATGAGCATAAGCATTTTCTTTCACTCCAGACTGGCCTGTGAGTAAACATTGTTCTGTGTTGACCGTGTTAAACATTAAATTAACCCTTCAGGGACGGGCATATTTCATAGGTGGGAATAATTCCATACAGCAATTTTCCTATTGTTAAAATTACAATCTATTCATGCTTTCATCTGTGCAACTATGTGTAACTAAATGCTAATTAGTATCTCAGTGATATTATTTAAAAAATACTCATATATCATACCTTAACCCATTGCTGACAGGTGGCAACATGTATATGCCATACAAGATTTTGGCCTGAGGAAGGGTGGCATAACTTTTGTGATGCTATTAGTTGTCATGATATATTTGACATTTGAGGAGATTGGGTCGCTGTGTTTCTCTATTACAGTATGAGTGATAACTCTTTTTAGTGACTTATTATGCCAACTGCAATTTTTATCCCTATAATTACCATAATATTCATCAGTAATAGGTATAAAATCTGATATAGATGGGATCACTCCTGCTGCAGGAAAGAAAGCCTTGAAGGGCACCCTTCCACCCTGACTATGTCTCAGCCCCGCCGTGGGCACGATCCTTGATAGAGTTCTCTGTCATGAGTCTATCAAGAAGAAAAACGCAGTACTCACCGCCTCTATTGAAGGCTGAGGCGGAGAGGAACATTACAGCAATCACGCCGCTGAACAGTAAAACCTACTTCACGGATGGTTCTGTAGACCCCACCACCCGCACTGCAGGCGCCGGTTTTGCAGCAAGGGGCATAGAGAAAGCTATCAGACAATGCCTCCTCGCTCCAGGAAGAGGCAGTAGCTATTATGGGAGCCCTAGCCCATGCAGCCCAGACGGACGGGCATGTTGTTATACACACAGACTCTAGGGCCGCCATTGACAGCCTGCAACAAAGCACGCCCCTTGATAACGTTTACCTGGTAACCTCGATTCTCACCATTGCTCAGAGAATCCTGGTTCAGCATCATCATCAACTGGATCCCAAGCCATGTTGGCATTGAAGGGAATGACGTAGCTGACAGGTTAGCGGAGGAAGGCAGGAAGAAACCCTTGAGTGATCTTGTGGTGCATCCTAGCCGGAACTGCTAAGGCGTAAAACGATGGTTGCAGGGCAGGTCGGTGCCCTGCTCCGACACAGAGAGGAAGCGAGCACCTCCCCCTCGGCCAGCTGGTACTAAAACGCCAAACGCGATGAGAAGCTGATACTCTCTCCCAGAATATCAAGGTGTGCTGAAGTCAGTCTGCACAGACTGAGAATAGGCTACCCTTGTGCGTGGCAAATCATCCCCACTATTGGGCAAGATGAGCGACGCTGTGAGTATTGTGGCGCGCCGGACGCCAAATTAGAGCACTACCTGATGGAATGCGAGCACACTCGCTTCCTCAGGCAGGGCCCAGAGACGACAGCCGCTGTCATTAGCCCCCTGGCAACTGGAGCGCCTACAGGCAATCCGACCGCCACGGTAAAAGTTCAGTTATGATGATCAGATGAGTCAGCACTTATAGCCAATAGAGACCGGGCGAAGCGACGTCTTCGCAAAATCTCTCTGAACTGAGCTGAATTGAATCAGCGATGATGATCAGATAAGATTAGATAAGATGAGTCAGCACTCATAGCCCAGGCGAAGCGACGTCTTCGCATATCTGTCTGAACTGAACTGAACTCCCTTTCTACCAAGCACTATCTTCAGAGAGCGATGACACAACCACCAATGAAGGATGTGCAGGTAGAATGGGTAGAGGAAGTTGATCGAGACCATACTTCTATAACACTGAGTATAAAAAATGTAATGAGCTGATGTGGACCCTATGCTACAATTATAGTCTACTACAACATTGATAAACACTATCAGATTGAATATATAAGTCGTACAAGATAGTAATATACAAAGAAAGGACAAACAATAATAGCTCTAGTATTATAGTGAGTGAATGAAATAGAGTGCGAAATGTCATGATACATCGGGTGAAGTTCACTTGCTCTAAAATAAAACCCATCCTCGGTGTTACTAGTGCCTATCATTTAGACCAGTCAAGCAAACCTATCCCCGTCCGCAATAGATTAAGGTAGATGTTCACTAGTATGCCTCATTCAAGCTTATAATTACCAGGTGTTCCTTTTTCCACCAACACACAGGAGATGCCTTTGGGTCCAGTACTTCCTGTTCGACACATCACAAGATATACATCAGTGTCGCCACCTCCACTTATGAATGCCTGTTAAAGAAACATGAAAAATGTCAGCAATGTATCATAAAAAACAAGTCAGCATTCTTTACAGTGATATGTCACTGAGCTGAATGATGTGTCTAAATTATCTATAAAAATATTATTTTCACCTTTGATCCATTGAGAATGAGATCTTCCCCATCCCTCTTGGCACTTGTTGAAAGAGACACAGCATCTGACCCTGATCCAGGTTCAGTCAAACAGTATGATGCAAATTTCTCCATTCCTGCTAGCAAAGGTATCCATTTCTCTCGCTGAGACTCATTTCCAAAGGTGTCAATCATCCAAGCACACATGCTGTAATATTTAAAAGTTTAATAGCAAGCATTACAACTCACAGATATCATTTGCATACCAAGACTCTAAAAGAGTGTAGCCTTTATCAATTTTGTAAATATTTATGAGATGTGTT
>NW_028234425.1:22615204-22627704 GCF_977035675.1 Penaeus japonicus | reverse complement strand
TTAATATCAAGCAGCTGCATTCTTTTCTGTTGGTGTTGGAGACGGTCTTGTAAGGGCAGCAAATCAGTTGCCTTCATATCCATCTTCCCAACATAGTCCCAACCAATTGGGAAAGAGGTCATGAGAGAGCACTCAGGACAATGACTGCTCTTCCTCCCTTGCAACACTCCAAACCATTAATAAACAATTTGAACCATCCAAACATCGAGACACCATAAAGTAGGACTTTTAGTACAGGTTAGTATTTACAACATGTACAAAATCAGTCATTTCATACATTTGTAAACAAAATTACTAGTTAAAAGTTTTGAAGTTTAGTAATTTTCTTTGTTGTAGAAAAACTTGAATTTATCTTTATATGCAAATTTTAGGGGGAGGGGCCCCAACGGAAATCTGATTGCATAGTACCACTGGAATGGTTAATACACTTTACAAAACCCCTAATGGCTTCAATGGTGTACAAAAAATATTAATCATGTATCTACTGTAATTCAATCCATATTCATATTCATATTTTTTGGAATTGATAGGTCATAATCTAAATACTGCAACCATTTTCTTCCTTTGGAATATTGGTACAAAATGTGCAGGTCTTACACCCTTCCAAGGCAGGCCACATCTGAAGATGTTCAGCCTGGGATGGGCATCTCAAGATGTGTTTTGTAATATTCTTTAGAATTATGGTATCAAATACAAGTCTATGATATATCAGCAAAGTGATACTATTTAGCATTTGGTATGAAAGATAATAAAGGAATGAATAACTTTTAATTTAAAAAAGGTAAAATGCAGCACAAAAGTGCTCAAACCACATGCAAGAGCTTGTTTCGGATGAGTAAATTTCGTATGCGAATTCCTTATGTGTTTAGGATGAAATCTTGGGATTAATCCTGTCATAACTGGTTTCCACTGCAAAAGCCATATCAATTCCAGCAAGTACCAATATTTACTTATTTCATGGCAAGCAACACCAAGAATCCCGTTTACAAAAATTTAAACAGCTTTTAAACCCTTAAGTTCTGTTTGTTACAAAGGTGGAGAAACCTGGGCAGGTGCATCAGTCCTATAAGCAAATATCGTAGAAGGCCCATCCCCCCGTGCCCCCATGAGGATCTCCTCTCCCTCAGACATGCTGAATGCTTTATGGGTTGAAAATCTTAAAAAAAAACTATGTTGATTACAAGCTATTCATGCATTTATTTGCCAACTTTGTTCAAATATGGTAAATTTAATCGCATGACCAGACAAGTGTATTTTGTCTATTTTGACTAAGAATATGGAACAAGACAACCTGTGTGCCTATAGACATTTTAAAATACAGCATTTGGCAGCTCTGATTTCTTTCAAAAATGCCATCTTCCCCCAGGACTTTCATAATAATTAGGTAAATCTATCACTTATTAACATTTTGGGCAATACAAGTAATTCTGCATGGGTTTCACCTTTGTAATGGCTATATTGCTGCTGCCACATGGTTAATACTTCCTATTATGGATGGACTTCATGTTTATAAAACTTTAAATTTTTGGCAGTGCACATGATTACCTGCAAGGTGAACTGCACACCAGTCTGACATCCGCATTAATTCCAAGACAGTTCATGGTTGACACCCATTACAAGTTGGGTGATTATAATATGTAATAATGTCACATTACAATTTAGTTAACCAATGAGAATCCACTTCATCTTGCTCGAGTTCTGCATGCCAAAATATGCCAAACATTTGAATCTCTGAAAGTGGTGTGGATGCCAAAGTGTTACTGAAAACTTGCCTTTAGGGTAATTTTCAGAATAGTGCAGCATTTCTAAATACCACAAAAGGGGTATAGATGGATCTCTCTCACTCTGTACTATCCATTTATAATCAACTCTACCCACACGACCCCGCTCCTATGCCCCACAATCTGGGTCCCAATAGTAGGGGAGGGCATGAAGTAGATAAGGGAAATTGCAGGGTAAAATATGAATTCCAGCCATATTTCTTATGCAAAATCTTAACCTAATTAACTACCTAACTTTGCCTAGTTTTGAAGTTGGCCCTAGTCAGCCTAGCTAACATGTACAAATATGATAATCCTGTACCACATCCTTACCCAAAGACTTACATAATTTAACTTGGCTTGACTTTGATAAATTTATTAACAATAGTTTTGCTACTTGTCAATGTTGCCCTATTTAAACCATGTTCAAAACTGAAAAACACTTATGACTAAGTGCTAGTTTTCGAATTAACGGTTTCTAAAGTCAGCCTAAACCCATGTTTTGTCATGGATTTATAGAGAAACTTGCCAGATAGATCATTAGGTGCCCCATCTGTAACAAGTTAGGAAAACCTGTACACTATCCAAGAAACATTACAAAATTAAAAACATGCCCTCTAGTTAATGCAGACACAAAGCAGGAAAAATCTATTAGCAGCAAGTTATCTTGTCCTGTGGCAAGAATTGGTAATACTGTTGTCTTGACTATGCACAATAAGTTGACATTAAAATCAAACCTCAAACAATACGGCACAACAAGACAATCATTTGCCAGTCCATATGAGCTCACTCATGGGGAATACAACTGCATTTTATAAGTTTACAATCAAATCACGAGGCACACAAGGCAGATCTTTTTATCTTACAAATGGTTTGTTGTCCTTAACACTTCACGAGCAGGGTGGGTTTTATACACCTTCCATCTAATTTAAAATCTTGCCTGCTTTGGGCAGAAAAGTCTCTTCAAAAGAATCCATATTATGAATGGCACAATTCAGATCATCTCTCGCAACCAACGATGTAAACAAGTAATCTGTTAATTTTCGAACATTTACACAAAGTCAAGTAAAAGGCTTCATGGTGCACTACAAACGAGAAAATTGCTCGTTTGTTAAATGATTCTTCAAAATGTTTTCAGATCTCGTGCCAACACGGTAAACAAGAGGATCTTTCACAACCTCGAGGAAACAGCGCTTGTCATTTAAACACTTTTAACTTCTATTTCACACAATTAAAAATACTTATTTAATGCTTAATGTACACCTAAAATATTTAGAAACACGATGTGATAAGATTTACTTGCTTAAGTGTACTAGTACCACGGATGACCAGAGATATTTCCAGTTACTTACAATCGTTGGGTTTAGAAAACAAAGTTACATGGGTAAGGGAAGTGTGAGCGCGCACGGCGAGCGAAGTAAACAAGAAACAAAACACGGCCAGCTTGCGCAATCTTAATTTTCATATAAGAATTGTGTACATACTAAATGAATAAGCCTCATTCGTAACTAACTGGTGTAACATGCGAGCAATTTCATCTATCTGTGAATTGCTAGATTTAAAAAATATATGAGGGGTTGAAATACTATTCCTTCATGTGAATTAGTATAGATGGCTTTACGAACATTCATGAATCGGTAGATATTCAGAATAGTGTCGTGTCGCTAATTACTATGAATTTCGTATCAATGGTATCGATGGATTCCTCTCACCCTCTACTGTTCAGATATAGTGAGTATAACCCGCGATTCGACCCCTATAACCCGCAATCTAGGTCCCGATAGCAGAGGGAGGAGGGCATGAAGAAGGTCAGGGGAATTGCGGGAAAAATTACGAATGATAGTAGGTAATATGCTCATGAATATACCACTATTATGCTATACTGACATCTACAGGGGGCGGTGACCAATGCGACCCCTCATAACTAGCGTGTGGTCAGGTGCCGTACGGCGCTCCGTGTGCACAGCGATCGTGGTTCTCAATTTCGTATCGAGTGTCGCTTGATTATGCGCAAACATCGGCAGAATAACCGTGTACGACATGCTAGCCAAACGACCGGCCTAAACCCTATCTGGGCTTTACACATTCCCTAGCCAAGGACCCCGCCCCCCCCATACTTCATGCTACTTACCTTCACTATATGGAGTTGTTACACACAAATTCAGTCACCACCAAATCGACTATGCTATCGACACCAGTAATTATATCATAATTATTTTGTAGCTTCTATTGCTCGCGTAATCCATGGTTGTAGCACAGCTCTATGAGAGCCTCATAGTTACCACCTAGTTCTTAAATGAAGTCGGCACCCCACCACACGCCTCGTTATGAGGGGTCGCATGGGCCACTGCCCCCTGTAGGTGTCAGTATAGCTTATAGTGATATATTTATGTGCAGTGTTATATTTATGTGCATATTACCTACTATTAATCTTAATAATACGCCCCTATACCCCGGGACCAAGATTGCGCGATATAGGGATCTGCAGAAGCTATAGAAATAATGTAAACTAATGTTGCGCATCCTAAATCAATGCCGAGTGTAAAAAAATAATTGCAGATGTCGGTTAGCAAGATAATCCAGTTTATGAAAATGACATGGCGTATCCCAGTTATGTAACAGTATACAATATTATATGCAGATTAGAAGACACTGGTGTCTTCTCGAATTGGGCAGAGAATGAGACAGATGATAAATTTAAAAAATGTCAAAAGAACGTCATGATGTACATGATGTTCGGAGATTTAGGATCACTGTGCAATTTTATTGTGCTATGAGTAAGGAGTGAGAGATGATGACAATTGCAGTCATAATTACTCTAATTACCGTAATATTAAGAAAAATGGGTTTCACACCTTACATCCTAAACTTAGATGGCACCACTTTCATCTAGCTCTAGTAGGAGAGAGAGTATTGAATGGCACCTATCTCGGTCTCTATCAAGCACTATCTTTATAGAGTGATGGCACATAGCAAGTTACCAGCCTCTTGCTCTGAAGTACCGCCGATGAAGAGTGTGCACACAGAACGAGAAGAGGAAGGGGACTCAACCATGTCCAATGTCTAAAATGTGCCCCTGTGCCAGAAGGGATGCCTTTTAATGTGGCACTCACAGTCATAATCACAAATTTCCTTCCTCTTCCCTACCTCTTCATGTTGCCTTCATGGTGGATGGTTATATGTGTCGTTTTCGTTCATGACAGCACATAAATGCGAAAAAATAAAGTTGTTTTTTGTCCTCCCATAAAACAGCAATACTTCTATCGGACTGATTATAAAGAAAATAATGAGCTGATATGGATCATATACTACAATCATATACTGCAGAATTGATAGAGCCTGCATATATATGTCTCTAAACACAATTAAACATACAAAAAACAAAACAAAAAAATGGCTCTAGTTTTATCATGAGTGACTGAAAGAGAGTGGGAAAATTCAAAGTATGTTGCTTCAAGCTGCCTCGCTTTGAAATAAAACCCATCCTGGAAATTGGCCAATCGAATACATCCCCCGTCCACAATGGGTTAACGTGAAAATGATCTGATATGCCCACTGTACTTCTAACACTTGTTGTGACGCCACAAAGGCACCCCTTGATTATCTATATCTTGTATTTCACTTTCTGTTTCGTTCATCACTCTTGTTTTAAATTGCACTTTTAGTTCCTGATTTATAAACTTGAACCATTTTACTCTTCGATGATTAATGATTGTATGGTCTCCTGGTATAACTTAACAGTCCTTGATCTCAACCCTATTTCTTCTTCGATATAGAAAAAAGTCAACTTGACCTTATGTATCTCCACTCCTGTAAATTATTAGATGTTCCTGTACCTTTCTAAAGAGGGTATTTCCTATTACCATGTCGAAGGATAGGGCGAAGTCAATCACTCTCTCACCATCCACAATTCCTTCTCCAAAAGCATTCTCTCCATGTATGTGGCTGATGGCATTATTGCTGCTACCAATATTTCCATTGAGATCTCCACCAACAATATGTCTTTCGCTTTCTTCGACCTTTTCCATTTCTTCTTGCAATTCTACCCAAAAATGTTCCTGTTGTTCATCTGTGCAACCGGTTTGTGGTGCATATACACAGAAAAAGTTTGTTGTAAACTCATCTAGATCTAACC
Organism: Penaeus japonicus; assembly: GCF_977035675.1. NCBI lineage: Eukaryota > Metazoa > Arthropoda > Malacostraca > Decapoda > Penaeidae > Penaeus > Penaeus japonicus. The sequence continues at coordinate 22,621,809 of NW_028234425.1, read as the reverse complement.
ATATTTAGATGATTAGGTCATTTTTTCCATTACCAAGTTTTTCATTTCTTTAGATAAGATTATTTCAATGCCATTTCTGCCTTCTTTTTTGTTTCTCCACATACAAGTTTATAACCATCTCTTAGTTTCCTCGCCTTGTTTCCAGACCATCTTGTTTCCTGTACACACATGACATCCTCCCTTTGGCTTTTCATTAGGTCAGCTAAAGCTCAGCCAGTCATGGTCAATGTTTGAACTACTTTGGCCCGTTCATGATGCGGTAGCCCTCGCTGGTCCACAGAGTTAAGGCGATGGATCTCCAACTCTCACTATTTATCCGGCCTTGGGACCGGCACTGAATTGGGCTGGCTTGCCACCCTCCCAGCGGCTAACAAGCTTACCGTATGTATGTATATGCATATGCATATAGATAGATAAAGGAACAGACACACACACACACGTAAATTAATATATATACACATACATACACATACATTTATATCAATCGGTATTGCATTATTCCATCACACACACACACACACACAAACAAATATATATACATATATATATGTATATATACATATATATGTATATATATGTATATAAATATAAATATATATGTATATATATACATATATGTATATATACATATATAAATATATATATGTATATATGTATATATATATATATATATATATATATATATATATATATATATATATATATATATATATATGCATACATGCATACACACGCGCACTCGCACACACACACACACACACATATATATATATATATATATGTATATATATATATATATATATATATATATAAATATCTATATCTATCTATCTATCTATCTATCTGTCTATATATCTATCTTATATATATAATATATATATATATATATATATATATATATATATATATATATATATATATATATTATCTATATAGAGAGAGAGAGAGATAGAGAGAGAGAGAGAGAGAGAGAGAGAGAGAGAGAGAGAGAAAGATTGCGCCTATGCACAGCGTAGACATATATAATTATATGAATATGCAATTATACACACATTCCAAGCGATGTACGCGAATGATATAACCCAAAGATTATCCAAGTACACCTGCAACCATAGTGATGAGGAGATAAAGAGCTTCTATGAATTTATGGAAGCAGCTGCCGATAGAGCAGTAACTCATTTTACTGTGATTATGGGGGATTTCAATGCCAAGATAGAAATAAGGGAAGATGGAGAAATCTCCATCAAAACATGGAATAGGTACCAGAAATGAGAGAGGGTAAACACTAATAGAATTCGCCGAAGCTCGATCCCTCAAAATTATGAATACTATCTTCGAAAAGAGACCCGGGAGGAAATGGACATGAAAATCGCCATCCGGTATTAAGGCCAATCTTCAGACTTTCCTTATTGAAATCGCTTAGTAATTGTTGTAATTAATTTGCTGACTCGCAGAAAAGAACAATGTCATCTGCAAATTTTAGATTGCTGAATTGTTCATTCTCTATTTAAATCCCTTTCTTCTTCCAATCTAACTTCTTGTATATATTCTCTAGGCAAGCTGTAAACAGCTCTGATGAGATAGTGTCGCCCTGCCTAACACCTTTTTTATTGGTATTTTATCGATTTCTGCGTGCATTTTAATTGTCGCTGTACCACCTCTATAGGTATTCTCTAATAATCTACAATATATTTCCTCTACTTGTTTACGAATTGCATCTAGTACTGAAGCTATCTGTACCGAGTCGAATGCTTTTTCGTCATCTACGAAGTAGATTTATAGATTACTGAAAGGAAGCTTGCAGGTCGGTAATTCTTTAGGTCTTTAGTGTCACCCTTTTTGTGTAAATTATTATTGCGTTTTTCCAGGACTTTGGCTTTTTTGCCGTCGCTTAGACATTTGTTAAAAAGATTGTCCAGTTTTACTGCTGCAATCTCTCCTGCATCTTCAATAAGATCTAGTCTAATGCCATTTTCTCCTGATGTTTTTCCTCTTTTCATGCCTTTTAGTGCCTTTTTTATTTCCTCTACCGTAATGTTTGGGACGTCTCCAATTGTTATGTTTACCTCCGTTCGTGGTTGATCGTTTGAGTGGTATAAGTCGCAATAGAAGTCTTCTTCTACTTAAATAATTTCAGGTTTATTGTATGTCACCTCTCCATTGAGGTTCTTTTCTGCATATATTTGTTGTTTTTCCCTATTCCGAGCAGAGCTTCATCTATTTTTCGTATGTTAAAATTTGCGCACATCTTCTTTATCATCTTAGCTCTGCCTATTCTATTTTGTCTCTGATGTTATTTTCATGTACCTACGCTGTTTCATAAGCTTTTTTGTTTTTACCGAAAGCTTACTGAACTTTTTTTACCGCCTATTTTAAAGTACAGCTTCCTTTATTATCTCACTGAATTGGTCGTTCATTTGGTCTATGTCAAGAGAGCTGAGTATCTATTTCGGATGTTAATTCTGTTGCACTCTTCTTAATATTAGTTAGATTAACGAGAGGCTTCTGTATGAGCTTATTCCGTTCCCTTCTCAGCTGTAATTTTACTAGACTTCTGACCAATCTGTGGTCACTACCGACATTTACTGTATTGATAACGTTACGTCTTGTACATTATCGCTACTGTTGGTGATTATGAAATCAATTTCGTTTTTAAAATTAACAGGAAAAAGACTAAAGTCATATTCAACACTCGAACCCCAGTTGAGCAAATGCAAGTACAGGGCGAGGTACTAGAAGCAGTAAACGAATATGTATACCTAGGGCGACTCATCCAGACGAATGCATCATGCGAAGTTGAGATAAAACGACGAATTAGGATAGTCTGGAATGTCTTCGGTACACAGAATAATATATTGAGAGGTCGTTTGCCATTATGTCTAAAGAGAAAAGTTTTTAACCAATGTGTCCTACCCGTCATATCATATGAGTTAGAAACATGGACTACGACCAAAGTACTATAGAGAAAATTAGTAAGTGCTCAAAGAGGAATGGAAAGGCTCATGATAGGAGTTAGCTTAAGAGACAGAAAAAGAGCTACATGGATCAGGCAACACACAGAAATAGAGGATATACTTAAGAGCATTAAAAAGAAGAAGTGGCAGTGGGCAGGTCATATACATCGGAGACAGGACAACAAGTGGTCAAAGAAAATAACAGAATGGGAAATACATGACACAAAGAGACCAAGGGCAAGACCAGTGACAAGATGGCGGGATGAAATAGCAAATTTTGCAGGAGTAAACTGGAGTCAGAGTACACAAGACCGGAATGACTAGAAAAGATTGAGAGAGGCCTACGTCCTGCATTGGAATAATACAGGCTGACGATATATACATACATATATATATATATATATATATATATATATATATATATATGAATATATGTATATATGTATATATATATATATATAGACACACACACACACACACACATATGTATATGTATATATATATATATATATATATATATATATATATATATATATATATATATATATATATATATATATATACATACATCTCAGTATTGCGTATGCGCGGACCCATACACTTTTCAATCAAGTCCTCGAGGGTCAAGTCACCCCATGGGCTGTGACCACCCTAAGTATCCCTTTGGATGCACAGAGCCGAAATACCATCGTTGATCAATCACTCAGGGAATACCCAGAGTGATCAACGATGGTATGGGATGGTATCCCTTTGTGTTGCCGAGCACAGAGGGAACCTGGGGCTTGGTCACCCTTGTCAAAGGGACCAGTACAATGCATATAACAAACCAGGCTATGGAGGCTAAGGCCTTAGCCTCCAGATGGGTGCAGGATAACAGCCTATGAGGATGACCTTGCCCTCATCTCCAATGGGAGGTTCCGTGTAAAGGGATGACATGCAGTGTCCGGAAAACATTGGAACCAGTCGCAAAACCGTTTTACATTCATGTGGCATATCCCGTAGTGGATTGTGTATCTGTTTCCCTGATCACTTTTAGACTGAGCATCAGGGAGAAGCTTGAACTGATCCAGGATGAAGGTGTCGGGATTATCTAGGTGCCTCCAGGTGGACAAGCATGAAAACAAATTTCCTTCTCTCGGACGCCTGCAATGGTACGATGGCAGCTCAGTTCCTTGCAAAGATCATTCAAGTCACGTCAACATGGGGATAGAGGTAATTACCATACCGGCTCATACCGGCTGTCCATGCTGACAAAATTCAGCAAGGGCCACGTATCTTCCAGGCAGCAAAGTCTTCGCCCTTCTCGACACTTCTAGATATCGGCTTTAACCATTGCTTCCCGTGGGTTTTCGTAATTGCAAATGTCGTTAACCCATCCTCGGAGCAGACTTCCTGCATCATTTCCATCGGGTAGTTAACATTCAACTGCTAATTCAGGTATCAACACCTCGGGTAAATCAACTGTACTGGGCATTCCTCAGGCATTTACTGTCCTTCCAGCCTAGCTACAGCATCACATAGCCACCTATGTGATGGTGTGATCCTCCGACCTATGACAGGTGCCTTCACCTCACACCATATCGTCTATAAGCAGCCAAAGGAAAGTCCCCGCACATATTGGAGCTGGACACCTGAAAATAGGTATGAGACCCGATCGTTGCACTCTTTCATATCTACAGGCTTACTTAGGACTTAATAGGTTGTAAGATATTCTCTTGTTTTGAAATAATCAGAGCCATTTGGACTCCGAAACTCAGCGCAGATATTTCATTGGTGTATGGATGAGGTCACCCGTGGTCTTGAGGGATTCTTCGTTAACCTGGACAACATTGCCAGTAAGGAACGCCTTGTAGCGCCTCATCAACTACAGGGACTACATCGACTACAACGATCTAGCGAGAGAGCAAGAGGTGTATGCATATATATATAGACTATAGACTTTATTTGTAATGTTATATAATATGATAGGGGTATATATTCTTGTCCACACCCTAAATAGTTCGTCTTTCCACAAATGACCTTCACAGTTAATGTGGCAATTAATCATCAATACTCTTTTTTCCCTCAATAAGTCCCTATATTTTCAATGTCCTATCACAGCACTGACATTTTCTTAGGGTAATGATTTTTTAAAATTACGGTTACAATCCTTATTATTATTGTTGACTTGACACATTGCAGTACAATGCTATGGTCTCTCCATTAACTGTTTCAATGTCTGGATAACGAATTAAGGTATTCTCCAGCTCTACACTTAACAGGAATCCTTTACAATGCAAGTTATAGCCAATCAAAACATCGAAGTGTTTTGATATTACCTGTCCAGTGTTTGCTGAAACACGGGGGACTTTTAGGGCAAAAGCTGCTTGAATCGTCTTGCATAATTGTTCTGACAGATTACTTTGTTTATAACATCATTTAACAAAATTGTTAAATTATTTCAATTCAGTTAATCAGAATCTAGTCTGATTAAGTATCTCATCCATGTATTTCATCATTCTAAGGAAAATGAGCATGCTTGAGGGCTTAATTTGCCTTTGGCCTTCACCGTGTCAGTATTACATAAAACCAAAAGATATCAACACTTCACTTCTTCCTTCCTAATTATGATTAATGAACACCATTGTTTGAAAAATTAATGACCAGTTGTACTGTGCAGTTGTGTATTTAGGAGATAGATAAAATTCACCTGTGATGTATCAAAAGCATAATTTTTTGTTTGTTAAAATTAATGTGAAAAAGTGGTCTGTTTCTTCGTCTCATTTTCCTGAAAATATCCTTTTCCCCCTCAAACAGGCCAATACACAATTATGCACTATTGAAAGTGATTTGGAAGAGTACATTTTTTATCCATTCTCATTCCAAAAACTTAAATTAGGCTGAGGACCTTTAGAAGAAATGTGGACCAGAGAAAATATCATAACCACAAATGGGAAAGCTAAAAATGCAGATGGAAATAAAAATTCATATCACTCTAAATAAATTCAGGTTGTAAAATCATATCCTGGCCCTAATCCCGTTAACACGGGTGGCGTGTTTTTTCGTCATATATAACGCAAGGGCTCTTGCTTGACGATGGGCGTCATGACGGTCGGGGATTTTGGATCAGTTATTTTATTGTGTTATGACTAATGAGTGAGTGATGATGACAATTGCAATCATAATTATTATAATTGCTGTAACATTAAACAAAATGTGTTTCACCTAACATCCAAAACCTAGATGGAACCATTTTCATTTAGCCTCAGCAGGAGAGAGAGCCTTGAATGGCACCTATCTTGGTCTCTATCAAGCACAATCTTAATAGAACGATGGCACATAGCAAGTTGCTGACCTCTTGCTCTAAAGTACCACAGATGAAGGATTTTCAGGCAGAACAAGAGGAGGAAGGTGACTCAAACCATGTCCAATGTCTATAATGTACCCCTGAACTAGTAGGAATGCCTTGTACTGTGGCACTCACAATCAAAATCACAGATTTCCTTCATCTTCCCTACCTCTTCATGTTGTCTTTATTGTGGATGGTTATAGGTTTCGTATTTGTTCATGAAAGCACACAAATGCGAAAAAAATAAAGTTGCTTTTTGTACTCCCATAAAACAGTAATACTTCTATCACACTGAGTATAAAGAAAATAATGAGCTGATATGG
>NW_028234425.1:22602704-22607704 GCF_977035675.1 Penaeus japonicus | reverse complement strand
ATGGGTGGTGCCCATTCACGCACAGCACAGGTTATCGGCATAGGGGGCAGAACATAGACCACACAAGATGCATATGTACCCATAACTCCAATTAGCAGAATAGCACCCAAAACCTTAAAGAAAAAAAAGATGTTTCCAAACCAACTTCACTATCAATTGATCTATAAATCATGTTAATTGATGTAAACTTATTTTCAACATGTAAAGATTCTTACCTGAGGTCCAGTGAGTGTTCCATCACACACCCTCAGTGCGACATACACAGCAACATACAAAGCTGCCATCACACCTACACATGCTAATACTAACACAGAGAATGCCCATGTTCGCCCTACATAGTCCTGGTGAAATGAAAGTGGTTCAGTTTTCATAAATAAATAAAACTAACATATATCAACAAAGACACTTGTATCAATGCACAACTGTGTGTGTCATCATTCAATAAAAAATCCTCTTACTAAATAACATGTAATTCAACCAGAAATCTACACAACCCCTATCAGAAGTATACCTCATGAGTTAGCAGGACAGCCTGGACACCACTGATGTTCTCTTCTCCATCCTCTGGTGCCACCAATCCCAAGGTTCTTCCTTCGCGCCCATGAGTACTAGCATCAGCTCCCCATACAACACCAGGTGACCACACAACGCCGGTATCCTCACGGTACACACCAACCTGCGAGATTATGAAGGTAGATCAGCAGAGTAAATAAAACCCTAATAGCCAAATGCAAGACACATTTCAATTGTAAAAACTCCTAAACGGCATTCCTAGGATACATCTTTTATTCATATATTTCCCTGTATAGCAGTATATAAACTATGAACAGTCTGAGTTCTCAACAACTCACCTGACGAAGGCCCTCGGACGAGACCCGCTTTATGGTAAAGGTGTTGACCAGACGCCCATCAGCGGTGTAGCGGATGCGATCTGCGCCACCACCCACAGTGAACGACAGTTTGAGCAGAGCCTTGAGGACATCTGGAAAAACGTGAATAGTTGCAGATTAATCAAACGTATTCATAGGAAGTTTCACAAAATGAGTGTTGTGGAACTAAGAGTACATTACAAACAGAAGGCGGGATTCCACTGGGGCACCACAGCATTTAGCATGCGACCTGCCGGGCTTTCATCACAGAGGTATGTTGCTTGCAACATGTCCACATGGTTGCTTCATGTAGCATACTACATGCCATTTTTGTGAAAGCGATATCACCGATTCAACAAAACTTGATCAAATTATCGACTCTATGACACAATTTTACATTCTGACCAAGCAAGGCTATGTGCACAGCTAGCAATATGGTATGGACGTTATGGTTAAATTTGAAACATACGATTGGCTGCTATTAATTTTCAATTCGCGTCGGGAGTGACTTTTTTTAAGCGCCTGATCTTTCAAGTGGTGTAAATTCGTTTTCGAAATTCCATGATGGACATAAACTTGACAAATTAGCAGAAAATCCACGCTTTTTGTCGGATTAAAAAAAAGCAGCAGCATTGCTCAGAACGTTTTTACTAGTTCTTGGCAATGGCCAAAACTATTCAGTTACTGATTTTGGAGGAGCGTGACGGCTTTTCATTACCTTCTTGCATTCTGGTATTCTTATTCTTATTGTTCTTATGTGTCATCACTATTATCGTATCAGTTATATATCATTGTATAATTATCTTCAATTATTATCTTTTAATTCTACTCATAATAAACCCTATATTCATAACTTCTCCTTCCTCTTCATCTTCTTAATCCTGAACTTCATCTTCTTTTTCTTTTATTTTTTCTCTTCATCTTATCATCATCATCATTATTGCCTCCCCCTGAACTTATGTTCTACAGAACAAATAATTTCCAATTTTCTCAAGTGAACTCTATCGTTTTTTTTGTTATAAATTAATCTTCTTGCTTTCTGCCACATGCTGCCATGTGTCGAAATGGTTTGAACATATCTAGCCAGAGCAACAATATAACTTGTCTCAGGTTGCCATATTATTGCTTCGCCTTCGAAATAAGTTAATCAGAAATAAGAGACATATCCAAACGACACATTCATGGACAACTTCACCTTCGTGCAAGTCCTGACGAAGCGCCTGCAGGCAGTGAACACCCGTGGAACAGCGCTCAATCTGAACAAGTCTGAAGGCAGCAGCAAGAGAAGACACAGCTTTAACAGTGGCTGTGGTTGGCGCACCGCTCACCAGGCGCCCGACGTCGTCAGCATGCAGGGTCTTACAAGGGGAATCCGATAGCTGTGAAGACACAAGGCAGGAGATTATTACGCGTTCATTCCAGGATATTGTGCGAACATACATTCGTATATGTTTTTAAATTGTAGACATTTCTGCCTTAACGGAATATTCAAATTTACGAAACATATAAGCACACACGTGCGAATAATGTCTCAGTAACACAAGAAACGTCAAAAGAAACGAGGTCAATCCTCGAGCCCAGTCTGCTGACCTCGGGGTCGCAGTGCGAGGAGGCGCGCAGGGAGCGGCGGGCGAGCGGCGCCACCACGGACGTGTTGTCGGACACGGCGGAGGTGAAGTACTGCGTGAATCCTGGTATGACGGGTGAGTGCGCCTCCACCAGCAGTGAACCCGGCAGTTTCTTCCGAAGCTGCAAAGGAAAGAGCCATTACGATCGGCTGATGTTAAGAGAAATAATATTGAAGAAAAGGAATAAATATGCGAAAACTTATCCTCAGGAGTCGGAATCACCTGGTCTTCATGGAGTCCTCCGAGCGAGGGTTCGCCGTCCAGCGTCGCCAGCACCCAGCGCAGCCTCAGCTTCCTCAGTAGACGTACCTCTAACTCTGCCGTCAGCAGGTTGATATCGGAGGCACTTAGCAGTACCACCATCACTCCACCGTAACCCTGCGGAAGGATGAGCGGGCGATGTCTCAGCTGATGTCGGACGCAGGAACTTCGCGGCTAGTCAAATGTTTTGTTATAATCGAGATTCGGTGTGAGAAATACAGGTTGGATAGCAAATTAAATGTTCTCTGGTGTCGGACTCTAACAACAATAAAAAAAAAATCTTACGGCTTTTGTTACTACTATTAATACTAGTAAAAAATAAAATAATGAAGATAGCAATATAAATTTTAAGAAAATAAAGAGCAATAACTATAAGGATAACAAAATCTTGTCTCCGGAGCCTGATCGGTCCGCTGCGCCGAGACTCCTCGCGTCACTCACCACCTGCCCGGTGACAAAGCGCGCCACGTCCCGGCCGAGGCTTGTGGCGTCCTCCACCTGCAGCGTGTGAAGGATCTTGATGCCTGCTCTCGCCGCCCTCTCCTGCAGGACGCGGGTGGCGTGGTCGCATCTGGACACAACACTGACGCCCACTCCCGCGCCCCCGAGACGCACGCCTGTGGCCAATACCGCCTGCAGGGAGAGGGAAGAATGGCTGTGAACTTTTGCTCGTGCACTTGTGTGATAATAAGCAACTGGCATTGATTTGTGTCAGTTAACATTATTAATAACTTCTCATCACTAACACGAACAATGTTGATGTGAAGTACTTGCATTTTTTTTTTTTTTTTGGGGGGGGGGTAGACTAAAATGCATATCATCACCGGTGAGAGTAAAAAGAAAGAGAAAAAACCGCAGGGCGAGCTTGGGCGAAATCGTATTCTATTGCATTCTCACCAGACACGCAAAACAATTTGCTCAAGATCTCCTGACTCGAGATCTAAACCTCGGGCCGAGCCGAATCGGAATTAATGTTGGGCGTGGTGCAGAATAAAAACGAGAGCCAGCCCCTTGCAATTATGGAAGGTGATTATCAACAAAGAAAATGTAGCAAGTTTCCTCCAAAAGGTTAGAGAGATAATGGAAACACAAGCCGAGTCGCTCAACCTCTGCCTTTTACAAAAAAATATACCTGGAGATTGGGTATCTTTTATTCAAAATCTATAATCATACTCACCTTTGGATATCTTATTTTTCATCTTGTTCTCCCTCACCATCAATTACCGTAACTCTTGTACATTCATCAAACAAATCGCATTTAAAGTATAGAAATCAAAGTGAAAACGAGTACAATACATAGCACTCTGGACTATCACGCGCGCTACGGCTCTCACCTGCAGTTGATCCGTGAGGTGGGGTGCCGTGGTGAAGACGTTATCAGCGGGTGTGATAGTGTGGGCAGCGCGGGCGTCAGTCACCAAGATGGGCGTGGTGAATGCGTGCAAGGGCGCCGCCGTGCCTGAGGCTACTCTCGAGCTGCCTAAAGCAACCACACCTGCAGGAATTGAGTCAATAAGCAGGGCGCGGTCGTGCGAACAAATCCCCTTATCACCAAAACGGACGTGAAAATAATGTCTATTCAGGAATGCAAATTACATTAGACGATGTTTTATCGTTGAAATGATATCACCTTACACACCCAGACTCACACACACACATATATTACATGTACATGTACATGTACATGTACATGTACATGTACATACACATACACATCCGCACACACACACACACACACACACACACACACACACACACACACACACACACACACACACACACACACACACACACACACACACACACACACACGCACACGCACACGCACACGCACACGAACAGCTCCATTAAGGGAAAAAAAGGTTCCTCTTCAAACTTCAGAAGGGAAACCATTATTTTGTGTTCGTATTTTCGGTTTAACCATGTGCAGAGGATTAGTGTTTCCAATCGCATTGCGGGAATGCTTCATCTTAACTTTTAATGCTTGTGTGTTGCAATGGATGGATGGGGCTTAGTGTGGGCGAGGGGAGGAGTGTTAATGGTATCATCAGAATTGGATAAATATATCAAGGAATGGTGGTTAGCCTAAGTGATGTTGACTTCCATTGTTATACAAAAAACATTGCATGTTACTACTGTTGTTATTGCTATTGAATTGAAGGTGGTTATTCATTATTATACGTCTTGCATCTTTCCTTGTAATCACTGTAAACATTAATCCCGATGTTATTGAATTTAAGGT
>NW_028234425.1:22595204-22597704 GCF_977035675.1 Penaeus japonicus | reverse complement strand
AAACCTCTGCAACGAGGCCTCGTTCAGAAAGGAAAATCAACCACATACCCAAGCCCGCCCAACGAGGATCGAGTGACGCCTTACGCCGCTGCGCCGACCGACGGATAATGTAACGAACATTATCTCCCACGTGACCAGACGAAGCGTGACATTCGGTGAGTGACAGCCAGTAACACCTTGGGAAGGTATGGAGGGAGGAAGGAGGGGGGTCACGTCACGGAAGGACAAGCGACCAAATGAGATAAGGGGGATCCTATAATTTGGAAACTACTTGGCAGCTATCGAAGAACATCCGGTTAAACATATTACTAAAACATACATACACACACAGAGCGAGAGCGAGAGCGAGAGAGGGATAGAGAGAGAGAGAATGAGAAAGAAAGAGAGAGAAAGAAAGAGAGAGAGAAAGAAAGAGAGAGAGAGAGAGAGAGAGAGAGAGAGAGAGAGAGAGAGAGAGAGAGAGAGAGAGAGAATGTGAAAGAGAAAGAGAAAGAGAAAGAGGGGGATAGTGATAGATAGATAGATAGATAGATAAATAGATAGAGAGAGAGAGAGAGAGAGAGAGAGAGAGAGAGAGAGAGAGAGAGAGAGAGAGAGAGAGAGAGAGAGAGAGAGAGAGAGAGAGAGAGAGAGAGAGAGAGAGAGAGAGAAGAGAGAGAGAGAGAGAGAGAGAGAGAGAGAGGAGAAGAGAGAGAGAGAGAGAGAGAGAGAGAGAGAGAGAGAGAGAGAGAATGAGAGAGAGAGAGAGAGAGAGAGAGAGAGAGAGAGAGAGAGAGAGAGAGAGAGAGAGAGAGAGAGAGAGAGAGAGAGAGAGAGAGAGAGAGAGAGAGAGAGAGAGAGAGAGACATGAGAGATGGAGAGAGAAACAGAGTTAGTGAAGGATGAGAGAGAGTGAGAGTGAGAGTGAAAGAGAGAGAGAGAGAGAGAGAGAGAGAGAGAGAGAGAGAGAGAGAGAGAGAGAGAGAGAGAGAGAGAGAGAGAGAGAGAGAGAGAGAGAAGGAGAGAGAGAGAGAGAGAGAGGAAGAGGGAAAGAGAGAGAGAGAGAGAGAGAGAGAGAGAGAGAGAGAGAGAAAAAAAGAGAGAGAGAGAGAGAGAGAGAGAGAGAGAGAGAGAAGAGGAGAGAGAGAAGGGGTAGAGAGAGAGAGAGAGAGAGAGAGGGAGGAGAGAGAGAGACTGAGGGAGAGAGAGAAGAGAGAGAGAGAGAGAGAGAGAGAGAGAGAGAGAGAGAGAGAGAGAGAGAGAGAGAGAGAGAGAGAGAGAGAGACAGTGAGAGAGATAGAGGGATAGAGAGACAGTGAGAGAGATAGAGGGATATGAGAGAGAGAATGAGACAGTGAGAGAGATAGAGGGAGATAGATAGATAGATAGATAGATAGAGAGAGTGAGGAAGAGAGAAAGGATGCAAGATGGAGGGAGGCAGGGGAAATAGGGATGGTAGAGGAAAGGAAAAGGCAGTATCTAAAGAGGAAAACAGAACTACTCCCGCAAAAGTAAATCTGATAAGCATCATCAGCTCGCCTTCCCTCTTCCACCTCCAAACCTGGGTCTCTTACATAGAAGAGGTGGTGGAAGGAGGGGGGGGGCTACCTGGACGCGGGCTAGCGAGACCCACAAAAATTCTGCTGTCTCCTCCCTTCATGTATTCGGACGATTATATCTTCGGTCGAATAAGTTCAAGTGTGGATGTGTTCGTCCATCGTCACCTATGGGTCTATTCCCCCTTACATTCCAGCTGCATTTTCCGAACGTAACCGGAAAATGTTTACCGAATATGGAAAAAAAATAAATTAATATGGATTATCCACGTTCCAGCATTTAATCGTCTATATCAATGCATAGCATTATCTTATTTCTTGCCCATGTCCATAATGAATATTGTTCATGTGTACTATCTTGAACTTACCGAGACGCACCACCTACCACCGAGTAACAAGGAATGAATTAAACACGGGGTTCAAGACCCGGTGAACACGAGAGGATTGGGGAAAGTGTGCGAGCCGCGCGCTAAAGTTTGTCAGAGCGAAATTGCCACGGAAATCTAGAAGACGACACGGTCCGTCCGCGCGCCGGAAGGAGGAAGAGGTTCGGGAGGCTCTATGCCGCCATGTCCTGTCTTTGTTCAACGCTCGATTTTTTGCTGCGACCTCGGCGGGTCCTATCCTCTCCTAGTTTACTGCAGGCGGGAAGTAATTTTAGAAGACATACAGCCGCCTACGTCGACGGTGACGACAATATGACGGGCGGCGCGGAAGGGGTTGTTGGCAACGCTGTGCCCACGCACCGTAGCCAAGATTCACAAGGAAATTGTATGGACGTCCTTTTGTCCTTGCGGGATCGCGTCGCAGCGCATCGTCATCTACGCCTCATCGGTGTAGATCCTCCACGTGGCTCCTTCGGCTTTCTCATGCCTCTCGTTTCAGCAATTAAAAAACAATGACTCGCAAACCTTCGCATTTGAAACACTTAAAGACATTACATTGCTGCGGAAAAGAGAGGCAAT
>NW_028234425.1:22587704-22590204 GCF_977035675.1 Penaeus japonicus | reverse complement strand
AAACGATTATCTATGAGAACTGCAACTCTTCTAAATCTACCTGGCGGCTTCTATACGTTTAAGAGTAATCTGCGTCCTTGTCAGTAAACATGGACTTTCAAAATCTCCTTTGTGTACGACTGTACGTCCCACCTACTTTGCCTCCCAGCCTAAATCTGCCCTCCCTGCCCCCCCCCCTCCCCGCCCTAACCCTCTTCTTTTAAACCTTGCCCCTCCCCCTTCCTCCTCCTAGGAGTTCACATTCATATCTGGTTGGAAGCACTCTGGAAGGACTTTCTGGCGAGCCGATTCCCCATGGCAATAAAAGGAGGGAAACTGCTGCCAGGCGTCGTTGTCAGTGAACTTCCTGTATCTTTTTATAGACGGGGGAGTGGTTGCTTATGCTAATTAAAAAGATTCCATTCCAGGTTCAGGTGAAAATATGTGGCTAAGGCTTCTTTTGTGGACCAAGCCCTCTGTTCATCGATTGCACGAAGGTATTGCAGCGGTACCAGGTGGCGCTCAAGTGCCCACGAATGCACCGTGGCTTATTCCATGCCACAACACACGTAAACACGCATACAAGCACAGCAGACCAACGCTTGTGCATGTCAATTCTACAAGGACATCCTAAAACACACACATTAAACTTTTACACTTTGACGCACACACACACACACACACACACACACAAAGAAACAAGCGAGGACTGGTACCCAGGGAGTTTGAGTCCTTCCCAACCGCCAATTCTCTGGTATGGATTGTTGTAACTTCAAGATCCTAAAACAGTTCAAATATTTCCCCCCTAAAAAAACATCATAGGTGATAAAAAACGGAAAAGCAACAGCTAGAAAACCTCGCGTTCTGAAAAAACAGCGTTAAACCATCTCCAGCATCTCGCGTTTCCGGAAACATCAAAGGAAAAATGCGAACATGCCAAATAACTTCCCTTGTTTTCTATCTGTTCCTTCTCTCCGGGGTCAGTAGGCGACGCGGAGGTGAAAGGCTACGGAAGCGAATGTCACCTGCCCCCAGCGAACCCTCCGCCCGGGGATGGAGACTCCCGTAAGAGCGGCTGGGAAATACACACAAACTCTCACGAGTCAAGGATGAAATGTACAACAGTAATAATAATAACAACAACAACAATACTATAGACAAGAACAACACTAATGGTAATAATAGTATTAGGAATAATAAAATAAAATAAATAATAGCAACAGCACCAACAACGAAAATAATAATAATACCAATAACAATAAAAAATAAACAATGCGTAGATTATCAATAATAAATGATAACGATCAAGATAATAAAAACGTACAGAGAAGACGCTTGTTCTGTTGTACAAAACCACAGCCGGAAATGTCCTCCGCAAGGCCCACTCTGATCTCGAACACGATTTCCTCGCCATTGAACACAAATCCAGAGTGACAAATTTACATCGAGATTTATGATATTAACTCTAACATTACTCTCATTTTCATATCATCATTATCATAAATAGCATCAAACACCACCACCACCATCATTACCAATATCACCAAGCTCATCATTATTATTATTATTATAATCAACATCTTCCATTTTCACTATGTTATTAATCATCACCATCATTATCATTATTATCGCCATATTGTCGGAAACTTCCCCTCCAGCTTAATCAAGATCAATGGAATTTAACAGTGAAAATCATGGCGTGTGTACAGAGGAGGGGGGGGGGGGTGCATGCGCGTGCGTTCGTGCATTCTTGTGCTTGAACTGCGTGCGGTTTCAGTCAGCAGCTCTCTAGAGCTAACTCCTTTCCGCTCGTTCCCTCGACGGCTCACTCGAAAGCCGCGGGTCGACTGAAAAAGATTTCGAAAGCTTCACTCTTGGCTGTTGTAATTTGCGATTCAAGAAAGTATGAAAAAAGGGAAGATCTAAATTGCAGCAAACTTATCAAAATAACAGCAAATCGGACGAGTTAGTGAACATTTTAATGATCGTCATAAAAACGTAAATTCCTTGACATTATCTCCATTGCTGTATAATTAGTGCACATCAGAGAAAACTCAAACAAACATTTTGGTCGAATGGGAGAGAGAGAAATAAAATAAAAGAAAGGGAGGGAGGGAGTGAAGGAGGAGGGAGGAGAGAAAGATAAAGAGAAAGAAGGGGGGAGCGTTCCTACAATAGTGTTTATAGATGACACAAAATCATCCTCCATAACCGAAAACAGAAAAACGCATCTAAAGAGTCTAGCTCGCATATACGTACGCACGCGCGCGCGCACGCACACACGCACGCACACACACACACGCACGCACACACACACACACACACACACACACACACTAAGACTACCAATCTAAACTCGGAAAAAACGCCATAAACCACATCCCGCGATATCCAGCTCTGATCGGATCAACGTAAAGAACTTATCGCAGGTTCTATCGTGCAACGCACACGCTAGGCACCAGTACGCATTATTCAGTTAATATGGGTATCGTAGTCGTCCTAGGGTAATAATGTAGAAGGC
>NW_028234425.1:22577704-22585204 GCF_977035675.1 Penaeus japonicus | reverse complement strand
TGGTGTGTTGTGGTGTGTGTGGATGCGGTGGGTGGGTGTGGTCGAGTGTGAGTGTGTTTTTTATGTGTGGTGTGTGTGTGTGTGTATGTGGTGTATGTATGTATATATGTGTGTGTTGTGTGTGTGTGTGTGTTGTGTGTGTTTGTGTGTAATCTGTGTGTGTATGTATGTATGTGTGAGTGTGTGTGTGGTATGAGTGTGTATGATGAGTATGTGTGTGTGTGTTTATGTGTGTGTATGTATGTATGTTGTGTGTATGTATGTATGTGTGTGTGTGTGTGTCATGTATGTGTGGTGTATGTATGTTGTGTGTGTGTGTGAGTATGTGTGTGTATGTTGTATGTGTATGTGGGTGTATGTGGGTGTGTGGAGTGTTTTGGTGTGAATGTATGTATGTGTATGTGTATGTGGTATGTATGTATGTAAGTGTATGTATGTATGTGCGGGTATGTATGTATGTATTTCTGTGTGTGTGTGTGTGCTGTGTGTGTGTTATGTGTGTGCATGTATGTATGTGTGTGTGTTTGTGTTTGTGTGTGTATGTAGTATGAGTGTGTGTGTGTGAGTGTGTGGTGGTGTGTGTATGTGTGTGTATGAATGTATGGTGTGTGAGTGTTGTTGTTTTTTTTTTTTTTGGTTTGGTTGTTGTTTTTTAAAAATTTTGGGGGTGGGGAGGGGTTGTTTTGGGTGGAGTGTGGGGTGTGTAGTTTGTGTGTTGGGGGTTTTTGTTTTTAAAAAGTTTTTGTGTTGTGTTTTTTTTAAAAAATTTTTTTGGGTGTGGTTTTTTTTTTTTAAAATATTTTGGTTGTGGTTAAGGTTGTTTTTTTGTTGTTTGGAAATTTTTTTAATTTTCTTTGTAAAAATGTGTGGTGTTTTTGTTGATTTTTTTGAAAAATATGGTGATTTTTGTTTTTGTGTGTGTTTTGTGAATTTTTTTTTTAAATTTTGTTGTAATTTTTTTTTTTAATTCCAAATTTTTTAAGTATTAAAATTTTTTAGTGTTGTGGAGTTGTGTGTGGAATTTTTTTTAAATTTTTTTTTTTTTAATTTATTTTTATAATTTTATATTTATATATTAAAAAAATAATTTTTTTTTTTTAAAATTTTTAATTATATTAATATATTAATATATAGATACAATATAAAATATGTTTTGATATTTGTGTGGTTAATATATATATTATTATAATAATTTATATATATATATATTTTTATTTATTAGATATTTATTATATAAAATATTTATTTATTTTTACATATTTATATGTATATTTATGTTTATATGTTTGTATATATTTGTGTGTGTATATATAATATATATTATCTATATTTATATTGTTTTTATTTATATATATATTATATATAGATATATTATATATTATATTTATATTATATATATAAAATTTTATTTATATTTATATTTTTATTTATATTTATATATATTTATATATAGATATATATATATTTGTATATATTATAAAAAAATTTATATAAACATAATATAAGTTTATATAAATTTTTGTAAAAAATTATATATATTCATATATATTACAAATATACTTTATTATTTATTATTTTTAATATATAACATCAACCAATTATATATGATATATATATTTAAAATATATATTTATATATTTTATATAGATATATATATGTATATTTATATGTATATAAAGTATATATGACGCACACACACACACCACAATTATATATATTAATTTTTAATATATATTTATAAATATTTATATATAGATATATATATAATATTTTATTTTATATTTTATATTTTTATATATTCATATATATATATCATATTATATTAATATTTTATTTATTTATTTATCATATATGTATTATGTATTATGTATTATAGCCGCATACACACACACACATAATTATATATATAATATACATAGACATATACATATACATATATATAATAAATTCGTATACCATTATCATATACACATTAAATATATATAATATTATATATATATATATATATATATTATATATATATATATATATAATATATAACATACATAACTTATATAAAATACAAATACATTAACCCCACACACACACACATTATTTATAGCTATAATGTATATATAATGTACATACATACATATATATACATACATATCCTTATATATAAACGAACATGCCATCCATAGATATTACCATATCCATATACAATATTATATACATATACAATATGTATGTATGCTCTATATATATATATATATATATAGATATATATATATATATATATATATATATTGTATTTAATATATATATATATAATATATATATAAATTTATAGATATGGGAGGGGTCACACACACACACAACAACGGTACGAGCAGCGGACGAGCGCGCACACACAGGTTGGAACACACATATATATATATATATATATATATATATATATATATATATATATATATATATACATATACACACACAAACACATATATGCATACACCCTGATACAGATGTATAAGGCCAATAACCTTCGACTTGATCCAAATCCCAGTGGCAAGGAAGACAAAGCTCGGCCCCACTGCACTATCCTCCTCTGCCTCGGAGCCCCTGGCAGCCATGGCTCGACGGCCAGCTTCTGCTGTTAGTGTC
This sequence comes from Penaeus japonicus, assembly GCF_977035675.1. Lineage (NCBI taxonomy): Eukaryota > Metazoa > Arthropoda > Malacostraca > Decapoda > Penaeidae > Penaeus > Penaeus japonicus. The sequence continues at coordinate 22,582,564 of NW_028234425.1, read as the reverse complement.
GACACTATCGGTAATGACCCCTTAAGCGTCGGGCCCCATTGTTGACACTGCGTGTCGCGCCGACTGGGAACCAGAAAATTACATTCGTTTAGTGTGTTACAACGGAGGTTCTTGCATGCAGGAGCGGATAAAGCAAGCTGGCAAAATGGGAAATGAAATATACCGTTTTCGGCTGAGAGTCCTTGGTGTAAGGCAAGGCAGCAAGTCCACTTTCTCAATTACTCTTACAGTTCCAACAGTAATTTTATGGTAAAGAAGTCATCACATTTAAGTTTTGACTTCTTTGTTCCGTAAGAACATAAGGGTATCGGTATGTGTGTAGCAATTCAGTATTTTTGCTGCAAAAAATCAAAACAAAGTGGCCACTGAAGGTCACCTAGACCATAGATCCCCGGGGTGACCTGGTGATGGAGGGCAAGGGATCGATGCTGGTGTTGGCACTTTGCATCGCCTTCGCTTATGTTATCATTCGCTGTTGCCATCTAGTTTCTGCCTTCGCCTGAGCACTGAACCCCAAAAACAGAGATTCTCTATTCCATACAAGTGCTCGGATATACTCAAGGAATACAAGGGAATTCATGTGGAATCCATTTTTGAAAAAGGGGAAACTATAAACAAAAATAAACACACATACACGCATTTTTTATTCAGTCGTCCCTCCCAAGTCATGATGATAACCAATCTGCAACATCAAAAGCATGCAACTGAAATTCCTTATCCAACTTTCACAGTCGCATGACAGATGACCGGCAATATAACAGTCGCGGCGGTTATAATAACGATATTCTCCATGTCATTTCGTGCACGAGGATCAGATTTAATACAACGGATATTTCACTGCCGGAGGTCTGGGCCTCGTGGTGGTGGTGGTGGTGGTGGTGGCACTACCAGCGGTGTCATTGAACACACTCGCATTCTCTGCCCGCAATGTGGAACTTCCCTCATTATATTTGTCTTGTGAGATGCACATAAGAAGTATTACGCAAGTTTGCAAGTCCGTGCCAAGTGTTAAATAGACTGATAAGGACCTTTCTGAAAAGAGCAGGTACTCCGAACCCCTCTGTAGGCGACGACAGAATTTGATATTTGCCCAAAGGGAATTCATGTGAAATCGCGCTACCTGACATCGATATCCGGTCAAAGAAACATCAATTTACCCTTCAAAACGGACTGTACCTTAGTGTAGCATAAACGCATGTTGTATCATGCATGCCCCACCTCCTACGCCCATGGCTTGAACCAGCGACCATACGCCCGCCATCTGCCGACCAAGGAAATCAAGGTGGCCGCTGGGGAGGGCGAGCGACCCGCGTCACGTCCGATGGCTATTCACGTCGCATAAAAAACGATTTTTCTCGTTTTATCTGCAGGTAAATCTATAAAATATTCTATTAAACGTTTTTTCGCGAAAATCAATCGTTGTTTCGCGTTGTTACTTGCAGTAATTCAAAGAAATGTTTTGGAGCTCGTGCTTTTGAAAAAATAAGCACAAATATTCGAAAAAGAAAAGACCTTATTTATAAGTAAAGGATCATTACTTCCGGTGTCGGCGCCTGATATCAGAAGGAAGATGAAATAACCGACCTCAGATAAGGCGACCTCATATTGGGAAACCATTTCTCTATAGCCGTACATCTGCCACATCGGTCATTGGTGCTGCTTGATAAACAACTAACCCCAATCAAACTCTATTCCCTAAAGGACGCATTAAAACCAGTTAAAAGTTCAAGGAATTCTTATAACAGCGTATTTCGCCCAATAACCAGTTTTCTCTTTTACACCAACCACTTATATTTATGAAATACAAGCCAGGCGCGGTATTTCCAATGCAAGCGACTAGAATAAATGGAATCATGTAAAATGCAACTAAACAAACGATAAAAGCACAAACAGCCGTGACAAAGTCGGTCGACACAAATTGGACGGCGTTTTACATTCACTAAGCTGCCGTGCGGCGAGTTGCATTAGCCACGACGAATCTCGTTTGGGGAAAAGGATGTCTCTTCCGCACGCAAGTACAGACACACGCAGGAACCCTCACGCACAGACGCACAAAAACTCACACCTAACGCACAAACACATATACATAAAGGACCAAAAGGAGACACACACACACTCCGGAGAGAGAAAGAGAGGAAGTGATGAGAAGAGAGAAAGATAAACAGAGAGAGAGAGAGAGAGAGAGAGAAGAGGGGAGTGGAGAGGGGGTTGGAGGGGAGAAGGGAGCGGGAGAGGTGGAGAGACAAAAAACAACAACACTAAAGTGCATAAGCGAAATTGTAGTTTATCAACCACCTAATCTCGGCAAATTCAACACGTGCAAAATCTCGTCGCTGTAACAGCGATTTGTAAACACATCTCCCATTTCTTCTTCTAATAATAGCGCATATTCTTTGTGTCATGCACGGTTTTTCATGCGTCATGCCGATAGATACCTCTTATCTACAGGGTACTCGTGTCTTCCAGGCAGATATCGAGAGAATCGAAACAAAGGCCGAAACCGGAGACAAGTACTGAAGAAATGACAATACGAAAGAGGGAGTAGAGAGATGGAGGAGAGGGAGAAGAGGAATGTTTAGAAGAGGGAGGAAGAGGAAGGAGGAGGGAAAAGAGAAAGAAAGGGAGGGAGAGAAAAAGAGAGATAGTAGGTGTAGGACGATGAATAGGGGGAGGAGGGTGTGGAGTAGTTGAAGTATAGACAAAGGAAGGGCAAGATGGGGAGCAACTATGAATGCTCCAGGATAGTGTGACGGTGTGTGTGTGATGGTCTTGACGGTGAGAAAGTAAAATTTTTCTTTTCTCGTTTTCATCTGACGGCGTAGTTAAAACACGCACATCATCCATCACAAATTATCAAACTTCGCATACACTTTGGGAAATGAATGACTAGAAAAAACATATGAGAAAAAGTTTTAAAAAGAGAACAATCTAATCACTTTCATGCTTTCGAGAAAAGACTCGTGTTTCAGTAAAAGTGCAACTCTTTCTAGCTCTGAAGCTTTTGTTTCTGTTCTTACGTTTGATTACTCTCTAAACATGAACACGTAAGGCAAAGAAAAAAAAAATACTTTTTAAAAATCTGCAAGATGAAAATAAAATCTGGCTACGGGGAAAATACAAATTGTCATTGCACACACACACACACAAAAAAAAATAAGTATACACTTTACCTCGCCTGACCCGAGAGACGAGGCAAGATCATGCAGAGACCATACCTTTTCCCACATTTTTACAAAGCGCGAAATAGAGCCTCGTATTCTGCCATCTGTCAAAAGCAAAGTGCATGATGCAACATGAGCGACTGCATGACAAGACCGCACTCCCTGTTGGTTAGAATTTCCTCCGCGCAGATGCAATCCCCGACCCTCCATTATGCACGAAAAGCTCATATTTTACTTGTAATCTCAGCAATACTCGCTGTCATGGCTGTGAAGCTGGAAGGACGCGAGTCACAAGTTTTCTTCTAATTTAATCAAGGTCGATCTAATCAAGAATATGGGCGGAAATTCCCCCTTTCGAAACAGGACCAACAATAACAGCAACAGCTTCAGCTATTCCAATAGCAATTCAAACAAAAACATTAGTAGTGATTATTAGGATGATGCTAATGATTAATTATCATGATGATAATATTAACAGAAGCAACAACAACAACAACAATTATAAAAATATTGTGATTGTTGATATCATCATTACTATTCGTATAATTACCATTACCATTACTATTATAATTACAGTAATAATCATCATTACTTTTACCACTACTATCATCATTATCATTCCTATTATCACTACCATCATTATTAGTACCATCATCATGAAAACCAACAATAATAAGAAGAAAGGGCACGAATTAAGAGAGTAAGAAAAAACAACAACAACACGAACAATGAGAGTGACAGCGACCTGCAACATCAAACCAGCAGCGGCGGCAACTCCAGAGAGAACAAGAGGAAAAGCAACACTCGAGCCTTTCGCAAAAGAGGATACAAGGAAACTCTTCCGAGTGTGAAATTGCGGCAGCGCTTCTCGTCCTCACGCCCCACTCCAGCGCCACACTTCACCTCTGCCTCTACTTCCTCCTGTCACCACCTCTCCTACTCCTCCTATTCCTCCATTATCACCTCTCTATCTTCCCCTCTTTCTTAACCTCTTCCTCCTCCACCACTTCCCCATCGTCTCCCTCAGTTCTTCTTGCAACTCCTTTCCTTACTCATGCACTGCCACCCCATCTCCCCTTTTTCCACCTACCCTATTTCCTCCGCCTCCTCTATTACCCTTAATTTCTTACTGTACTGCCTCTCCCCCCTCCATCAACATCTACCCTTCTTTCTTTCCCCTCCCCCCCCCCCCCCCCCCCCCCCCCCCTCCTCCACCCCACTCCCCCCCATCTCCTCCACCTTCCCCCACCTCTCTCTCCGTCATCCCCTTCTTTCGCCTTCGTTTTTCGCCTCTTTTCGTCTTCGTCACCTCCTCCTCTAAATAACCCCTACACCCCCGTCCCTTTCTCTCCCTCCGCCCCGGACCAGCGGACGTCGCAAGGAGCCACCGCACAAATCGCTCGTCGAGATCTGTCCTCTCCAGGACGTCGCCGCTTCAAGAGGGATCGTTTATTTTGGCTGACATTCCCGGGGCGACAGATACCTCTTTCATCACTGCCTTCATCTCTCTCAGTTTCGCATTTGCACTTACACCCGCATTTAAAATCACATTTACAGTCACACTTACACTTACAATTGCAATCAAACTTATTCTCACAATGTTGAAATACTTAGTCACTACAGTATGCTCTTTCTCTCACTTTCGAACTCGTACTCGTACTTTCACAATCTCTCTCTTGCTCTTCACTTGCTAACATTT
>NW_028234425.1:22560204-22572704 GCF_977035675.1 Penaeus japonicus | reverse complement strand
TATCAAATACTAGTTTCTATATTATATTATCCATTATATATTACTATATATTAATATATATTATATGCCGCAAGAATATAGATATATCCATATTTAATATAATATAACTATCATAATATCCCGTATAATATTTTGTCTTTTATATTATGACTGTCGTATAGATATATGAATATACTATATTTATAAGATAGATATAGATATATTTATTATATATCGGATATATATATATATATATAATATACTATATTCTATATTATAGGGATATATATATATATAAATGGTATGATATATTATCATATAATATATAAATTTATCTTTATATATGATTGTGATATATATATATATATGGATTTATATTATATATCAATTATTTTAATACTATATAATTATATATATTATATATATGTATATATATATGATCATATGTCGTTTTGTGGGTGTGTCGTGTGTGTGTGTGTGTGTGTGTGTTCGTGTGTGAATGAGTGCGTGGTGTGCGTGCATGGGTTGTCGTGTAGTGTTAAGAGTTGCGTTATGACCTAGTAGTGCGTGTGTCAAGTTGTGCGTGAGCTTGCTAATGGAATACGAAAGCAGTAACGTAACCCAATTAAAACAAAGTGCATAAGGTGTGGAGCCTGAAGAATATCGCCGAAAGGTGCACATTATTAGTGGCCCGGACTTGTGGTTTAAGCACGGCATCCAGCCATAGGGGAATACCAAGTAATCTTCACAAGACTTAGAAGGAACTAGTAAATCTCCATTGGGATCCTGGGACTTCTCGCAAATCCAAGGCGCGTATGGCATGCGAAGACCCGAAGCACGGGGGGGACCCGCGAGTTTTCCGAGTGCTACTAAAAAATATCCTAAATTTGCGGTTGTGTGGTCCGGGAGGTGGGTGCGAATAGTATCGGGTGGGGAAGTGTTCACCTTACATTTACCCCCCTCTCATTGCTGCACGCCAATGGGGGGAGGGCCGGAGGCGAGTGCATGGGTTAAATCATGATGTAGTAACTTATGTCCAATCGATGCACGTTATACATATGCGGCAGTTCTCGTCCTTCTGTCTCCTCTGGGAGACACCAGCTCCACGCAGAAAATCTCGACGTCCTACTGCGGTAATGGCGGTGTGCGTGACGCCCTGCTTCGGGAGTCTCGGTTCTGTCTCTTCCACCTGTCATCGCGGCTCAGCTTCAATACTGACAGCCGCAAGATAGCAATAAAAAATGGCCTCGTGCAGGAATTCCTCGTGATGATCCGTCGCGTTTCCTGAGGCTGTAATTCTCTTACCGATGAGCTCTTAACCGTAAGCAGCGTGATCAGTAATCAGCGCATAACTCGATAACTCCGCAACAAATTCTATGGTGTGACTATCAGACTTATTAATGCAATGGAAAAATATATGTTGTTGTATATATCTGAAAGAAAAGAAACGAAGTTCCGCAGGCTGATTTCTTCCGACCTGATGGAGATATGACGAGGCAATGATCTTCGTGGAATGCACAAATAGTGACGTCAAACATCACAAGATTAAGTATGACGTTCAAAGCCTATCTTTTCCTGTTATCGTACCGTTCATGTAAAAAAAACATTTTCAGAAAGACATGCCGGACTGAGAGGAACAAAGTGAACGGCGTCGGACTCGGAAGACCCGGTGATCTTATATATCTGGCTGATTCCGCCATTTATAACCCGGACATTGAAGATTATACCCGCGGTATACTCGGCAAACCTGCACTACCCGGCCTCCATTATCCAATCTCCCAACCTCTTTCCGCTGTCCTCCCCTTTATCTCCTCTTCTTTTCCTCTCTCCTCTTTCCTCCTCGCGCTTCTCTCACCTTCTCTCGACGAAGCAAGTTCGGAACCAAACTGGTCCGCAAACAGTATTGTAATTGTATCGGCCCCTAACACATGCAAGGGGTATAGTGTGGAGAGGGGAGAGGCTGAGAGAGGGTGGGGGAGGAAGGGGAGAGGAGAGAATGAGAGGATGGGGAAGGATGGAGGAAGGAGGGAGAGGGAGGTGAGGGAGGCCTATGAAGAGATTATGTTAGAGTAGGGATGGGGGGGGGGGAGAAGGATGAGCAGTGAGACGGCGTAAAGAGAGTTGATGAGTGAGAGAGAAGAGATATGGAGGAAGTATGAGGCGACAGAGGGACGGACTGAGGAGAAGAGAGATAAGAAGAGAGAGAGAGAGAATGATCAAAAAGACCAAAATACGTTAGGACTTAAATTATTCTTAGACAGATGTGAACGAGAGATTGCAAGAAAGCTTATGCAAAGGGATTCGTAGAAAAGGTTGTCGGTCTCCATAAGTTTCCTCCACTCGTGTCCTAATATATATTTCAACCACCACTACTCCCTCTCCCGTCTCTACCTTTTCGATCATCTCTCTCTTCATCCTATTTCTCTCTCTGTTCACTTTCTTCACGTCTCACAACCCTCTCTATTTCCTCTCCTCTTCCTCTTCCATCACTTCTTACTCTCTCTCTCCTCACTTCCTCTTCTCCGTCTCTCTCTCCCTTCCTCTACTCTCGCTGCCTTGCTAACACTGCTTCATGCGCGCGGGCGAATGCTCGTATGCGCAGATGTCCAACATAATTACCGGCTGCCGCGTCGCCGAGCCCTAATCATCTTCGCAGTTAGAGGAAGACGAAGCGGAGAGATTGAGTCGGGAGAGCGAGTGCATAGTGGCGCAGGTGTGCGTGATGTTGTGTGTGGGTCATGGCTTGTTTGGAGTGCAATTGCATCCTTTTCCCCGCTCTATTCTACGCCGACTTATTTCAAAGCTCTAACCTGGTACGGTTCTTTCGTTTGCCATTACTTCTCACTTCCGACTATTTCACTTTCGAAAGGTTATCCAGGCAAAAGCACACGCAATGGTTTCTTGTCTGCCGTGGTCATCGGCGGGCGGGCGGATTTATTTCTTCCGCCGGGGGGGAACCCTCTCGCCTCCGTTCCCACCACTAAAACCATATATAACTATATAATATTTTAATATATTTACCTATACTATTATATTTGATGATCATATATATATACGCATATTATATTGACATAATATATATATATATACACTAATATATATATACATATATTATATCAGTGTACATACCCTATAAATTAACATTCATAGTATATCATTTTCTATCTTTAACATATTTATATATACATATTATATCATACAAAATTATATATATGATATACATATAGTCTACATATATATTACATATATATATACCATCTATATATACTATATATACATATATATAATTATATATATTATACCGATATCTTAGTATTACATATTATATTATTTCTCATACTAGAAATATATATCATAAATATATATACATCAATATGATACATCTATATATACTCTTTATTATATATACAAAAATTGATACTTTTATTATACAATATCATAGATTACATATTGCTATATAATTTACATTTATAGACCATTATCTATATACATATATATAATACCCCCAGTATATCTACATACTATCTATAAAACTAATATATCTATACATATATATATTACATATAATACATATATATTCAATTATAAATATATACATTATATATACAATATATATTACTTATTATATAAAATTTTATCTATTCATGTAACATATAATATACATAAATATTATACCACTATATACTATACACATATATATTTACATATATATATAACGCAAGTAAAATAACCATAATATTATATATATACTAATAATATACACACATATATTTCTACACATATAGTAATTAAACCAAAAACTATATAAAAGCCATATAATCAATCATATCATATATATCATATATATATAAATATAGTTATACATATATCTTAAATATATATATATATACATTATTTATTTCATTATATATACATTTATATTATATCATATATATATATATATATATATATACTATATCTATATATACATATATATATATACCATATTAAATAATATATATACCATATATTATAATATATCCATATTCTATATCTATATACAGATATATATATATAAGTTTTATATCTTTATATATTATACTATTCGTATTATTTATATAATATATATATATTATATTTTTTTATATAATCATTGTATATAAAAAATTAGATATGTATTTATATATATACATATAACTTAAATAAATATATACTATATATATAATTATATATATATATATATATAAAAATATCATTTATACTTATAATACATATATTATATATACATATATAAATATATCCATCTAATATATATTTTATTAACCCCCCCAACATATACTCAAATATTAATATATATATTATATAATATCTATGTATACTATTAATATAACATATACATTATACCCTTACATCCACCCACCCCCCACCCCCCCACCCCCCCCCCCCCCCCCCCCTAATATATACACTATAAAATACCTACTCTATAGATACAAATAATATGCATATATCTCTTGTACATTTAGACTCATATATTATTACTTGTAATTATATTAGATAATATTATATGCACTATATATAAATATCCTACATATTATATACATATGATATTAAACATTAACTAATAATACACACACACATTGATATATTTTATATATATATATATATATGATTATATATTTATTATATAATATACATTATCTATCTATATTATATTATTTATACACTAGTATATAGAAATATATGATTACATATGTTGATATATATATAAACTTAATATTGTATATATAACTTATCTAGTTAATATACTATATATATATATATCTAATGTTATCCCCAATAAATCGTTATATATGTATTTCGTAAAACATTACATATATATAAATATATACTTATATATATACATATCTATTGCATATATACTACATATATCACATTATATACTATATCATACCCATTATATATAATATACACATAATATAACATATTCTACTGTTATATACATAATATGTATGCATATATATACATATATACTATTATATACGATATATATATCATATATATATATACAATATATTTATATTCTATACATATACACCATAATATATACTCATATTACTTTGGTATATATATAATTACTATATATAGTACTTATAACATGCATATATGTATATACGGTCTATATTATGTACATAATATATAATAATATATATGCTCATTTTTACATATATTATATACATATATCTTAGATTATATACATAGACTATATAGATGTATATGGTAATATACATATACCGTTGTACATATTTATACCTATATATATATATGTATCATATAACTTTACATATACATATTCATTATTTAAGTATATTATACATATATTATTCACATCATATATATACATATATATATACACATAGAAATATATACATATCTATATCAAAACATTATAACATCATATATATATTACACACGAACATGATAGTACATATATATACACACATATACTTACATAATATAAAACACACAATATACTTAGTACATATATATACACGCATATACATACATAACATTTGATTTATATAAATAAAATACCATATACAATAACAGATATATCTATATATTTTATATATAATATATATATATATAATACTATTAGTAATATATATTATATACACTCATCATATACATAAATTATATATAATATATATCTATAATATATATAGATATACTCAATCACATATACATACCTATATATATAATATATATATATATTTATTATCACATATCAATATATAATATATATATATGACATAATATATCATAACATATAGACATCTATAATACCATATATCTATAATTAAATAAAACTAGACTATTAAACACCTATCCTCATCATACAGTCTATCTATCCACCTACTACACACACCACACACACACCAATTTATATATTATATAATTATTATCTATATATAATATATATAAAATCTAAATATTATATTATATACAAACATCTAGACATATAAATACCCATAAATATAATATAACTACGCAAAAAACCTCATATATACCCATATCTAACCACACATCACATTGTATAGAATATATATATGATATATAACTATATCTTAATATTTTATATATATCTATGGATATATATATATTATATATGGATTTATATATTATATATAATATATATATATGGATATATATATATATATATATATATATAATATATATAATATGGATATATATATATATATATAATATATATATATTATATATGTATGGATATATATATTATATATATATGGTATATATATATATATTTTTATATATATATATATATATATGGATTATATATATTTATACTGTATTAATAAAACTATATTGTATATATATATAACTCTTCTAACTACACATTCAAAACAAAACACCAAAAACAAAAACAACATTCACACAAACAACACAACAACAACACACAACACAAACACAAAAACACAACACAACAAATCCCACCCCCCCCCCCCCCAACCCCCCAACCCCCCCCCCCCCCCCCCCACCCCCCAACCCCCCCCCCCCCCCCCACACCCCCCCCCCCCCCCCCCCCCCCCCCCCCCCCCCCCCCCCCACCCCCCCCCCCCCCCCCCCCCCCCCCCCCCCCCCCCCCCCCCCCCCCCCCCCCCCCCCCCCCCCCCCCCCCCCCCCCCCCCCCCCCCCCCCCCCAACCCCCCCCCCCCAACCCCCCCCCCCCCCCCCCCCCCCCCCACCCCCCCCCCCCCCCCCCCCCCCCCCCCAACCCCCCCCCCCCCCACACACCCCCCCCCCCCCCCCCACACACCCCCCACCCCACCCCCACACACCCCACACCCCCCCCCCACACCACAAACCCCCCACCCCCACAAAACACCCACCACACACCCCCCCCCACACACACACACCCAAAAACACCCACACCAACCCACACCCCACACCCCCCCCCCCCACCACACACACCCCCCACACCAACAAACAAACAACACACCCACACACACACACCCCACACACAACAAACCATCCACACACACAACAAACCACACATACCCAACAACACCACACAACCACACAACCACACACACACACACACACACACACACACACAAACACAACACACACACAACAAAAACAAACTTACACCCAAAAGTTACAAACCTCCACAATCCCACAACTATCAAAAAACACCCCCCTATATCATCCAACCACTAACCCTCAAACACAACTCTATAACTACACATAACCATACACCTCCCATACCTCATACAGAATATATATATATATTATATACCTCATTGGGTATATGTATATGAATATACATTTATATTATATATATATCCTGATAATTATTAGACTACCTAAAAAATATATTATAGATATGGATATAAAATTTATAATATAGTATAGTCATTTATAATACGCATATACTCCATTAATACTATACCTACTATGAAATATCAGATATGTATATTGGTAGAGTGTACTATAGATATACATATGATATCTATATCAAATACTAGTTTCTATATTATATTATCCATTATATATTACTATATATTAATATATATTATATGCCGCAAGAATATAGATATATCCATATTTAATATAATATAACTATCATAATATCCCGTATAATATTTTGTCTTTTATATTATGACTGTCGTATAGATATATGAATATACTATATTTATAAGATAGATATAGATATATTTATTATATATCGGATATATATATATATATATAATATACTATATTCTATATTATAGGGATATATATATATATAAATGGTATGATATATTATCATATAATATATAAATTTATCTTTATATATGATTGTGATATATATATATATATGGATTTATATTATATATCAATTATTTTAATACTATATAATTATATATATTATATATATGTATATATATATGATCATATGTCGTTTTGTGGGTGTGTCGTGTGTGTGTGTGTGTGTGTGTGTTCGTGTGTGAATGAGTGCGTGGTGTGCGTGCATGGGTTGTCGTGTAGTGTTAAGAGTTGCGTTATGACCTAGTAGTGCGTGTGTCAAGTTGTGCGTGAGCTTGCTAATGGAATACGAAAGCAGTAACGTAACCCAATTAAAACAAAGTGCATAAGGTGTGGAGCCTGAAGAATATCGCCGAAAGGTGCACATTATTAGTGGCCCGGACTTGTGGTTTAAGCACGGCATCCAGCCATAGGGGAATACCAAGTAATCTTCACAAGACTTAGAAGGAACTAGTAAATCTCCATTGGGATCCTGGGACTTCTCGCAAATCCAAGGCGCGTATGGCATGCGAAGACCCGAAGCACGGGGGGGACCCGCGAGTTTTCCGAGTGCTACTAAAAAATATCCTAAATTTGCGGTTGTGTGGTCCGGGAGGTGGGTGCGAATAGTATCGGGTGGGGAAGTGTTCACCTTACATTTACCCCCCTCTCATTGCTGCACGCCAATGGGGGGAGGGCCGGAGGCGAGTGCATGGGTTAAATCATGATGTAGTAACTTATGTCCAATCGATGCACGTTATACATATGCGGCAGTTCTCGTCCTTCTGTCTCCTCTGGGAGACACCAGCTCCACGCAGAAAATCTCGACGTCCTACTGCGGTAATGGCGGTGTGCGTGACGCCCTGCTTCGGGAGTCTCGGTTCTGTCTCTTCCACCTGTCATCGCGGCTCAGCTTCAATACTGACAGCCGCAAGATAGCAATAAAAAATGGCCTCGTGCAGGAATTCCTCGTGATGATCCGTCGCGTTTCCTGAGGCTGTAATTCTCTTACCGATGAGCTCTTAACCGTAAGCAGCGTGATCAGTAATCAGCGCATAACTCGATAACTCCGCAACAAATTCTATGGTGTGACTATCAGACTTATTAATGCAATGGAAAAATATATGTTGTTGTATATATCTGAAAGAAAAGAAACGAAGTTCCGCAGGCTGATTTCTTCCGACCTGATGGAGATATGACGAGGCAATGATCTTCGTGGAATGCACAAATAGTGACGTCAAACATCACAAGATTAAGTATGACGTTCAAAGCCTATCTTTTCCTGTTATCGTACCGTTCATGTAAAAAATACATTTTCAGAAAGACATGCCGGACTGAGAGGAACAAAGTGAACGGCGTCGGACTCGGAAGACCCGGTGATCTTATATATCTGGCTGATTCCGCCATTTATAACCCGGACATTGAAGATTATACCCGCGGTATACTCGGCAAACCTGCACTACCCGGCCTCCATTATCCAATCTCCCAACCTCTTTCCGCTGTCCTCCCCTTTATCTCCTCTTCTTTTCCTCTCTCCTCTTTCCTCCTCGCGCTTCTCTCACCTTCTCTCGACGAAGCAAGTTCGGAACCAAACTGGTCCGCAAACAGTATTGTAATTGTATCGGCCCCTAACACATGCAAGGGGTATAGTGTGGAGAGGGGAGAGGCTGAGAGAGGGTGGGGGAGGAAGGGGAGAGGAGAGAATGAGAGGATGGGGAAGGATGGAGGAAGGAGGGAGAGGGAGGTGAGGGAGGCCTATGAAGAGATTATGTTAGAGTAGGGATGGGGGGGGGGGAGAAGGATGAGCAGTGAGACGGCGTAAAGAGAGTTGATGAGTGAGAGAGAAGAGATATGGAGGAAGTATGAGGCGACAGAGGGACGGACTGAGGAGAAGAGAGATAAGAAGAGAGAGAGAGAGAATGATCAAAAAGACCAAAATACGTTAGGACTTAAATTATTCTTAGACAGATGTGAACGAGAGATTGCAAGAAAGCTTATGCAAAGGGATTCGTAGAAAAGGTTGTCGGTCTCCATAAGTTTCCTCCACTCGTGTCCTAATATATATTTCAACCACCACTACTCCCTCTCCCGTCTCTACCTTTTCGATCATCTCTCTCTTCATCCTATTTCTCTCTCTGTTCACTTTCTTCACGTCTCACAACCCTCTCTATTTCCTCTCCTCTTCCTCTTCCATCACTTCTTACTCTCTCTCTCCTCACTTCCTCTTCTCCGTCTCTCTCTCCCTTCCTCTACTCTCGCTGCCTTGCTAACACTGCTTCATGCGCGCGGGCGAATGCTCGTATGCGCAGATGTCCAACATAATTACCGGCTGCCGCGTCGCCGAGCCCTAATCATCTTCGCAGTTAGAGGAAGACGAAGCGGAGAGATTGAGTCGGGAGAGCGAGTGCATAGTGGCGCAGGTGTGCGTGATGTTGTGTGTGGGTCATGGCTTGTTTGGAGTGCAATTGCATCCTTTTCCCCGCTCTATTCTACGCCGACTTATTTCAAAGCTCTAACCTGGTACGGTTCTTTCGTTTGCCATTACTTCTCACTTCCGACTATTTCACTTTCGAAAGGTTATCCAGGCAAAAGCACACGCAATGGTTTCTTGTCTGCCGTGGTCATCGGCGGGCGGGCGGATTTATTTCTTCCGCCGGGGGGGAACCCTCTCGCCTCCGTTCCCACCACTAAAACCATATATAACTATATAATATTTTAATATATTTACCTATACTATTATATTTGATGATCATATATATATACGCATATTATATTGACATAATATATATATATATACACTAATATATATATACATATATTATATCAGTGTACATACCCTATAAATTAACATTCATAGTATATCATTTTCTATCTTTAACATATTTATATATACATATTATATCATACAAAATTATATATATGATATACATATAGTCTACATATATATTACATATATATATACCATCTATATATACTATATATACATATATATAATTATATATATTATACCGATATCTTAGTATTACATATTATATTATTTCTCATACTAGAAATATATATCATAAATATATATACATCAATATGATACATCTATATATACTCTTTATTATATATACAAAAATTGATACTTTTATTATACAATATCATAGATTACATATTGCTATATAATTTACATTTATAGACCATTATCTATATACATATATATAATACCCCCAGTATATCTACATACTATCTATAAAACTAATATATCTATACATATATATATTACATATAATACATATATATTCAATTATAAATATATACATTATATATACAATATATATTACTTATTATATAATTATATCTATTCATGTAACATATAATATACATAAATATTATACCACTATATACTATACACATATATATTTACATATATATATAACGCAAGTAAAATAACCATAATATTATATATATACTAATAATATACACACATATATTTCTACACATATAGTAATTAAACCAAAAACTATATAAAAGCCATATAATCAATCATATCATATATATCATATATATCTAAATATAGTTATACATATATCTTAAATATATATATATATACATTATTTATTTCATTATATATACATTTATATTATATCATATATATATATATATATATATATACTATATCTATATATACATATATATATATACCATATTAAATAATATATATACCATATATTATAATATATCCATATTCTATATCTATATACAGATATATATATATAAGTTTTATATCTTTATATATTATACTATTCGTATTATTTATATAATATATATATATTATATTATTATATAATCATTGTATATAAAAAATTAGATATGTATTTATATATATACATATAACTTAAATAAATATATACTATATATATAATTATATATATATATATATATAATATATCATTTATACTTATAATACATATATTATATATACATATATAAATATATCCATCTAATATATATTTTATTAACCCCCCCAACATATACTCAAATATTAATATATATATTATATAATATCTATGTATACTATTAATATAACATATATATTATACCCTTACATCCACCCACCCCCCACCCCCCCACCCCCCCCCCCCCCCCCCCCTAATATATACACTATAAAATACCTACTCTATAGATACAAATAATATGCATATATCTCTTGTACATTTAGACTCATATATTATTACTTGTAATTATATTAGATAATATTATATGCACTATATATAAATATCCTACATATTATATACATATGATATTAAACATTAACTAATAATACACACACACATTGATATATTTTATATATATATATATATATGATTATATATTTATTATATAATATACATTATCTATCTATATTATATTATTTATACACTAGTATATAGAAATATATGATTACATATGTTGATATATATATAAACTTAATATTGTATATATAACTTATCTAGTTAATATACTATATATATATATATCTAATGTTATCCCCAATAAATCGTTATATATGTATTTCGTAAAACATTACATATATATAAATATATACTTATATATATACATATCTATTGCATATATACTACATATATCACATTATATACTATATCATACCCATTATATATAATATACACATAATATAACATATTCTACTGTTATATACATAATATGTATGCATATATATACATATATACTATTATATACGATATATATAT
>NW_028234425.1:22542704-22552704 GCF_977035675.1 Penaeus japonicus | reverse complement strand
CGCGTCGCCGAGCCCTACTCATCTACAGTAGAAGGAAGTTCGAAGCGGAAGAGATGGGTGGGAGAGCGAGTGATGTGGGCAGGTGTGTGATATTGCGTGCGGTATGGGCTTGGCGTGCAATTGCATCTTCCGCTCCAATCTACCGCCGACTTTATCAAGCGCGACTGGCGTGTTCCTTTCGTTTCCATACTTCTCTGACTATTTCCACTTTCGAAAGGTTATCCAGGCAACGCACAACGCGGTTCCTGTCCTGCCGTGGCATCGGCCGGGCGGATTTATTTCCTCCGCGGGTGGCACCCTCTCCGTGCTCGTCCTTAAAACTTAACTATAAATATATATATATATATATATATATTATCTATATATAAATTATTACATATATATATTACATATATATATATATTACCTAAATATTATATATATTACACTATAACAAATATATACATATATATACCAATATATACATATAATCTATACCCTATAATCCTAACATCTAATATAATCTAATATCTTACTTAATATAACATATATATAAATATACATATACTATATAAATATACATTATATATATATTATATCTATATAAATATATATATATATATATATTACTATATATATACATATATGATATATATAAATATATCAATATATACATATATATATAATATATTATTATATAAATAAGTATATGTATATATATATAACGTATATGTATATAATTATATATATATTATATATCTAATACATATATATATATTATATTATACATATATATTACCTACATAACATCTAATCTACACTATCTATGCCACTTCTATACATATATACACATATATTGTAACTATACATCTATATATATTTTCATATATACATATATATGTACTACATACATACTATATATACATATAAATACATTATATTAATCATATATATGCATATATATACAGATATACATATATATACTGTATTTATACAAATATATATGCTTATATAATATATACATATATAAACACACATATCATAAATCGATAATAAAACACAAAAAAATATACATAACACTACACGAGAATATATAAACCAATCTATATACACAAATAAATAACCCAATAAACTCAAACCCCCTCAAACAAAAAAATATATAATTAATCTTTTAACATAACAAGACACATAATATATCCATCTATATACACATATATATACATCCATATATACCCACATATCTAAGCATAAATATCAATCATCTAATATACAATAACTCAAACTCATCATAAATACAACTCTATACCAATAATACATAAAAATCTACCATTATAAAATCTATCCATATAATATACCTCAATACAACTATATCCAACTCAAAACATATCATATACATATATAACATATATATATATATAAATATATATAACACTCATCAAATCTATCTAAAAAACAGCAAAACAATCTCTAACTACAATAAATAAAAATATATACACATTAACTATTCTATAACTCATTCAAAGCAACTATATAACTCAATATCTCAAATATCTCAACACACAAACACCTCTCAAAATATGCATAACAACAAAATCACTCTAACACACACACAATTTCACACAATCACTGCCTCTAAATAAATATAAATCAACAAAACTCAACACTCACTCTCTCTCAAATATCAGACACCTGCATCAACCCACTGCCATCACACAAAAACACTCAATAACATTCACACTTCTAAAAACTCATAACAGCTCTCTATTACACTCTCAGAATCTACACCTTTGACAATCTCTGACTCCATCTCTAAGTAACACACACACCACTCTACCAAACTCTCATCCAAACGTCTCTCATCAAACCCACCCACTCTCAAACTCTCACTGTCCACAAACTCTAATACACGACTACAATACACTAACTCCACACAATCACTCACAGCCACAAATACTCACATCCACTTTCAAAACACTCAAACACTAACACACTAACTAACTCTCACAAAACACCAACACTATAAGCCACACAACACCCACAATACACACACACACACTAACACTCACAATCTCACCTAACACAGCCCTCACCACACACATCAACACAACCACAAACCTCTCACACTAAACTGCTCTCACAATCACTGAAATCACACACCACTCCACCTCACATCTCACTCACTAACACACACAAACATCCTCTCAAACTAATCTAATCTCACTCAACCCCAGATCACTCACCACTCTCTACACTCCACCTAACTCTCACTATCTGCCTAACACTAAGCATATATCTCTAAATACTCAATCTCAAACTACTCTAAATATCACTCATAAATACACTAACAACTATAAAAGCCAAACAAACTTCCACACACTCCTCTACTCTCACCATCATCCACACAAACATCTACACTCACACACACTCAAACACTCACACTCACTCACACAAACACACAAACACACTCACACACATCCACTCACCAGTCCACACTAACCACACACTACTCACATCCACACTCACTTCCCACTAACACACACACACAAACACTCACACACACTCACATCACACCACAGCCTCTCACTCCAATAACACACACACAAACACACATCACACAACACACACACACACACTCACAAATCACACATCTCCCACACACACACACTCTCACAACACACACACTCACAACACACACCACACACACACACCACACACACACACTCACACACACTAACCACACACATGCCACACACACTCTCACACTCCATCCACTCACACACAAACACACACACTCACACACACAAACACACGTCCAACACACCACAACACACTCACTTACATATATATAACACTATCTATCATACACAATAATCCAATAACTCTCCTACTATAAATATCAATAACTCTCAATCTAACTAACACACCACACACACAGCAAATCTCTCTCTCAACACAAAATAACACACACTCAACAACACTCACTAAAACTTCCACATACCTCTATTAATCATCTCACAATCTAATATTTCTATATAAATAACTTCATATATATCTATATAAATATATCTATAAAAAAAATAACAATTATAAATTAAATATAAAAATAACAAAGCATATATCTATATCATAAAATCCTCTCAATCACAATAATAAACAAACTCACTAAATATAATTATAAATCTATCTATATAAAGACAGCCTCAATCAATCACTCTCTATATATACACTCACTCACTGCACTCACTCTCTCTCAATCATCCTAACCTCTCTAAAAAAATCACTCATATCACAACACTGCCACACACACACACTCACTCAAACTACAATCTATATATCTAATAACAATCACACTAAAGCCTCTCATCATCACACACTCTCTCACAACTATCACACAATAACCAATAACACTCTCTCTATCATCAACCACACTCACACACTCACACTCAATATCTATATATATCAAGAAGCCACCTCATCACTCTCAAACACAATCTCACTCACTCATCAAATAAACACTCACACACACACAAACACAAAATCCTATCTCTCACAGCATCAAAAATAACACAACTATATATCTAAACTATCACACCGACTCTCTCATCTCTAAATCACACAAATACCTATAAAACACATACAAACCACACTTACTCACACTCTACACAAAAGACAACAAATACCACACAACAAAATCTCTTATAACTCTAACTTACACAACAAACACAATCTGAATCTCTCTATCAGACCTACTAACTATCAAACAAACTATCCAAACTCACTCAAATCTATCTGAATCAATCTCAGTACTCTCTCAAATTTCTCTCCACACAAGACACTCACACAACTCAAACACACTCTCACTCACATACACACTCACATACACACTCACTCTATCTGGCAAAACTCTTCACTACACACAAATTGACACTCACACCCCACCATCACACACCATCACACAACCACCCACTCACAAACACACATCACAAACTCTCTCATAACACTCACACAACATTAACACTCTCATCCTCATCTAAATCACTAAAATAACTCACTCCAACAAACACTCTATATCTCTTTCACACAGCCACACTCAATCACTACACTATCTCTCACTCTCTCACACTCTAAAAAACTCACTCACATCCTTCTACACACTCACTAACACACAGCACCTCACTTAACAAACAACTCAATATCCACTAACACTCCTTTAACACTCACTCACTCTCAAAAACCCACTAAACACTCACACTCTAACACACAACTATAACTGCCTGTATCAATAAATCAATCACACAATAACAAACACTCAACTCCCACTAAGCCCTCTCACTCACATCTCACTCACACACTAAAAATCCCACTCAGCCACACAATCATAACTCAATCTCACCACTCTAACTACAACACTCACATCTCTCCCTCACATGCCTCTCACTCACTCAACTCAAAAACAAAAACACCACACACTCACCCTCTCTGCCTATAAAATATAACTCTAACTCAAACATCATAAATCAACACAAACTCTCCCACACTTTCCCAATCACTCACAAACAAACATCACACAACATCCCAATCTTCCTAACAATCTAACTCTCTCAATCACACTCCACACTAAACTATAATACATCTCAGCAAATATATATATATAATAAATAAACATTAAATATATATGTCCAATATATATATATACTATATCTATATATAAATATATAAATATAATAAATACAAAATATATATAAGCTATAACTATATAATTCATATAAATATATCTGCATCTAAAAATAATATATAAAAATATAAATAAAAAATATAAATATAATATATAAAAATACATATTCATATCTATATAATGATATATATTCTTAATATCTATATATAAATAAAAAATAAATAAATCTATAATAGATCAACATAAGCCTATATATATAACCTATCTATCTAAATATCAATAAATATAATAGATATTATATACACACTATCTAAGAAAAACTATCTACCAAGTATCTCTATATCTAAATATAGCTCAAAATTTAAACAATAACTTCTTCCAATATCTCATAAATCACACTATATCAATACGAGGTCCAATCATAATCAATATCTACTATATATCAATCCTCTCACATATCTCTATTCAACACAAAATATACTCACTCAATCCAATATAACAATCATCTATTCATCACACTCTCTCCTCACTCTCCTCATCACACTCCACTCGCAATCCACTATCACTCAATACTAAATATATACAAATCACACTCTACGACTTCAAAAAATCAAACAATTCATCACTCTAAATCTCTCTCTACAAAAAAACACAAAATAAGTCCTCAAAACTCAACACCTAACTAACAAATAAACAATACAAACACACAAACACACATCCTCTCAACAACAATCACACCACACACTCTCATATAAATATCTCACACACTCAACAATATAATAACATGCATATAATATATATATCACACTACAATCAATCTCTAACTAACTAATCCTCACATCACTCTCTAACATAAATAGTCACTATCACATCATAACAAAAAAAATATCACTCTCTCTCACTCACTCACTACACCAATCTCACTAACCAAAAATAAATAGACTAAATCATATCTCACTAATATCTATAAATATTAATTATATCTCTTCAAAACACTCTCAATATATCTATCTATCCTATAAATCTATCTATATAACTCAAAAAAAAAACTGCATATATATATTGCAAAAATCTATAAAAAAATATAAATATATATATAATAAATAAAATGCATTTATAAATGACCTATATAAAAAATATATAAATATATTATATCTATAAATATAAAAAATATAAGCATCTAGACTATAAAAATATCTCTAACTAATCTATATATAACTATATATATATATAAAAATAATATATATATATATGCAATATATATATAATAAAAAATATATCATAACTATATATATATTAAAAATATATATATATATATATTCATTATAAATGCAAATAAAGTATCACTATCTAGTATCGGAGATCGGCGAGTATCTATATATATATAAACATCAATACATATACATCTAAATAATGCATATATATATATATATAAATATATATATATATTATATAACATATATATATGCATATATATAAAGCACTATATCTATATATATATATATATATATATCTATCTATCAAAATTATATAATATAAATATTCATATAATATAAAAACTCTCTAAAATATTCATATAAAAAATATATAAGTATAAACTATAAATATATATATCTATATATCTATATATAAAAATCTATAAATATAACCATCTATATATATATACATCTATATAGATGCATCTACATGGATGCATCTTTATAGATTTATCTATATAGATGCATCTATATAGATGCATTTTGAAGTTGAAGAAGGAAGACGACGAGACAAATCGCTCTCGCCTCTTCCTCTGGTGAAGTGTGCGTCTCGGCCCAAGGTGTTCCCGCCCTCCAAGTCATGCGTCGACCGACTTTGCTATCCGCTGGCGAAGCCCTACATTTCAAGGTTACCATACGCATCACCACATCCCCTGCCTCTATGCCTCCATCTCTCATCGCCCACAACAACGTACCACAAATACTTATCGTCTCCCAACCACACCACCATACTTATGTGGTTAACTGGTTGACGTCGCAATCAGCATATCTCGTTCTGCCTGAGCATTCGGTCTCTTAGAAAGCTCAAATATCTGTATAGCGTCGAAAAGTTCTTGTACGCCTGAGCTTATTGCACGCTCTTTATGTGCCAGTGTACGAAGAGGAACTCTAAATGTACGTACACATTAGCAGACAACGAAGAAACAGGCTTTTCAGTTGCGACGTGCACGACACAGCCGCATTGCTGCGAGAAAGACATTACGCCAAGGGCTCGACCTCCGAGTGAAGGAGATTGAGGAAAGAGCACTAAGTGCCCCAACGCCGGCCAGAGCCGACCTTCATGACAAGTGACAATTAATTAATGACAAGGGCAAAACTGATGCTCACTCGTAAGGCGCACGAAGACTTCCCAGCAGTCGATATCGCATGATAGGACCCGGTATGATGTAAGACGTCGAGAGATCTTGCGCTCGCGTCTTCGGGCGCTTGGTTGGGAATTAAAAGCCTCTTAATTCTATGTGTATAAGAACAATGTTTCCAGGGAACTATGAATTTGCAAGATAGCTTATTTAATTCCAAGATTGTTTTACAACTGCAGGTACACTTTAATAAGCATGTCTTCGCCTTGCGGTTTCTTTCAAGAAATCCTTGTGAAGACTAATATTTAAACAAACACAGGATTATCTTTAATTACCCTTTAAGTATTAGCATTACCATCCATTTCTGCAAGCTTGCTCCTGACTCCCCTCACACAGGAGAGGGTGCGGAGCGTCCAGTCACCACAACACGTGCCCTTTCTTTAAGCTTTGCGAGACGACAGCCGAGACCGCCGACGAGAAGTCGTGGAGTCCTTTCAGCAGCGCCACTTCGCTCACCGTGACCGGCTGGCGACACGCCTCAGTGGTGTTACGGTCCAGGTCATCTCACTTTCACCTGGGTCACGTCCGCTGCTGCGGGGACAGCGGGCGACCAATCAATTACCAGCGTGACACACGAGATCGAACTCGGAAAAAATGTAGCCCAATTTGAGAACTAATTTTCTTGTCTGACTATAACGGAAAAGGCTGTGACATGACAACGGCGTGGAATTGTGAAGAGAGGTATACGCTCCATTCTTTCTGCCAAAGAAAATATCAAATTCAGTAATGTTGATAATATATCATAAAGATATCACTATATTCCACCGGAAAAATCTCTAGCCGGTCATTTTCGGATGCAAGAGGAAGCACAGAGCGACGCTTGCAGCAAGAGCGGCGCGCTACACGTGCAGTCGATTCATCTCGGACTTGAATTGTTTGCTTCGTGGGCCGCCCCAACCACTAGACCGACGCATCTCGTGAATAATGGCGGCGTGTCGCAAGACCTGCACAGCGGCTTGCTATTGTCTGGCCTGCTTCTTGCCACGGCGCCGCACATGGGAATACACAATTAATCAAACGTACCTCCCTCGCCGTCCTGGGAAGCCCATTGATCATGCCCCAGACGTCTTCGGTGCCAGGCACAATGCTGGCCGAGGAATCCGAGGTTGAACGATTCTGGATTCATCGACGGAGGGGCGAGGTGTGTAGACACATATACACGCCCGTCCAGAAGACAGCTGCAGGGTGTTCCTCCCTGGACTTCCTGCACCCTCTTCCTTCCCTGCTTTGCCCTCCAGGATATCGACCTCCGCCATCACTCACTGCCGCCAGGTCGGCCGCCCCATCCCTCTCAGCTCCCCTTTGAATAGTTTCGGGGAAGACTCAAACGATCTTTACAAAGAAAACCTCCACGGGGGAAATGAGCGAAGGAAAAATACCAAGTCTCCAAGGCAGCCGGTAATTTCCTTAATCTCCTGGAATCTTAAACATCACGTGAGGGACCACACGCACGGTCTTCCCGTCACGAAAGCTAGGGTCGCCCTTGGCCAGCCTGGGGCGCATCCATGTCCTCAAGAAAAAGGTCACCGACTCATTGGCCATCCGAAGGTGAAAGGTACTCTTTCGGATGTTCCTCAAACGACTCAGGGAACAGGTGCTTCGAGATAAAAAAAAAAGAAAAAGAAAAAAAAGACGCTTTCATACGCTAGCGACGAACTCCAGATAAATAAACTGAACCATAACATCACTGTAATTCCCCAAGATGCATGGTTCCTCCTAAGTGAAAACACGTAGTTGAAGAAATCTGACAAGCCGGATCAGAGACGCGAACGGTTCCGAGAATAAAGTTAGTTCAAAGACCTCGTGACGCATGCTCTGTAAAGAGTCACCTTCAAACATCCAGGAGGTTCAGGGCGTTAATTAAAAGATAGCAGGAGGCGAGGGCTCTTCCGGATACTGGGGAGACACTCCTGCCCAAACATATTTAGACTTAACTGGTCCAAGAGAATTCCTTCTAAAAGTAAATACTAAGAGGTCATACAGTCAAAATGCATTGAGGATACAAGGTCAAGGTGGTAAGTCTCGGTAACAAACACTTACCGTGCGGTCGATCCATCCATGTGTGCATTCGCCTTCGATTTGGGAACGTTTACTGTATGAATGAATGTCCCTGTCGTTGTTATGTCATCGAATGTTGGGTTGCAGATTTCACACTGACCACGCGAACGTTCTCGATTGGATCGGAAGTGCAGGGAGTGGCCAAATCGAGCCCTTAGCCTTGGCTGTCGCTTCGATTACCTATAAGGTAATGAAAATTAGGCTCCCTTTATTTCTTTCTTTTCTTTTCATTTATGCCATATTCTCATCCACTTCCTTAATTTTTTTTTCCAATTACTTCCTTCTTTTCTTCTTTATCTTTTTTTTCATCTCTCGCTTCACTTCTCCAGGAAGCCTTTTATTACTCCATTCCCTCCGAGATAACAGAATGTAATGTAACCTCTGACAAAGTAATACTACGCTGACGTTTTCATCCCTTTAATTTCCTTCAGAAAGCAGCCCGCGTGTCCCTGTGGCGAGGCTCAGGGCAGAGGGGAAGGAGAGAAGGGGATTAACAGAAAAGGGGAGAAGGGCAGAAGAAGAGAACGAGAGAAGAATCAGGGCTTGCCACCCGAGGGTTTGCGTGCATATTTCGCGTGCACTTTCGCTCCGTCAAACAAAATATAAAACTTTAATTGCCAGATGTAAGACAAGGCGATTTCTTTGCGGGGAGGGGAAAAGGGACATGGATGGCTATGAATTGCAGTGCGACACTGTGATTCATCTTTACACAACATGGGTCTACCTTTACCAAGACTATATGTACATAAAAACAAATGTGTAGACTTGATCACGAAATCAAACATATGCTATATGGATACCAAGAACATGAAGCACCCAGCAACAAATTCGGTAGTTTATACAACTTCACAATTGTTAACACCAAGATTTCACTGATTTTCTATTCGATGGAA
>NW_028234425.1:22522704-22532704 GCF_977035675.1 Penaeus japonicus | reverse complement strand
TTCGCAGCCACTGACGGGCACCATCCCACGTTCAAAGGCTATTTAACCTAAGCTTAATTTGGACGGGAGCAACGATTCCATCACTAACGCTGCGACTGAGGTGTTCACAATGTATTTAGAAAGAGTCGAACTATGAGGTTCAAGCAATTACCATCAGGTTGTCATGCAAAACAGTAAACAAGATTTTTTAACGTCTGTGTTAAAGCAATTTCCTTTCATCCACGATCAATATCGCACTAATTAACGGCTTATGAGAAGCGTCACTAAAAATCGTTCGCTAAAATATAATCTATCAGGATTACTTGCAATAGAAAAAAAAAATCTGTCTTACCATCCAACCACCTGAAGCCGTCCTTAGTTTCGCGTCCCCAAGCTAATATGAGTGTAGTCTGACATAACATCGGATGTACTTACGCCGCAGATGTTCTATCCACGAATACTAGTCAGTCTTCCTGTCCATTGTGGCAAATTCTTCATTCCCATCGAGTAACACTTCTTTGAATTAAAGTTTGTCTAAAAAAACATTATCAATATTGCAATTCTGACAAGAAAAAACTCATAGACACGATGGCATGAATAAGATAATAATGGTTGCATTAATAATAATAACGATAATCATGATAGTAATAATAAAAGAAACGACCACCAACAGAAACAGCAGCAAAACAACGATAATAACTAAACACCCACATTAAGAACTAATCTAACAGAAAATGAACCGCACAATTTTATCGTTCTTATTCTTTTTTATTATTGCACTTTTTCTTTGAACAGCAGGGCGGCACTGTATTTTTGCCTAGTTTGGTTGACATGCCCAAATCTGGATATTTCCACTACTACTAGCATTAATAATGATAACAACTGAAGGTGTCCTAAAAGGACAGCAAATCAGAAAATAGACATTAAAAAATTTCACATGTTGGGTTTCAGGAAATATTTAACTGCATGCAAGATACTCCATCACACCACTTGATTTCAAAGTCCGTTTGAAGTCACGGTAATATATTCTTCTATGACACTTTTCATGGGGATAAAAATACACCAATCTTACCATAAAACAGCTGCTCGAATGCCTTCCTGCTTGTTTTTTTTTCAAGGGCACTGACTGATATATAATTTATGGTTAACAATACTTAAAATTCATTGATTCGATCGACAATGACTATCAATAATATATTGAAATGAATTATAAACATAGTATATATTGTACAAACACAACGACACGCACATACACTATCAACCGCAGACACATGTACACACATACCCACTCATGTACATAATATTGCACATAGTCAAAGAACACCACACGCACAAACATGCACTTATATAAATCCTTACAGACGTATACCGTGAATTTACATGCAAACACAAGGTAACACACAGAATGTGTTGATAGATATTAAAAGTGGTACAAGCATTTAGGCCTACATGAGAATGAAGAAATGTTGATGACCTTTTGTCCATTAACTAATATTTTTGCATGGCCAAGTCGCCGCAATATCAGATACTTAAATCATCAGCTCGATCCCGGGTGTCCTACAGACCTTAGAACACAGTATAATAAATGTAGGTCCTAATATATCTGCGTGGACAACGGGTAGGTAAATCTGATAAATCAAACGCCAGGAACAATCACATATTTATGAACACTTTCAGTATTCTTGTACCCTTCTATTCTAAATGTACATTGTATAACATTGTGAAAAACGGGGAAAACTATTTTAATTCAAATTCAATTAATAATACCATAATATATATACTCACTAAATTCATAATGACGCGTTGCCGTTCAAACTTGCTGTTATCAAATCACCACATTCGTTCTTCTTCACAAACTAAACTAATTCAAATGTCCGAGATCATAGATGACAATTCAGCAAAGCTGTTGACAGTGAAGAAACGAATATACTTTCTCGACGGCGTTCCTTCGTACACTGAGTTGCGTTTCATTCAGCTTTCGGTCGTTGCCGTGGTAACGTGCCGTCGTATGTCTGGCAGCGCCGGTCGATTTATTCCCTGATATATATATTTAAATTTTTCAGGTTTAAATGTGTCTGTATATATATATGCATATTCTATGTAATTTTCTTAGAGGAGTTAGGTTTAATGTTGTGTGCCTTTTTTGTAGATTGGATGATTTTATTAGGATATTTTTTTACGAAATATATTCGGAGCGTGAGATGACTTAGTCTAATAATCGCTTATGTCGGACACAGATTGCATTCTAAGCAGCCTGTAATACCAAGTAAGAATAATATTTAATCAACTCTGAAAGTCTACCGATGAAGAGCATGACTGCCATTCGAATTTATGTTTTAATGATATAAAGATAAGAAATGGCCATACTAAGATTTAAAAGTCCCGCTCCCAAACTCTCGTGAAGAGCGAGAGTTAACGAGACTTCGAGCAACAGCGGGCAAGTACAAAGTTTTCAAACTTGTTTCTCACATTTCGTAAAAATACACGGAATTTTGCCACAAGACTAACCTATATTTGTAATTAAATCAAGGCAGAACACACATAGATCAAGGCTGGAATGAAGAATTCAGCAATGGAGATGTAAAATGGATTTGTTAGGCGTTATAGTAAGAATGTTGTCATTTGTGCGGTTTGTTTTGGTTTGACAAGTCTTCCCGCGCAAATGTTTTGATGTAGAATCTCTTTTCTTATCAAGAGGTACCATATTTTGACCACTTTTGCATAGTTCTGTTGAATACGCTGTGATAACATTAAAGGTAACTTTGAATTTTGTAAACGGAATGGTTCTCCTGATTAGCACAGTGGATTTCTGATTGTTATGCTCCTGTAAAGTCATTTTCAAAATTAATGATTCTTCGTTACTGTAGTTTATATGTTAATATTACCATAGTAACAGATGAAAACGCATAGTTTTATAAAGGCAAAACATGTATACTTTATATCGGTATTACATTGTTCACCTTCACATATAACATTTCATTCTCATTCATTACTTATATTATTAAAAAAAAACAGAGGCTTGTGTTTATTCCTTTTTGCAAAGCAGTAAAACTCCATTATTTTTACAAATTTATACATTTTGAAAAGATGAGGGAAAAAATATTGAAAGATCTGTATAAATGACATGATTGTATCCCACACTCAGACCAGAGCCTAGGGTGTGAGCACGACCCATCAGGCGAAGATGTCGGCCAACAAAAGACGCTCTTCTGTAGGGTTCGCCCTCTCTCCCTCTAAGCGGCGAAGCAACTTTGGCCAAGCCAGCTCAGATACGCCTCACTCAAGACGGCATTCTATCATGGATTCCATGGGTTCTGATAATGTTTTTATGGATGTTCCCGCGGTAAGTCTGGTCTTTGTTTATTTTTTATCTTTGTATCAGTATGGTTACATTCATTTGCAACATTTATAAATAATGAGATTTTTTGACATGTGTTTACAAGACAGCTGCAGGTGGCTTTCCAAACAGGACTTTAGGCTACATTAAATGTTTTTTATATAAATCCATTTGAAATTTTGAATGATCTGTGGTAGAAAATCTGCACAATCTTAATTACAACCAGTTAATGAAAAAGCATCAAGCAATTGCTCCAGCCTCTTTCACACTGACAGAGGAAAACAAACTTTCACCTCATGTATGCTGGCAACACTGGGCTGGTTCCTTAGTTGACAATATCTCTAAGGAGGTCTACATGCACTCCCTTGCCAGAATACATGTGATGGAAGCTGAAGCACCGATGGCGCAAATTCCTGTATGGACATGTGGGTGTCTTGTGAACATTCATCAATAGATGCTTTAGGCTTACATTGATCAGTCTCAGCATCTGTTGGTACTCAAAAAAGTTAAACAAAATGACATTTTATATATTCTAGCAATATAGATATTGTAGACCTTGTTGGTATTTTATTGTCAAATATAAACCAGTCAAAGATTTGTCTTTCCAGAATAGAGGTGGCAGAGTGCGTGGTGCTTAAGATTGTAGGCCATCCATGACAGATCTTAGCATTTTGAATGGATAGCACATAGCCTAGATAATTATAAGAAAGCATTATTTTTAAATATTGACCAAAATACCAATTGATTGTGCTATTGTGTATCACCTAGAGTCAATCTGGGAAAAGTACAGCACTGAAAATGCACAGAAAGAGATGATCTAGTTCTTGAAGTCAGCATGAAAAGCATATCTTTCAATTTTCTTGTCATTCATAACCAATAATAATTTTGTAGAGAATTGGCTTTATATTACTTCATATATGGTGCATCTGTAGATATTAATAGTTTGTCATTTTTCCGTGCATTAATCTTACTTTCATAATCCAGAATAACGATGAGCAGGAGAAGAAAGAACGGCAGTTGAGCCGCCTGCAGCAGCAGATGCAATCAAGGAATTTCTCATCTCCATCAGCAACCCCAGGCGATAGGAGGAAGTCTTTAAGCTCTGTGGCTGGACTCACTAACCAGCAGTTGTCAGATCATTATTCAAAGTGCATTCAACTGTCTGCAGAGAATGTAAGAGCTGGTCTATGTTGCCTCTTCTTGTTCTTATGTATTTCTTTTATTTCTAGTATTAATTTTGTACAAGTAACAGTTATCACTATATTCTTAATGCTATGTATTTGTTTTATATTCCGATAAACAAATTATTTGAAACTCAAATATATAACTGATTTTCATTGTTGCAGAAAATCAGCATGAAAAATGCATTCAACTTGCAGCTTATAGACTACATGTCAGAAATGCTTCGCAGAAAAGACTCTGACATGAACAATTTTCAGGTAAGGAAAAGAGGTGCTGTTCATATAATGTCATTAACCCATTAACCCGATACCGCCGGGTGCCGTCCACAGATGGCGATTTTTGTAATATGCATAGCGCCGGGTGCCGGTATGCGCCGTTAATCGTATGATTGATTTAGGCCTATGCGTTCGAGAGCCCCGGCATTGCAGCCATGCAAAAACGGAACATTACCGGCGGGAATAAGCAAAATGGGTTTCAACTCGCTTCCAAAACCTAGATGGCACCACTTTCTTCTAGCACCAGCAGGAGAGAGAGCCTTGAATGGCACCCATCTACGGTCTCTAGCAAGCACTATCTCTATAGAGGGATGGCACATCGCAAGTTGCCGACCTCTTGCTCTAAAGTACCGCAGATGAAAGATGTGCAGGCAGAACGAGAGGAGGAAGGTAACTTACACCATGCCCAATGCCTACAATGTGCCCCTGTGCCAGTAGGGATGGCTTTTATTGTGGCACTCACTCCTTCCTCTTCCCTACCTCTTCATTTTGGATGGTTATAAGTTTCGTGTTTGTTCGTGACAGCACAGAAATACGAAAAAATAAAGTTGCTTTTTGTCCCCCCTAAAACAGGAATACTTCTATCACATTGAGTATAAAGAAAAGAAATGAGTTGATATGGACCCTGAACTACAATTTTAGTCAACTGCAGAATTGATGGAGCCTGTGATATGACAGATATAAATTTCTAAAAACAGTAAAACACACAAAAAAACAAAACACAAAAATGTCTCTAGCTCTACAATGAGTGATGAAAAGGGAGTGGGAAAAATCAAATTATGTTGCAGAAGCTGCCTCGATCAGAAATAAAACTCATCCTGGAGCCTGTGTAAGCAAATCTATCCACCGTCGGCAATGGGTTAACAACAGATGACATGATATCACGTCATGTGGTGGCAGCACTTGCAGACAGGGACGTTGGTGGCTGTGGCTTGAGCGGGCAAATAGTTGGAGGAGTTAGACCTGCACACATTGAAATACCTCAGCGCTAAGACTGACCATAGCCAAAATTGCCTTGGCGTTATTGGGTTAATACTTACAATAAAGTCAATTGCAAACGATAACCCTAAACTGCAGATTAACCCACACAGGACGGGTGGTACAGCATGTGTACCGCGCATTCAAAAGCCCAGTTGCCGGGCGGCACAGTATTGTGCCAGCCATTCAATTGATTTAGGCCTAATAATTCGAACGCCCCGGCATTTGGACATTCAAGGCTAGAATTCCCCCGTCGGGAATGGGTTAAGATATGAAAACCCAATAGGGGGCGGGGAGGACTAAAAATTATGATGATAAAAGTTAGATTGATAGATTATGTACATATGCAATCTTCCTTTGCAAGTCCTATACTGTTTTCTAATATGATCACTGAAAGCCACTCTTCTTTCACATTGTAGAGTGTAAGATGCTGCATTAGATAATTTGGTATGATTTTTTTTATTTTTAGTTAGATCTAGAATGCAGTTTTATTCCCCACACCTATTATATGAAACAGGTATGAGATATGCCAGAAATGTATGCTCCTCTCCTCTCTATGTGGGGAATACACACCTATTATATGAAATAGGTATGAGATATGGCAGAAATGTATGCTCCTCTCCTCTCCATATGGGGAATACACAAACAATCAACCTTGCCTATACCTGATAGGCCAAGTAGTCCATAGAAAACCAGTATCATATAAGGTCATGTTCTTGCTGTCTGCAATCTAGCACTTTACAAGGGTGATAGGTAAGTTAGTTAAAGTGTGGTCCCCTCAAAAAAAAAAAGATCCCTGCATGTCACAAATAAATGAATCTACTGCTTTCCTCTTTCTTCTCCCCAAAATAATTGAACATGTGAAGATAAAACCAAAAAATATGAAAGTCTGTTAGCTCTCAACTTGACATACAGCAACATTCATAAACCTGACAGCAAGAGGTTGCCATATGTGCAATATCCATGGGATGTGCTGATGGTTGATTTGGCTTGTGGTCTCATTTGAGCTGCTAGTACACCAGAAATTATTTTGAGTGCTACCAAAAAGCACTCTAGTGAGCCCAAGGCCTGTTTGTTTTTCAACCTCAAATAGTTACCATAACAGACCCAAGCTTATCTACTTCCTGTGCTGGCTTGGAGCTCCTAGCTACTTGCTAAAAGACCAGGGATGTTCATGATGCACATACACATGCACAGACAGACATTTTTGGAATTACAATATAAATACAGATGATAAAGAATTGTACATTTTTTTTTTTTTTTTTTTTTTTTTTTACGTACTTACTTACTTATTTTCTTACAATGTGTTACATGTTAGTTGAACATGAGATTTCAGGATCTGAACTTATGCTTATCAGTATTTTTTCTCAAAATTTGGATTCATTGAAGGATTCTATGAGGGGTTAAGGATTAAAGGGTTGGAAGAAGAACAAAATAATTTTCTATACTCATAAGATAATTGTGTGTTCGACAGGTTGCCAGTTGTACGTTGGATGCTAGCACTAAGATCTATGCTTATCGTGTAGATAGTATCCACACAGACACTCTGAAAATGGCAGGTGGACTAGGAAGAACTCAAGACAAGGAAAAAAACAGAGATGATGAGGATGACACTGCAGGTGAAGAAGGACCAGATGGTGAAAAGAAGAAAAGAAAGGTAATTGAAGATCTGAATAGCAGACCAGGAGTCATTTTTGCCATCATGTATCTTTTTTTCAATTTCACATTCCAATACAATCATGTTATTTGTCATAGTTGAAAAATCACAAATTTATTGTTATTGGGGTATTTCTTGTTTGATTAGGCTCTTATGAATAATTTTACCATTCCAGATCAAGAAGAAGGCTGTAATAGAGACCAACATCAAAAACCTTAATGTTACCCAGTTTGATCTAGAGTTTGAAGTGGATCCACTCTTCAAAAAGACTTCAGCACAGTTTGATGAGGGTCGGTCAGGCAGTGGGCAGTTCCTCAGCACACTTCAGTTGCTGGTGTGTTCCTCACTTTTTAGTTCAACTGATATTGCTTTGTTGCTTTATAGATCTAGTGTTGCACAATTGGTGAAAAATTATGACCTAATGCCCCTCTGTCTCTAAGTACTGTATTAGATTAATGATGATGAAATTTTATGATATTTAAAGTCAATTATGGGTACATTCCCTCTGTTTCTCTATTTTTCATAGTTATTTCCTCCAAAGATTGTCACATTGTAAATTATAAATGATGTATATTTATGTAAGATGTTAAGATTGTGTATGACATTTGCTTGAATATATTTACAGGATGATTCATGCCAGATGGTCCTTGACTCTGAAACCATCCTCATGGATATGCTCAGGGACAAGGTACCTGAAAAGACTGAGCTTGTTTTGATACCTAAGCCTGAAGGTAATTCCATCTTTGTCTTTATTCATCTGCAGATTTCATTTTTAAGTATCATATTCATTTTAGTACCAGGATGTGTTTAAATTCACAAGTTCTATATAATGTGATTCTTTGAATATAGGGTTTGTTTACTTTGACCCTTCCGCAATGGGCATTTTAGAGGGGTCGGATCACTTTCCTGCTGCAATTTTCCTTTTGTTGTTTTTTATTCATTCAGTTATGATGACCTATTTTACCAAAAGCTAATTTGAATTGCATTGATAATGTATTACATATAGACTCATCATCTATATGTATAGAAAATATCAGAAAGGATATATCTTAAGATGCTCAGCCCAGGCTGAACATCTTAAAATGTAGCCATCTCAGTAGGGTTAAAACTGGCTCATTTATTATAAAGTAAGTCCAACAGAAACTTTAGATTAGTTTACTTAAAAGAATTTAAATTGTTATAGGAATAAGATGAATAACACAAAAGGTTTTGATGTATATCATATTTTCTCACTTTCTTCAGATCTTAGCCAAAGGTTAATATGTCCAACATTTGCACCTTTCGAGTTTACATCTTGGAAGGTTGGTGATGAAGATTCTTTCTGTGATGTGTCAAGACTAAAAGATAAAGAGGAGGAAGACGACCAAGATGCCCATCGTTTTGATGTCAATGCTGTGCCAGAACCACTTGATGATGACCCATATTTTGATGCTGATGATACTGAAGGTTGGTCCATTTGCATGGGAAGCTGTAAGGCAGTTAGGTTTGGATTTTAAATGGGATAAGGAGATAAATGGATTTAGATGCAAGGTTTATCAAATGATTACAAAGTCATGAAGTATTTAGACCTATGCTTCTCTCAAAGTCTCCAGACCTTACTATTGTTGGTGTATTTTTTATTCAGGGGTTTACAAGTTAGCCTTAGAAACACAGATTTGATGAAAGGACAAATCAAGGAGGCTAGTTGCAATCTCTCTCTGTTTAATCCATTCACTCCGGGGCGTTGCTCCGGCTCTGAATGGTTGGAATGCTGGGGTTTTCGAACGCATAGGCCTAACGCCTTGGGTTTCTTGGGCACACTAGCTGCAAGCTTGGGCTGTCCGCTTGCTCACCCCGAGCGCCAGCCTAGACCAAATATCTTGTCACCGGCGTTTAACCCAAAAACCACAAAACGTGTCAGCACGTCATCCAGCTAGAATGGGTTAATAATGCTGTGATGGCCATCAATTTTTTGTTAGATATTTACAGTTACAGAATATAATAATCCATAATTTTTTTCCTCATAGTACTAGTTTTCTAGTTTGTTATCAGAAGATTTAAAGATGAAACCTATTTTCCCCAGGAATAGACCACATAACTGGAGTTGATGATGATGAAAATGGCACTGTCATGACCATTGGACAGGAGGGATGTCAGCGTGCTCCGCCTCCTCTCATGGAAGCTGTTCATCTGAAGGAACACCTTGCTACCAATCCATCTGAGTATTCTTATTTTGATAGTCGTGTCATGTCTGCTTGGGCGGGACCTGGCCACTGGAGAATAAAAGCACTTTCCAAAGGTTTGCTCTTTGTTTTCTGGGGAAGTATTTGGTGGAGCGAATTTTAAAGACATGTAAATGTAAGAAATCTTTTTCAGTTTTGCATATTCACTGATCATTTTTTACTTCTTTTTCTTTGTCTTAGTTTTTACCATAATTGGTGATTATGAGTATTAATGGTATTCATGTATTAGTTTTAATTGTTTATTAGGTAGGGTATCTATCCTTATCATAGATGATAATAGTTCTTAGAGTTATCATGTTGACTTTAATGTAGTTGCCTCTTTCAATCATTTCATTATGTTGATTTCTTTTTCCATGCATATCATTTATGA
>NW_028234425.1:22515204-22517704 GCF_977035675.1 Penaeus japonicus | reverse complement strand
AGGAGAGAGAGCCTTGAATGGCACCCATCTACGGTCTCTAGCAAGCACTATCTCTATAGAGTGATGGTACATAGCAAGTTCCTGACCTCTTGCTCTAAATTACCGCAGATGAAAGATGTGCAGGCAGAACGAGAGGAGGAAGGTGACTCACACCATGCCCAATGCATACAATATGGCCCTGTACCAGTATGGATGCCTTTTATTGTGGCACTCACTGTCAAAAGCACAAATTTCCTTCCTCTTCCCTACTTCTTCATTTTGGATAGTTATAAGTTTCATGTTCGTTCGTGACAGCACACAAATGCTAAAGAATAAAGTTGTTTTTTGTCCTCTCCTAAAACAGCAATACTTTTATCACATGGAGTATAAAGAAGAAAAATGAGTTGATATGGACCCTGAACTACAATTTTAGTCAACTGCAGAAATGATGGAGCCTATGATATGACAAATATAAATTTCTAAAAACACTAAAACACAAAAAAAAACAAAATACAAAAATGGCTCAAGCTCTACAATGAGGGACTAACAGGGAGTGGGAAAAATCAAAATATGTTGCAGAAGCTGCCTTGCTTAGAAATAAAACCCATTCTGGAGACAGTGTAAGCAAATCTATCCCCCGTTGGCAACGGGTTAATGGCGCTTTGTACCGTCTCCCACACATTGGCAGCGATGTACATCCTTGTTACATATGCTTTCATATTTTACATAGTATAAATTGAGGGGGGAGGGGGAATCCTAGTATTAGAAATAAAGTTTTGAGGAAAAATTATAACAATTAACCTGTTGCTAATTGGGGATAGATTTGCTTACCCGGGCTCCAGGATGGGTTTTATTTCTGATCGAGGCAGCTTCAGCAACATACCTTGATTTTTTCCACTACCTTTTAGTTACTTTTGTACAGCTAGAGCCATTTTTATGTTTTGTTTTTTTGTGTGTTTTACTATTTTTAGAGACTCATATCACAGGCTCTATCAATTCTGCAGTTGACTAAAATTGTAGTTCAGGGTCCATATTAACACATTATTCATTTTATGCTCAATGTGATAGAAGTATTGTTTTAGGGGAGGACGAAAAGCAACTATATTTTTTTGTATTTGTGTGCTGTCACAAAGGAACACAAAACTTATAACCATCCAAAATGAAGATAACATGAAAAGGCAATGAAGAGGAAGGAAACGTGCTTTTGACAGTGAGTGCCACAATAAAAGACATTGCTACTGGCACAGGGGCACATTGTAGACATTGGGCATGGTTTGAGTCACCTTCCCCCTCTCGTTCTGCCTGCACAACTTTCATCTGCGGTACTTTAGAACAAGAGGTCGGGAACTGCTATGTGCCATTGCTCTATAGAGATAGTGCTTGCTAGAGACTGTAGATGAGTGCCATTCAAAGCTCTCTCCCCTGCTGGTGCTATAAGAAAGTGGTGCCATCTAGGTTTTGGATGCAAGTTGAAACCCATTTTGCTCAATATTACGGCAGTTATAATAATTATGACTCCATTTGTCAACATCACTCACTTATTACTCATAGCACAATAAAATAACATAGTGATCCAAAATCCCCGAACATCATGACGCCCATTGTCAGGCCAGAGCTCCTGTGTCATGTATGACGAAAAGACACATCACCCGTCATTAACAGGTTAACAGTCTAGAACCAGGAAAGGAAACCTCTCTCTTTCTCTTAATCTCTCTCTTTTCCTCTCCCTCTCTATCTCTATCTCTCTCTGTTTGAGAGAGGGGGACATGTTTGTCTAATATGATGATATGTTAAACTGCAAGTCTGGTGATCTGCTTGGTGTTAAAATATTACCTGTAAACACAAACAGTTCTAGTAAACCAATAAATTCTCATGAATGCAGAATGCAAGAAATAACAATTTAATGACATCTTTGCTTAACCCATTGCGTACGGGTGTCATGACATACATGACGTAGGAGCTTTGGCCTGACAACGAGCGTCATGACATACATGATGTTCGGGGATTTTGGAATACTATGCTATTTTATTGTGCTATGAAAAAGGAATGAGTGATGATGCTACTACAGTCATAATTACTATAATTACCGTAATTTAGTGCTAGCTTAACGTCCAAAACCTAGATGGCACCACTTTTTCCTAGCACCAGCAGGAGAGAGAGCCTTGAATGGCACCCATCCACGGTCTCTAGCAAGCACTGTCTGTATAGAGCGATGGCACACACTAAGTTGATGAACCCTTGCTCTAAAGTACCGCCGATGAAAGATGTGCAGGCAGAACGAGAAGAGGAAGGTGACTCAATCCATACCCAGTGTCTAAAATGTGCTCCTGTGCCAATATGGATGCCTTTCACTGTGGCACTCACAGTCACAAGCACAGGTTTCATTCCTCTTTCCTACCTCTTCTTGTTATCTTTATTGTAGGTGGTTATATGTTTCGTATTCGTTCATGACAGCACAAAAATACGAAAAAATAAAGTTGCCTTTTGTCCTCCCATAAAACAGCAATACTTCTATCACATT
>NW_028234425.1:22500204-22507704 GCF_977035675.1 Penaeus japonicus | reverse complement strand
TTGTCAAGTAAAGTTGGGATGCTGCCCTGATGTATAGTAACGACCTTTGCAATAGTCGTACTGCTGTTGGCTTTTACACTGCTCGCGAGTATGTCCCTGGCGTCGACACAGTGAGCACTTAACACTGACAGTAATACCCCTGTTGTGGGATTTCCCACCTGCACTGCGTATAGGGAAGCTTGTTGTGCTCTGGACGGTAGTGGTTAGGTTCGGTGATGAGGTTCAAACATCGGTAGTCACCAAAAGATCTCCAGGTCCCCTCAGATTTTTTATCGAGATGTAAAGGCGATCCCAAGGGCTCGAGGCCTTCTGGCGGAAACCCATGCGCTCCATTGTAACAAATGCTTTACTTGGCTGTTTGAAGCTTCTCAGAGGATAGGCGTCTGAACTTAGAGTTCACCGGAAGTCCCGTTGTGTTCATGTGATTGAAGACAGAAGGTCAGAAGACTTCGGGAAATTCTTGTTGGAGAAAGCCATATTAGTCGTCCGCTCTCACGGGGCAGTGGTTGATGTTGCCTGGAAAGTGATCACGTCAAGGAGCTTGCAGTTAGCTACGTCGACGAGGAGGCCGTGGTGACTGAGGAAGTCTGCCTCCCGGTACCCTGACGTCAGCAATGACGTCAGGGTACTAGAAGAGCTTGATGTTGGAAGGGCCGATGTTGCAGCGTCACCGACGGGCACAGTCCCTATCGGTGGTGGTGCTGTGGCGGGTGAAGGCGCTCGTGTTGATGCTGCCCTCCCATGTCGTATAGCAGATGGAAGAGGTGATTCCCCGCAGTCTACCACTCAGCTTTTCACCGCTACTTTGTTGCTACAGCGACAGAAAACGATGATCAGTATGACAATCCTGCGTAGACCCGAACAAAATCTGAAATGTAAAGAGATATGTAAATATCGTAAATAAACAAGTCATAGATGATCCAGACGATTCTATGCACACTAACGAACCTGAAAAAGAAAAAGAAATTAATAAAACAAAATAGATTGTTAACACGAACGAAGTAAATTAAATTCCGAAGATAAGGCGGGATGAAGATAGCCTACTGGGAAAAAAGCTGCATATGAATTAATAGATCTATGTGTGTGTGTGTATATATTTATATAAATGTATATATAAATATATAACACGCACACACACACATACATACATATATATATATTATATATATATATATATATATATATATATATATATATATATATATATATATAATATATATATAATATATATTATATATATATATATATTATATATATATTATATATATATTTATATATATATATATATATATATATATATATATATATATATATTATATATATATATATAATATATATATATATATATATATATATATATATATATATATATACTATATATATATATTATATATATATATATATATATATATATATATATATATATATATATATATATATAAATATAATATATACACACACACACACACACACACACACACACACACACACACATATACACAAAATATATATATATATATATATATATATATATATATATATATATATATATTATAAATATTATGAATATATACATACACACACACAACACACACACACACACACACACACACACACACATATATATATATATATATATATATATATATATATATATATATATATATATATATATATATATATAATGTCACAAAATAAATCAAGCATCATTCTCGAGATGTACTGCACTTGAGGGAGACGGAAGCAGTCACTCCACTCGTCTCACAGCCGACGCCGCGATCAGCTCTCGCCCGTATGAGGTGACCAGAGAAGGACAGAGAAGTGAATGACGAAGGGCACTCTTACAATCTCGCTGACGATTCGATTTTTGGATACCGCGTATGTGTGAAAATTAAATGATCAACTACGCAAAACAACACTTGAACTCCGAAGATAAGCGGGATGGGGATACCCTTCGAGAGAGAGAGAGAAAAAAAAACATAAGCCTACATGTGCACACAGTTCAGTTCAGTTCAGAGAGATTTGCGAAGACGTCCCTTCGCCCGGGCTATATGCACGGGGCGGCCCGGCCTCTGCCAGCTATAAGTGCTGACTCATCTGATCAACATCACTGAATGCCTACCGTAGCGGTTGGATTGCCTGAAGGCGCTCCAGTTGCCAGGGGGAAAGCAATTGGCATAGCCGCCTTACCAGCCCGGCGGCTTTCGTCTCTGGGCCCTGCCTGAGGAAGCGAGTGTGCTCGCATTCCATCAGATAGTGCTCTACCTTGGCGTCCGGCGCGCCACAATGTCTACAGCGTCGCTCATCATGCCCAATGGTGGGTATGATTTGCCACGCATTAGGGTAGCCTAATCTCAGTCTGTGAAGATTGACTTCCGCTCGCCGTGGTATTTTAGGGGAGAGTATCAGCGACTCATAGCCTGTGGCGTCTGAGTACCAGCTGGCCGAGGGGGAGGTTCTCACTTCCTCTCTATGCAGGGCACTGACCTGTCCTGCAGCCATCGTTTTATGCCTTAGCAGTTCCCAGCTAGGATGTACCACAAGATCACTCAAGGTTTTTTTTTTCCTGTCCTCCTCCGCTAGCCTGTCAGCTACATCGTTCCCTTTAATACCAACATGGCTTGGAATCCAGTTGATAATAATGCGTCTACCCTGATCCAGGATTCTCTGAGCAATGGTAAGAATCGTAGTCAGAAGATAAACGTTATCAAGGGGCGTGCTTTGCTGCAGGTTGTCAATGTTGGCCCTTGAGTCTGTATGTATGACAACATGCCCGTCCGTCTGGGCTGCATGGGCTAGGGCTCCCATAATAGCGACTGCCTCTGCTTGGAGCGAGGAGGCATTGTCGGATACCCGCATAGCTTGTGCTATGTCCCTTGCTGCAAAAGCGGCGCTTGCAGTGTGGGAAATGGGGTCTACAGAACCATCCGTGAAGTAGGTTTTACTACCCGGTGGAGTGAT
Organism: Penaeus japonicus; assembly: GCF_977035675.1. Classification (NCBI taxonomy): domain Eukaryota; kingdom Metazoa; phylum Arthropoda; class Malacostraca; order Decapoda; family Penaeidae; genus Penaeus; species Penaeus japonicus. The sequence continues at coordinate 22,504,743 of NW_028234425.1, read as the reverse complement.
TTCTGCAATATTCCTCTCCGCCTCAGCCTTCAAAAGAGGCGGAGAGTACTGAGTCTTTCTCCTTGACAGGTTCATGACAAAATATTCTATCAAGGATCTGGCCCACGGCGGGGCTGTGGCATAGTCAGGGTGGGGAGGTCCATGCCCTTAACCAGCAGTGTCTGTGTCTCCTTGAGCTCAAAGCGTATCAGTACCCTGGCTGTATGAGACAGCCAGGATTTGTTGGCAAAGAGTTCATGGTTCTGTGCAAGCCGACGCTGCACTTTTTGACTTAGCTGCGAGTCCGGCGGGGACTGTAGGACTTTAGCAAGAAACTGAGCCGCCATCTGATCGATCCGGATGTCCAGAGGGAAAAGATTGGCCTCCAAGAGGAGGTTGGTAACCTTAGCCCATCTAGGAGCACCCAGAATGATCCTGGCGGCCTCGTTTTGCATGACGTCAAGCCTTTTCCTTAGTCCAGGCTTGACCGTAATCAGGGCGACAGAGGCGTAGTCCACGATGGGACGGACAGCGTGCACATTGAAGGATCTTAGTCCACGGTGCCCAGCCCCTGAGCGCCGCCCTGACAGAGCTCTCATGACAGAGAGTCTTGCCTTGGTCCGTTCTAGGAGGTATTGAATCTCCGAGCGGAAGGTGAGGTTCTTGTCAACCCATACACCCAGGTATTGGAGGACGTGAACCCACTCTAGCTCTAAACCTTGGACTTGCAGCCTTTGGTCTCGGACATCCTGTTTCAGCGCCATTGCCTTCGATTTGGCTGCTGAGATCTTAAGCCCGACTCTGCGGCATTCCTCAGACATTAGATCCAGACAACGCTGGGTCTTTCTGACTAGGTTCTCATTCTGCCTCCCAGTAGAGATAATTGCCAGATCATCTGCATATGAGATGATCTTACACCCCACTGGGAGTGGAATGTCGAGGATGCTTAACATGAGGGTGTTAAACAGAGCCGGGCTGAGGACCCCCTCTTGTGGAGTGTCATTCTCCAGGGGTAAGTGCCTGGAAAGGTGACCTTGGAACTTCACTCTGGCAGTTCTGTCCCGAAAATAGTCACCAATCCAGGCAAGCAGCCTGCCCTTGATTCCTTTGCAGTAAGGTGGCCATGCTGTGAGCAGTGCTCTTACCCCTTGTGAACCCATGTAAGTGTTCGTGTGGAGGTCCCAGCTTCCATTGGAGCCGGTTCAATACCATTCTCTCTGCCGTCTTTCATAGACAGCTGAGTAGAGAGATGGGGCGGTACCGACCCGGCTCCTTTGGTTTAGGGATGGGAACTATGTCAGCCCTCTTCCAGCACTGTGGTAGTGAGGAAGTCTCCCAGGACTTGTTGATGAGATGCAAGAGTGCAAGCTCACCTTCAAGTCCTAGGTGGGAAATGATGGGGTAGGAGATCCCATCACAACCCGGGGTTGACCGCGAACTGGTCTTATACGTCCGCCGTAATTCCCTCAGAGAGAACATGGCATCGGCATCATCAGGCACGACCGCCTTTTCACTGATGAGGGCATGCCTGCCTGGAAGCAGTTCCTCTTGGCATGCCCTCAACTCTGCTGGTAGACCGGCGCTACTTGTTCTAGCAGAGAACTCGAGTGCCAGTCTCTCCGCCTCCGACCGCGGGTCATGGTGGGTCTTTCTGGGGGCTGAGCGATTTGTGGCCCGTCTGATACGGTTCCACAGCTCTGTAAGGGAGGTTTGGTGGCCAAAGGACTCACACCACTCCAGCCACTTTTCCTGCTTTACCCTCTTAGCAGTTTCCTGAGCATCACTGAGAGCCTCTCCCAAAAGAGCGTGGTTCTCAGGGGTTCTCTGTCTGCGGAAGTGTCTTCTGCACATATTGATTCTGTGGTTGACCTCCTTAATTTTATCATTGTAGTACTAGGCGTCTTTAAAACACCTGGACCACGGACGAGTTCTGGGGATGGTCTCTGAGGCCACCTCGTCTATGGCATTAACTAGTCTTGCCTCAAGTGTATCCACATTATCATTATGTGAGAATTCACTGGTTCTGAGGCACCTGGCCAGGGCCTCCTGGAAAGCTTTCCAGTTGGCCCTGTCCACCTTCCATCGAGGATTGTGCTGGGGCACGGGTGCCGGGCCAGCATCCAAGATGGTGGTGACTATCCCATAGTGATCGCTCGTGGCAGTGTTGTCCACAGACCAGCTAATTCTCTCGACCAGGGCCGCAGTGACAAAGGTAAGGTCAAGGACCCCCCCGCCAACGTGCGTAGGCTCCTGGTTGTTGAGAAGAGCAATCTCGGGGCATGACTCAAGCACCGCGGCTATGTGATAGCCTGCCGCATCCCGGCTCCGCGTGGGAGCCAGGATGGGGTGGTGGGCATTGAAGTCTCCCCCTATGAGAATTGGCCCGTGTGCCGCAGTAGCACAGACTTCACTAATATCTAAGCTCCTACAGGTTGGCCTGCTGTACACATTGTACAGCTTGAGGGGACCCCCAGCCATATGGATCTCAACGGCAAGGAGTTCAACACCTTCACACTACACAGGATTGGCAATCAAGGAGCAGGGGATAGTCGACTTCACGAGGGTAATCAAACCTCTGGTGCCTTCATTAGAGGGCAACACAAAGGGATGATATCACGAGAAGCGAACAGTGTCTCCTGTTAGAGTCTCCTGGAGCATGACATTGTCAATGTTCCGAGATCGCACGATCGCGTGGAGAAGGGCATTCCTCCGGGAAAAGCTGTTGATATTCCACTGCAGTATGCTTAGATTAGGAGCCATTGTGCTAATCTGAGTCCATTAAGTCTGCGTCGTCAATGACGTCGACATAATCGGTCTCAGTGTCCGACGCCCGAGTGTGGGTAACGTCAGACATTTCGGAGTCTGACAACTCCTTGGTGAGTTCCTCACTGATCGTGATTTCCTCACTGGACTCGTCACTGTCGTCAGGACAGGTCGAGCCATTAGAAGGGCTGGGTCTCCTGGGAGGTGGAGAACCCCTGGTCGCCTTGACCTTCACTCTGGATGGTCGTGGCTTCCTTACCCTTTGGGTTTTGGGTTCAGGCTCTGCCAGTGTGGTCTTGGCCGCGGGTTGGGTGGGGAGACAAGTCTCGCCCTGGGGGTTTGTGGGGAGAGGAGTCTCGCCCTGAGTTGGATTGGGTGTAGAGGCCTTGGGCCTTACATCCCTTTCTTTCAGGGCAGCTACAGTCTGGGTCATTGCCTTCACGGCGACCTTGACTGCCTTCTCCGTCTCTTCACTGGTCCTTCCCAATGCTGTCGCAACTGCTGTGACAACTGCCGTCAGTAGGAGCGTCAAGTCATTCTCTGTAAACAGAGTTTGACTCTCCGCTTTTGGGGTGGCTTTTGGTGTGTTCCCAGACCCCTTCCGGGTCTGTTTCCGTCTTGGAACACCCACCAGGGCCGGACACTCCTTTGTGTTGGAGGTGTCCGGTAGTGGATTTGTTTTGGGCGGTGCTTCCTTCCTCTTAGGAGGGGGGGAGCCCTTACCCCTTTGCTCTGCCCCCAGACATAAGTGCCTGGAGGGGCAGGAACAAAGTCTGGTCGTTTTGCAACGACCTCTTGCCGCCGAAGAGCCTCTTCTTTCCTAACGGAACATCCGAGGCTCCAGGCGTGGTGCATTTTTGTGGCAGTTGAGACACTTGGCAGTAGTGTCCCGTTTGCCGTCTTTGTGTGCTTTGAGGCACACCTCCGTGCTGTGTGCATGACTATAGACACCACACTTCGGCTTTGCAGAGCAAGTGGCCTGGTGGTGTCCGTACTTCTGGCACGTGAAGCAACGGAGTGGGTCTGGGATATATATCCTGAGGTTGTAGGAGCCCCAATTACCAAGGTCCAAGGACGCAACTGGGGCTCCCTTCAAGGTGACCAGGACTTGCCTGGTTGGGTGCTTCCCTTTGGAGAGTCGGGAAGCTCCCACCACCTTGGGATGGGCGGTGATGACCTCAAGGTCATACATCAGAAGGAAGCCAAGAAGCACCATCTTGGACTTCCTCTCTTCAGAAGTCAGGGCCGCCAGACTCACCTTCCGCCCATCCAGGAACTTGTCAGTCTCCTGGAGGAAGGTGAGGGTGGCTTGGTCCTTAGGGATGATTATCATGCCTTTATCTCTGGCAATTCTAATCATCAGACACTGTCTCTGGGTTTCCAGAGCCCGTACCATCTGATAAGCGTTGTCGAATCCCTCAGGCTTAGGGGGAACCATGTGCACACATATGTGTGTGCATATATGTGTATGGGATTGTCAATGTATGTATGTAAGTATATACGTATACTAAAATATAAACAGACGGAGAGCAAATATGAATAGAAGCAAATCTAAATTATGTATGAACACATGCATAAAATAAAGAAAATAAATGTCAGACATAGCGAGGTTCGTGCCATAGAAAAATAACCTAATCAGGCAAGAGGGATAAGCCCTCAAACTATTACACACCCAACTTTCATTTTATTGGCTAGCTTTTCTTCCACCTCCTCTTATTATTTTCAACATTGTTAAGGTTTCTTGTTCATGCTGGCGTGTTGCTATATTTATGTTAGTACAAGAGCACGATCGTTTCT
>NW_028234425.1:22492241-22495104 GCF_977035675.1 Penaeus japonicus | reverse complement strand
ACTCTACATTGCTGAAAATACATGGGAGAGGTTTGATGGCTTTGGCTGGAGCGTGAAGCGTTAGGCTACGACATCACTTTATGCAGTCCTATTCTAAATAAATATCATGGTTTTTACTTATCCAATATGTTGCAAAATTTGAAGTAGCTCATGGGTATTCTAAACTGAATTTTTTTTCCTTATCTTCATCACTGCACTTATGACATGAAATAGTTAAGGGTATTTAAATCGAGGTACTTGCTTGTGTCGTGATTTTGTAATTTATACTTAGTAAATACTGAATAAAACAACTATAAATAGTGGACATCAACTATCAAAAAAAAAAAAAAAAAAAATCCTGAATAAAGAAAAGGACATTCATCAAAGAAAATTGTAAACATTGATGTCATTCTATACGTCAAAATACAACTCAGCAACCTAGATTTTCAAGAATTCGTTCAACAAGAATCAGTGGCTAGCACAGAATATCCCAAATTCACGAGAATTCCCTCAAATGAAAAGGGGAAAGCCAAAATACCTGCAAATCCGACGAATTTCTTAACGAAAGCTGGTTCACCTGTGTTTTGGGACCCGCCTCCTGAGTTTCTTTTGGGCTCTTTTCAGCCTTATTTTCGGCGCTGGCTCCTGCATCCTGTCCCAGTACCAAGCTACCACCCACTACTACTACTATGAGGAAGCTCCACCTCATGGTTCCACCTCATAGCCAGGAAATCGTAAGATCTTCGTGAGATTTTCGAATATCCTCCTCGCCACGTCGCACAACCTCGAGCTATTTCACCGGAACTAAATTTCGCGTCATGAGAATTCACTTTCGCTGGGTTTTTCTTTTCGCGAATTAGGTCAACTTCAGACCGATTCCTTTAACAAGCAGTTATAACAATTCTATAGCTTCTTTTATTCGCTTACTGCTCTAAAAAATAAATACTAAACAATGGCAATGACGGAAAACCAAGAGTGTGTTGAAGAACGTTCCTAGAAGAGGAGAAAAAGGAAATTATATACACATTTCTTGACTATTAAACCTCATTCAGGACCATTTTCCTTCCAATCCCATTGCAAATATCATCATCATCTACACGTTGCATCTTCCTTATTATTGTCATCACCATAATGATAATAATGATAATAACAATTATTATTGTTGTTATTATCATTATCAGTATTATCATCGTCATTATTGTTATCATTATCATCATTATTATTATCATTATCATCATTATTATGATACTATAATATCATCATTGTTATTATCATCCTCATTACTATTAATATCATCATCATTTACATTTTTATTATCATCATTATCATCATCTAATCATCCTCATCATATTACCATTATCATTATTATCACACTGGTTATCATTATCATCATTATCATATATTATTGATATTATTAATTCTATTGTCATTATTATTATTATCATTATTATTATTACTATTATCATTATTATTATTGTTATAGTTGTTATTGTTATCATTATTATTATTGTCATTATTATTGTTATTGTCATTAGTATTATCATCATGTTTATTGTTATTGCCATCATCAATATTATTATAATCATTATTACTATCATTACTATAATTGTTATCATTATGATCAATACTTTTTTCATTATTATCATCGTTGTTGTTATCAATATAATTTTCACATATTTTTTTTCATCATCATCATCAATATGATTATTATCATTGATATTGTTAACATCATTATCACTGTTATCATTACCATTATTACGATTTTTATTATTATTGTTGTTATTCAGTACGATCGTTTTTATCATTGTTATCATTACTATAATCATCATTTCAGTTGCTCTAACTGTTATCATTAATCATTATCACTAACATTATTTTCAATGTCCCTTTTTTGTCTTGTTCTTACCATCATCATTGTTATCACTATCATCATTATCATTATCATCCTTACTAATATTATCATTGTTATCATCATCGCTATCAATATTATTATTAGCATTATTATCAATATCATTATCATCATTACCATAGTTGTCAATATTTTCTTTATTGTTATTATCATTAATAACAATATCAGCATTAGTAATACACACACACACACAGACACACACACACACACACACACACACACACACATACACACACACACACACACACACATATATATATATATATATATATATATTATATATAATATATAAATATATATTATATATATAAATATTATATATATATGTATATATATATATATATATATATATATATATATATATATATATATATATATATCCTACCCTCTCCCTCTCTTCCTCTTTTATATATATAATATGTATATGTATTATATTTAATATATATCTATATATATATATATATATATATATTATATATATATATGTATTATACATATATATATATATGTTTATTGTATAAATTATATATATGAATATTATATATATACAAATATACATATAATATATATTTATATATATATATATCTATAAACCCAATTAAAAATACGTACTTAAATATATATATAAATAGATATATATATATATATATATATAAATATATATATATATATATATATATATATATGTATAGACATAATATATATATATAGGTTTATATGTATACATATATATATGAAATATATAATAACATAATACATAATATATATAATATATATATATATATATATATATTATATATATATTAACATATACATACTTAAATATATATATATTATATATATATACTATATATAATATATATATATATATATATATATATATATTTATATATATAGATATATTATATATAAAGATGTAAACTGATTTTATATATATATATATATATAATATATATTATATATATATATTTATAT
>NW_028234425.1:22477241-22484741 GCF_977035675.1 Penaeus japonicus | reverse complement strand
TGAAATATGCCTATCACTGTCGCTATTAAGTATGACGGATTCGGTTTTTGGAGCTCGGTATTTCTAAAAAAAGAAAAGAAAAAAGTCAGTGCTTGCTATTTCAGTAAATGTAGCACCGCAGCTATTCAAATTAACGGTGGTTCTAGAGTACGACCGGAGTTAAGTGACGTTGCTGCTATCTATATAGACCATTAATAATTTATGTCACAACGACGGTAGTTATGTTTACACACACACACACACACACATACACACAAACACACACATACACACACACACACACACCCTGCAACAGTCGAATCAATCCATCTTAGTTGGTGGAAATATTAGTAGACATTACATCATTTTCCAAAAAAGAATATTTGAATTTGCAATGTATCTACTTGAAAGCAAACCACCGTGTTACCCACTTACTGTCTTGACATGTTTGATTTTGGTAGTTTTCAAGTATTCACATTTCAAAATTAATTTACCTTAGATAAGCTTGTCTTATAAAGGTGACTTGGTATCCAGTTGCTAAAAAGTTGACAAATGTGATCATTTGAACTCAGAGAAATAATGTTGCCTCTGCTGATATCTGCCTGACCATTGATTAAATAAAATATTCACACTATAATCATTATGAGGATGAAAAGCACGATAAATGAAGTAACCTTCTGCAGCGATCTTCGTTAACATCACTTCATCATCGTTATCATCATAACAAGTTTTGATATATTCTAAGCAAGGTATATCATTACATATCCTGTTATGGCGCACTGCTTACACTCAAAATCTGAATATATAATACTGAAAATACAACAAGACATCCAACTAGAACTTACAAGGTATACTTAACATATTCTGATATATTCTAAGAACGATTATTATCGGTGTTGTAAATAATCGTCATAAGACTTTTTCTCGAACATTTCATTTAACGGACTATAATAATATCACTTACATAATAATGATAATTTTGATATCACTCAGACAAATGATACAAGCAGTACAGACCATCCACTTCATGGAATCCACCGATGAGGATGAAGATGATGATGATGATGATGATGATGATGATGATGATGATGATGATGATGATGATGATGATGATGATGATGATGACGATGACGATGGCAATGACAATGACAATGACAATGATGATAATAACTTTAATGATAACAATAATTATAATAATGATAATGATAATAATAATGATAATGATGATAATAAACAATAACAATAATAACAGCAATAACAAACACCAAAAACAAGGAACGCACACGATAAACAGAAAAATAAAACTAAGTACAGCACCTCACAATACCTTTTCCAAGCAAACCAGATCAGTGACCGGTTATACAAGTTATGGATTGTTTGATATATTTAAGTCTTATCATTCATCTTAAACAAGTTGAATTTGATTGAATGATGTTTTGGTACTCTGTCAGCGAAGATGGGCATGAGCGTTGCATTTCTGAGGCTCTATCAAACTCCGTTATTAAACAAAGTCCTTTCGATTAAGTATCAAATGTGAAATAATAGCTATTGTATTCATAATCAATCTTATCTTAATATTTCCCGTTACGTATGCACAAGTTCAGCAACAAGATGACATTCACCTCACGGCAAAAAAAGAGTCATTGCACAAATTGCTCTCAAACACAACGAAACTTACTGTCGAAGTTTACCAAGAAAAGAAACTCATTTGCCGCACAAACACCTTACAAGGAGCCCAGCCAGCTGCATACTGGAAGCTGGTGTCCACGGCTCGGTCGGTGCTCGCCCTGTCATTTGAGAACCGCTGGTACCACTTAGGCATTTTCATACTCTGTGCACTTCCCTTGTAGGATACAAAAGCACTCATACGTATGTGTTATATACATATGTACATACACACACGCACACATATATTTATCTGTATATATATATATATATATATATATATATATATACATATATGTACATATATATATTAATATATGTAACATATATATAAATATAAATATATATATTTTATAGCTCTATACATAGATTTACATATATGTAATATATACATAGATGTACATATATGTAATTATATATAGTATAAATATGTAACATAACAATACAAAACATAAATATATACTGTATATCATATATATATATATATAAATATAAATATATAATATATCATATAGTCTATATAATTTAGATATATAATATATATGAATAGATCATATATCTATATGTATGTATATATACATACATACATACATAAATATAATATATAAATCTATATCTATATATAATATGTACATATATGTAAATTATATACAGCAGACGACGCGTTATCTGGTATATATATCAGATTTATATATAAATATAAAAATATATAAATATTTCAAACCTAAAATCTGATATGTGTGTGTGTGTGTGAGTTTATCTATATAAATATATAAATATATAAATATATATATATATATATATATACAAACATATACTATATATCTATATATATATATATATAAATCTGTATATATCGATAAATATATATAAATATCTCTATATATATCAATATATAAAATAATGCTATAATTACTGTACATTATACACATATTTATGTATATATAAGACATATATGTAGCAAATATAAATCTATATATCTGTCTAAAAATAAACTAACATATATATACATATGTAAAAAATATATAAATATATAGAGATATATATAAATATATATACCTAAATATAAAATATATATATATATATATATATATATATAATATATATATAATATATGAATATGTATGTATGTATGTCAAAATGTTATATATATATGTAATATAGATATATAAACACATATGTAATTCAATATATATATAATAAAATAACTAAAAAATATTGTGTGAGTGTGTGTGTGTGTGTGAGTGTGGTGTGTGTGTGTGTGGAGTTTAGATACATATATATATATATATCTATATCTGAATATATAGATATATACTATATGTATATATATTATAATATATATATAGTATAAAAATATTAGTCTTATATATATAAATATCATATATACTATATAAATCTAAATTATATGAAAATATAAATACATAAATAATATATAAAAATATGTTTTATATAATATAAATCTATAAAAATATATAAATATACATATATATATATATACTATCTATATCTAATATATATATATATATATAATATGTAACAGACCAAGATCCACATATTTATTTATAATTGTAAATATATATATATAATATTATATATTAAATATATATATAAATATATATGTAAATATAAATATATATATATATATATAGAATATATATATATATATAAATATATTTATGTATAACATACACACACACATCACACAAATATATAATATATATAATATAAATAAATAAATAAATAAATATATATATACATATACATACTGTAAATTTCATCTCTATCTATCTATCTATATTTAAATATATAATACATATATACATATATTTAGATATATCTATTATATATATAAATATATATATAATATTCGATATACAATCAAATTATATATAAATATATAAGATATGATGATAGATATATATATATATGTATATAAAAATATAATATATATTAATATATATATATAATAATATATAAATATCTAATAAATATATAATTATAAAAAATATATACGTTTCTTTCTTTCTCTTCTCCGAATTATTTGTTTGGTTCTAGTTAAACAAGAGCTTGCTAGTATGGGGTTAAGTGAAAAATGAAGGAGAGTGAGAGTCAGAGAAAGCAAGGAAGAGTGAATAAGAAAGAGAAAGAGAGAAAGAGAGAGAGAAAGTGAGAAAGTGAGAAAGTGAGTAAGAGTGAGTAAGAGAGAGAGAGAGAGGAGGAGGAGAGAGAGAGAGAGAGAGAGAGAGAGAAAGAGAGAGAGAGAGAGAGAGAGAGAGAGAGAGAGAGAGAGAGAGAGAGAGAGAGAGAGAGAGAGAGAGAGAGAGAGAGAGAGAGAGAGAGAGAGAGAGAGAGAGAGAGAGAGAGAGAGATTGGGAAAGAGAGAGAGAGAGTACGAGAGAGAGTGGAGAGATAGGGAAGGGATGGAGAAAAAGAAAGAACGAGAAAGAGAGTGGAAATGAAAAAGAGAAGGGAGTTGAGCCAGAGGTGAACAAAATGAGACGACCGAGGCCAATGTAGGGGAAAAACAAGCAAAAAGAATAGAGAGAAGCAAATAGAGAAAATGATACGGAGGGACATGGAGCAGCGAGAAAAATGGTAGGAAGACGAATGATAATCATATAAAAAATGAAGAAAAGCGCCGACGGCGGACGAAGAAGAGCGTAAAGGGTAGGAGGCGGAGGCCAGGATGGAGGAAATGCATCCGGGAGGGAAGCAGAGCGACGAAGAGGAGACAGGAGGAGGGGAACCCGCAGAAGTGCCGCACGCAGCGAGGGTCTTCTCATTACCCTCCTCTGGAACGAGATTCTGGGATTTTGGTCAATGAGATTATTCGACACTTATTCGTAGAGGCTTGGGTGTCACTTTGCGCTGGAAAAGCATCAGCTCATAGCTGTATAGATACTTCATCTGTTTTTGTTTCCGTTATCGATATATGCGTTGTGCACGGTGTGTGCGAGTATTTCTCAGTAGTTTTTACGGTATGTGCATTTCTATGTCTATACATGTTTTACATATATGTGCATAGAAAAGTTTGTGAACACAACATACTTCTCTTTTTACATATATGGTTATTGATTTTCATATACTTTTGTATGTACATGATTGTATCCTATTTGATACATTTGTAGGTTTCTATATCTATGCATGTGCACCGTATGTACTGTGTAGTCAGGTGCACTTTTTTATCAGGGCTTACGGACGTATCCCGAGCCCTTTGAAACTGTCATGGCCATCGTACCGATACGACCGTTGTAAAGTGCAAAGGACAATGACGATGTTGTAGTTACTCATAATTTTTGTACACGCTTTCGTCAACCAACCTCTAGACGACGGACCTGGCAATCGTTCAATAATATTTCCCAAAATGCGTATGGACAATGCGGGATCCGACAATGCGAAGACGACGCCGAAGGCCATGGGGGAAAATGACTAGGGATACTTGGGCATTCTTTTCTTTCTTCCCCTTTAGTTTTAAGCTGTATTATTTATTGTAAGTATTTTCCTGTCGGTTTACCCGAGAAAAAGTAATAACTATGGTGCAAACCTATCTATTGTGATTTTGTATTTTGCTCTTCTTGCTTATGCTAATATGTTGCATTCTTATCGGCTATCTATAAGCTCATTTTAATAAAAATGTGCGGTTATTGTATTCCATTAATTACTTTCTAAGTGGTCTTTGCCCAAAGCATTACGTTATTTGAGAAAGCCTACTGCGTGTGTTATGTATCCGTCTGTCCATCTATTTTGCTTCAATTTTCATTAATTCGTACAATAGCAATGGGATGTAATGACTTGTTCCTCCTGATCCACATTTTCATATTCATTATTCACCCCTTATTATCTTTGTGAGCAGGTAAAAAATAGCCTTTCACATATATGGACACATGGACCCCCGTTTACAAAGTTTACATAGCATAAATCATTTAATCTCACTTTGGCGAATCAGTATTTTACAGCGAATCCAGAATTACGACTAAACTAATCGGTGGCTTATGGGGAAATTTCTATAGCGTGAGAACTTCCCTATTTCCCTATGCTGTGTAGCTTTTGAAAGGAAATTTGTTAATGTATAACAAACTACTTTGTCACCGTTGAATCAAGATTTGTCTATTTTGGTTCAAAATGGAACTATATATGCAAGGACCGAGCCAGGTTATAGAAAGCAAGGCTAGTCTTCGAGAAGGTTATCGCCAGGGATGGTAGTCGGCTTAGGTGAGGTGGGGATGAGAAGACACTCTGGCACCCAAGAAATGTGAAGAGACACTGTGGATGAGACTGAATACTCATCTCTGTAACCGTGAGGTTGAAAGGGATGCTAGGAATGACAGTGTTGCGAGGGCTTCATTTGTGGCATTAAAGAGTTGTTGTTGGTCAGATCCTCACTCCAGCTGCTTAGGTTTTCCGGCGAGGGCATTGTAGAAGGGCATTCTAGACAGGAATCAGTGGTTATGAATGACCATGTCTACATAGCCCTGATGGTGGTAGGTTGTGGGAAATTCTTCTCTGCTTATATCTTCGCGGGAAGAGGGCGAGCGCCAGCAGCATAGATTTCGTGGCCAAGGAATTCCACACTGTAGGCACCGAACGGTTTTGTTTTGACAAGCACTTCGCCCTGTGGAGGTTGGAGGTGAGGTCTACCATGGTGGCTAAAGAATCAGCTTTGGATTTAATATATTTTGACAGATATCCCTTCATTCTATCTCGGCAAATCCTTACTTGGCTGTTTGGAGCATTTCCAGGAACAAGCATCTATACTTAGAGTAACTGAAGGGGTCCGTCTATGAGCTAGCATCAGACATGTACTATTGCCAAATGCGAGCCAGTGGCTAATGAGTGCCAGTGGCTAATACACGGGCACAGTGTAGGTGTGAAGACCTTTCACTTTCATGTGGATACAGGTATAAATACGTTACCTACTAGAAACATTTATTATTTCTTATGATAGCAATGCAAAGAGTGACAGCCCACTGGTATAGAAGCAAACTTGTGGTTCTCTTTCCATACAGACATGATGTCCTCAGGTCACAAAGAAATAGTGCGTGCATAAAAGTCATGCCAATCAATTCAAGACCGTCATCTCGGTATGGTGAAAGACGTCGTGTTTGGTGTCCTTGGGCTGGATTCATTAACATACGATTGTAAGGCATTTCCCAGCGCGTTTACCAGCCATGGCAAAGTGGGATTTATTAAGCGATGATAAGTCGCCTGATAAGGGTAAATCGACTTTACCACCGTTGTTTGATAGTTATTCTAGTATATCGATTCCGCCAATCAGCGAGCGCCTTACATGATTCTATATGCTCCTTTGACCAATCCCGTGACATGTAAACAAAGCCTGATCCAGCTACAAGATTTTCTTGTTTCAAGAAAGAAGTGGTAAAGATTTCATTTGTGTAAAATTATTCCTATATAAATTAATTTCCTAGAAAAAAAAACTATTTTTCCTCTTTCTTATAGATTGCAGTAAAAAAAACAAAACAAAAAACAATGGCTCCACGCAATGGAGATATTATTTGTATCGACCTTTTCCAAAAAGAAATGCCAATTAAATCTTTCAAATGAATAAAATTATGAATAATTGTACATGAATCAATGCAATCACAAAAGTAAACAAACTGAGGTGTAATTTGTACTTCAATATAAATATAGTATGACAAAGATAAAGAACTGCAATTCATAAAGAAAGAAACAACATCATAAATTGGTTTCATCATCATTATTATCTGTGTACATTATTTGTGGAGAATGTATTTTTCCAGAGGTTCAATAGGCGTGGAGGCCACTTCAATATTCATTGTTGTCCTTTTCCAGAGTTCCGATAGGCGCGGTTGCTGCTTCAATCGTTTATTGAAC
>NW_028234425.1:22459741-22462241 GCF_977035675.1 Penaeus japonicus | reverse complement strand
GAGAAAGAGAGAGAGAAAGAGAGAGAGAAAGAGAGAGAGAAAGAGAGAGAGAAAGAGAGAGAGAAAGAGAGAGAGAAAGAGAGAAAGAGAGAGAAAGAGAGAGAGTGGAGGGATAAGCAGTGACATAAGAATAGGAAAAGGTGTAGAGAGGGAGGGAATGAGAGAGACAGAGGGATAAAGGAATAAATCAAGATTGGGAATGGAAAAAGGAATCATAACCGTGTATCATCTACCTTTACATGATTGGTTGATATCTTGCCTGTTGGTGTTCCGTGTAGATCCCGCAGGTAACACAGAATCCATACTTGAGGGCCAGCCTCCTCTCCAGCTCCCTCTCCATGGCGTCACTCGGAGCGGGGGGATACAGGTGGGGCATGGATGACGGTAGGTAAGTTCCCAGGTAGTTACTAGTCTACCGGAGATTTCAGAAAGATTATTAGCCTATGTTGAGTTGGAACTGGTAAACACCTTTGAAAGTTTTTCGTCATAACATTTCAGTTTGATTTACGGTGCAGTAGTCTTACATAAATGCAAGCCAGGTGGCAGGCTTGAAAATACATTCCTTTTCAAATGCAGCAATTCTGTAATAATGAAATTCACAACAAAAATAAACAAAGTCTAGACTGAGACTAGTGCTCATTTAAACAAGCAAGTGACTATCAAATAAGACGGTTGCACTACACTGGACACTTATATCCAGAACGCGCTATACTTACAGGGAATCTCCTCCACGAAGACCTGCTACTGGTGGTTGGCCTGCATGCCTTGCTCCGCCTGGACCTCGGCATCCTCGCGGCGTTGGGCCCTCCTCTACCGGTTGAGGCCTTCGGGCGCGCCACCGGTGTGTTATAGTGGCGCAAGGCGGGCCTCCTCGCGTCGGAGAACCTGGCTGCTCCTGAGCTCTGCAAAGGCTCTAGGGACAGGTCCCTAAGGTGGGCTGAGCGCGACGACAGGAACGGGAGGTCGTTGTCAGATCTCGGTAGAAGACAGGGGTGACTGGAGCAAGCGCACGCAAGCTCTCCCGTGGCCGCCCCTCTCAGGAGACTGGGGCTCTTCTCTGTCGAGGGCTGGCGTGCGGGGAGGACCGGGACCCGCAGACGACGGTTTCCGCCGCTGGCGCTACTCGCCTCCGTGGTCGACAGGTTCGGCCTGTGCTTCCTCGTCCTCCTGCGCGGGGCACGGGCTGCCTGGACTTTCATGGGGCTCCGGGGCTCCGCCGGGATTTTCCTGGGTTTTGTTCCAATCACTTCGAAGCTGTAGTCGCTGGAGGAGGAGGAGCAGGGAGGCACGATAGTCATGTTGGTGTATTTGGACGGTGTGCTGCCGGAGGAACTGCTGAAGGTGTCGGGGAGCGACGAGCGGTCGGTGTTGGGCGTGTTGTGGCGCGGGTTGTAAGGTGACGTGCAAGGGCTGCGCCGGTACTTCCTCAGCCTGGCTCTGGCAATCACCTGAGCGGGGCCGCCTGCGCAACCTGCCGGCGGGGGCACGTGGGTTGCGCGGTTGGGTTGGGTGTAGGCGTGGCTGCCGACGGCCAATCCGGGCTGGGTACAGGCCAAGGAGGACTGCGGATTCGTGCCAACAGGTGTACTTCGAGGCAGCAAGCACGTCGGGGCGTGTCGAGAGGGTAGGCATGTTGGAGTGCTGCGCGACTGAACGCAGGCGTGAGCGAGCGGTTGCTGTTGGTACGAGTGCGAGACTTGCTGAGCGGGAGGCTGGGTCAAAGGCTGGATCTGGATCTCGTTGGGGTTGAAAGGTGGGCTCGGCGTCCAGCTGCGCGGAGCCGGAAGGGCGGGAATCTGGTCAGGCGGGTACGACACGCCCAAGCCGAGGCCCCTTGAAATACCTAGGGACACAACAACGAATATTTCCTTTTAATACTCATGATATGATAGACAAATCCATTCCATAACTCACCATTACTAAAATAAACCGAAAGGCGTTAATACGAGTAAATCCTCGAAGGAAGTGAGATGGAAATGGGACAAGAGGATGGAAAGGGAAATTAGGGAAGACATAAGAAAGGAAAATGAGGAAGGTAGGGAAAATGAAGGAAGAAGATACGGGAAAGGAAGGGGCACGAGGGAGGGAAATATAAGGAAGGTAGAGGAAGTGAGGAAGGAAGGGGACATGAAGGCGGGGAAGATAAGGAAGGATGGAAAGAAAATTGAGGAAAGAAAGGAAATATACTGTTAAGGGGACATAAGGAAGAGAGGAATGAATGCAGAAAAGGAAATTTGAGGAAGGAGGGGAAAAAGAGGACGAAGAGCCATGAGGAGGGAAGGGGACATGCGGAGGGAACAGGGCACGAGGGAGGGGAAAAGAGGAAGATCAAGGACATGGTAGAAAGGGCATGAGGAGGGGGGGGGGTGTCAAAGAAGGGATGATGACATGAGAATTGAAATTCAAGTGAGGAGCGAAGGTGAATGGCCAACCTGACTGGTCACGGGCGGCGGGGGCGCGGCCACACTCCCTGAGGGTGTGGCTGCCAGGGAGGCGGCCG
>NW_028234425.1:22449741-22454741 GCF_977035675.1 Penaeus japonicus | reverse complement strand
CTGATAGAAGGCTTTTTCCAAACAGATGCATATAATGTAAAACAAAACACTTTAGTTGATTATTTATCAATGTAGGATTAGGGTCAAAAGAGCTAATGTAAGTATTGAATATCCATATCAAATAACTTTATTTTCAAATTGAGCATGTAAAGTCATAGATGAAAAGTGTATTTGATTTAATTGGCTTATTGATTCCATAGAATTTTTTTGGTGAAAGTAGCATCATTAACTATACCCTTTTTTTATTACTGAAAATAAAATATTTTTCCAAACTTCCAGTTTCTTTTTCCATATATTTGTGATACTGAGTGTACAGCAGTTATTTCTCCTGTATAGAGACCAAACTATAGGTATTATTTGTCTAAACATTGTCATACCCACTTTAAGTCTCATAACATGACTGAACACAAAAAAGGGGAGATTTTCATAACCCTAATGTATAAATGAGCAGGAGTTGAGGGCGGAGTTCAAGTCTCCCTCATTCCATCGACCCTCCTTTCTGGCATGCCCGTAATGTGTAGATGTGGTATAATTTCAAATATCCATTCCATTTAGCCTCAAAACATCTCTGACATTGTTCAGGCTTGCTCTGCTTGCTATTAGGGCCAGCCTTGGCTTGTTCCACACAAGGAAACATGAAATAAAGCTTTTGAGTATGAAGTAAAACATGGAACAATGTCAAAAGTATGTATATGGTGATTTGGTGCCTATTTAGTTTTTAAAGAATGTAAGAAATGTCTTATTTTACTTCATTATTATTCATCAAGATTTATATTTTATCTTGTTTCTATTTCAGTGATATTGATGATTCAACAGTGTCCATTAAGACCAGAGGACTTCTCCAAGATTATGGCAGACTTATGGACGAACCAAAGAAAGGCCTCAATAACTATGCCAAGCCAATTCTTACCTTGGTTGGAAAGAGTAAAAATGGTACGCTGTGAAAATGACAGGAAACTATTTTGATATACATTTTTCATTATATATTCAGTACTCCTGTCAAGTATGGAGGTCTGAAAAATTTAGTATTCAAAGTAGAAATTTCTATGAAGAATATGCACTTCTGTATTTATAAGTTTTACTGCTCAGTGTGTTCTTTCTTGAAGGTTGAATATAGAATTTTCTCTCCTTTCTATTAGTTTGCATCCATCATTTTATATTTTCTATTGCATTTGTGAGGTAAATGACAATCTCAGATTATTTTCCTCATGTGTAAGAAAAAGAATTAAAAATCTTAATTTCTTTTTGTTTATATAGTTTATGGATTATAAAAGAGGTTTGAAAGTCAGACAAGGATGAGGAATAAAGGATAAATGTGATGAAGTGGATCATGTAATATACAAAAAAAAATATCTCCCTTCAGATAGCAAGAATTGGAAATGTAATCTGAAATCAGAGGAAGTAATAGAAAAGTATCTAAAGCCGCTTCCTGACCCCTCACAAAGCTTGAAAAGTGAGTGCAAGAAGTTGGCCAAGATATTGAACAAGAGCCAATTAAGAAAACCAGTTTCAGAGAAGCAGAGTGAGAAGTTTTACAATGTGTCAGGCATTTCAACATCTAAGAATGTCACCACTGATGGCAGTAATGAACTGTCTTTTGATCTGATGGATGATGATATGATGGATGATCAGGAAAGTGAAACAAGATACAATGTAAAACAGGTATGTATATAAGGTGAATAAATGGTAGCTGTGAATGCTCATTTTTCTACTGTATAGGAAATGGATTAGAAGGCAATGAAATCAAATTATATTAGATAATATGAGATATAATATGATATATGACATGACATGACATGACATGACATGACATGACATGACATGACATGACATGACATGATATGATATGATATGATATGATATGATATGATATGATATGATATGATATGATATGATATGATGTGATATGATAATTTAAATGAAAAAGAAGAAAATGGGTATGATTACATAATCTGTATTTGTCTGATTCTCTACTTCCTTTTAAAAATCCTGATATTCTTTTTCTCCTTAAAGTATTTATTATGTCAAATAGTAAGGGAAAATCTGTGGTGATTTCAAGTATTTTTGATGAATTTGAAAAAAGGTAATGATAATTGTATATTGTGAATTAAATATAATAATTCTCATTTCAGTCAGAAGAGTTTGGAATAAATGGTGAACGATTTGGAACAAGTGGCCCAAGAGACACTTTCAACTTACAGCAATTGAACAAGAACAGTATCCCATCCAGAATGAGCCAATCAGCAGGTATGTTAACCATTTTTGCAGTTCTGGCAGTCAGTACTAACTGTCAAAGTGAGCTCACCATTTTTTTTCTTGACATACTGTTAAGTTACACCCCATTTGATTTAACTTGACATGACATATTAACATGAAATATAACCAGGAATGCAACATAAAAAATAGTAAATGATGAACCACTTAAAAACAATGTAATGAATTCTTTCATTAACTTTGATGAATGACCATTTGATTTATTATGTTACAGAACCATTTACAGCAGAAGTTAATGCATTTGACAGCAGGAGTGTTACCCATAAACACAGGGAGAGAGGTAGTATTTATCCCTGGAACAGAGGAAACTTGTCTGGTATGAGCAGTGCTGGGACTATGGGAAGAAGTCAATCTTCAGGTTTAGAAAAGGAGAATATGGAGAACAGATTTGGGAATGATCCATTTAATAATTTAAATAGTAACTTGGCAAGAAGTAGACAAGATGGAGTGAGAGGAAACTGGGGAGCTGGATCCTCAGGGAATGTGTTTACTTCCTATAATCAGCCACAGCAACAACAGCGTGGTGGCTCTGGAGGTTTCAGGGGCAGAGGCAGAGGTAAGGCTGTTACTAATGATTATTCCATGAGCTTGATTTCAAAAGATGGTTTGTTTAGATTAAAAAAAAAGATAATTTCATTAAACTATTTTTTTTTTTACAGGTGAAAGTAGGCGATATCCCTGGTGTAAGAGTACAGAAAATCAGCCTGATGATTCTGCTAACATAGAGGGGGGGCATTCATTTGGCTCTTCCTTTAAGACTGCTTCACATCAACTTGTAAGTTTGTTCTTGAAGTATTAATAGAAACTGCAAGAAAAATTATGATTATATTGATGAAAAAAATATGATATATATTTATTTGTTAATACTTAAAGGCTGTTTTCTTCAGCCCATCCTAACCCCTCCCCTGGCCTCAAGTAACCCCAAATTTTCTAATTTTACTAGAGCAAAATTCCTTTGTTGTTGTAAGAGCTTAATTCAAAGTGAAAAATGTAATCCTTTCTGTATGCAAAAAAGGGGATAAGATAAAATGAAATCCATCTAATGTAAGAAGACATATTCATTATAATTAACCCATTGCGGATGGGTGATAGATTTGCTTGCTCAGTCTCCAGGATGGGTTTTATTTTAGAGCAAGGCAGCTTCACGTAATATACTTTGAGTGTTCCCGCTCTCTTTCAGTCATTCGTTGTAAAAGTAGAGCCATTTTTGTGTTTTAATTTTTTTGTGTTTTATTGTGTTTAGAGACTTATATTTGTCATATGACAGGCTCTATCAATGCTGCAGTTGACTAAAATTGTAGTATGGCGTCCATATCAGCTTATTATTTTCTTTATACTCAGTGTGATAGAAGTATTACTGTTTTATGGGAGTACAAAAAGCAACTTTATTTTTTCGTGTTCTTGTACTGTTATGAACGATCTATAATGAAGACAACATGAAGAGGTTGGGAAGAGGAAGGAAACCTGTGCTTGTGACTATGAGTGCCACAGGAAAAGGCATCCCTACTGGCACAGGGGCACATTGTAGACAATAGGCATTGGTTTGAGTCACCTTCCTCTTCTTGTTCTGCCTGCACATCCTTCATCGGCAGTAGTTTAGATCAAGAGGTGATTTAAAATCATGTACACCATGACAGTTGTTGTCAGGCCAATGCCCCTGCGTCATGTATGTCATGACACCTGTCCGTATTGGGTTGATATAGTAATGTTATGTATTTATATGTGTATATGAAATATATAATGAAAATCAAAATAGTGCCACAAGTAGCTTAGCCTTGCTGGGAGGAGACAGTATGAAGGGAGGGGAGGGGGTAGGGGATGGTTTAGTGGTTGTAGTAGTCTCTGATGGCTTCGAGGGGGTATATAGGGAGGATTGGGTGGGAGGAGAAGCCACCTAGACTCACAGGAGAGGGTCCAGTAAGTAGAAAAAGGTATAGGGCAAGGGTGGGGAGAAGTATGAGAAATAGCAGGAAATTGTGTCATGTATGTGAATTTTGGATTTTTTTCAATTAATCTTTGAATATATTTTAAGTTACATAGGGTTTCTAATTAGAACTACATATACATAGCTACTAGAACAAATGAAGAAAACAGGCAGAGGTACAGTTAGTGAAGCAGCATATGGATCTGTCAAGAGATCTCTTGGTGTCAGGAGGGCTGTTAACAACAAATTCACACCGCCAATTCGAAGAGAAGATGAAGACAAGTAAGTTGTAATTTGACCACTTCATTTCCCTGTATGATTTTTTGAAAATTATGATAGATTGGACCTTTTTTACCTTACTGTTATACAATTAAAGATAGACCATTTTTTTTGCTTACTGTTTCAGCAGCTTTGGTAGTGGGGAGATTATCCGAAAGTGTTTACCTCAAGGATCCTCAGGAAGAGGAGGAGGGGGTGGTGTTGGAGCTGAGGAAAGTCCCTATGCTGAACTGTTAACTGATGAAAGATTAAAGGTAAATTATATATTTATGTTCATTTATGAAATAACATTCATATATTTACATTTTCATTTGTTTTAGAGATATGGAGATATTTGTGTTAAAGCAGTTGTATTGGTCAACATTTTATTTATGCATTTTGGAAAATTAATGTTCATTCTGAATTCTATATTTCATATGAGAATTCTCTTAACAGTTTGATAAAAGGGAATGAATGATGGCAAAATATTTTCATGTATATCATACATGACATTTCAAGTTGTTTTTCAATTTAATCACTCCCA
>NW_028234425.1:22427241-22434741 GCF_977035675.1 Penaeus japonicus | reverse complement strand
CACATACACTCACACACACATAGCCACACACACACAAACGCACTCACACACACAAACGCACTCAAACACACACAAACGCACTTACACACACACAAACGCACTCACACACACACAATGTATATATATATATATATCTATATATATATATATATATAGATATATATATCTATATATATATATATTTATATATATATACACACACATATATATATATATATATATATATATATATATATATATATATATATATATATGAATATATACATATATACTAATATAGATAGATAAATGAATAGATGAATCGATGAAATTTATTTTTCATGTTTAAGTGATTTTTTTTAGGTAAATGCATAGCCAGTCAGAGTGGGTCCACTTTCTTCAGCATCAGTGCTTCCTCGCTCACGTCAAAATGGGTGGGAGAGGGTGAGAAGATGGTCCGGGCAATGTTTGCTGTTGCAAGGTGAGCTGGAGCTGTAGAAAAGAAACATGGTTGATCTTGAATATATGTATACTTTGTTAGTGAGTTTCCTTCTCTCTTGTTTATGTTATGTAGTATCACTGTTTTATATATTACTTTTTAAGAGAAACTTGGTGTAAGAGTCTATTTGGCATGATAGAGACTACAGTAAATTGTTAACTGAGAGGGGCAGGGCCGCTATTTTAGGCATGGGTGCACCCGGTACACACACGTTGCGACAGGAATTGATATATCATATATAAACAGTCTATACTCCAGCCATTGACCCAGGTCATTGTCCTTGCACGTACTTTGGTACAAGTCACCCTCCACGTCTGAACTCCCTCGTCGACATCATCTGTCCTGGTCCTCGGTTGGTGTTGCACGAACGGACGCCCTTCCAACGACATCCTTGGGTGTTCTGGGTACCCACGTATAGCAAGCCTCAGGGCCAACATCATACACACAAGGGCCGAAGATTGAAGGAGAGATGAAGCGAATTGGGACGTCCAGCCAAACTTAGAGCAAATTAGATAATGTTTAAGGGAAATGCAGGCGTAATTCCAATGATTCTATTGTCAATATTTACATCTATTACAATATTGCAAATTCAGCGAGATGTAGACTAATTAACCCATTGTGGATATACTTGCTTGCCCACTCTCCAGGATGGGTTTTATTTTAGAGCGAGGCAGCTTCACGCAAGATATCTTGACTTTTTCCACTCTCAGGCACTCATTGTAAAACTAGAGCCATTTATGTGTTTTATGTTTTGTGTGTTTTATTGTATTGAATTACTTATATGTGTCAGGTCACAGGCTCTACCAATATTGCAGTTTACTAGAATTGAAGAATGGGGTCCATATCAGCTCCTTATTTTCTTTATACTCAGTGTGATAGAAATATTGTTTTATGGGAGGACAAAAAGCAACTTTATTTATTCTTATTCGTGTACTGTCATGAACTAATCGAAACGTATAACCATCCACAATGAACATAACATGAATCGTGTACTGCCATGAACTAATCGAAACATAACTATCTACAATAAACATAACATGAAGAGGTAGGGAAGAGGAAGGAAACCTGTGCTTATGAATGTGAGCTACAGTAAAAGGCATCCCTAATGGCACGGGCACATAGTAGACACTGGGCATGGTCTGAGTCACCCTCTTCTTGTTCTGCCTGCACATCCTTCATCGGCGGTACTTGGAGCAAGAGGTCGGCAACTTGCTGTGTACCATCGCTCTATAAATATAGTGCTTGCTACAGACCGTGGGTGGGTGCTATTCAAGGCTCTGCTGGTGATAGAAGAAAGCGGTGCCATCTAGGTTTTAGATGTTATGTGAAGCCCATTTAGCTTAATATTACGGCTCTTAGCACAATGAAATAACACAACGATCCAAAATCCCCGCACGTCATGTACATCATGACGCCCGTCATCAGGCCAAAGCACAGTATTGCATAGTTAAATCAACTACCTCATTGAATTCAGCATACAAATGATATGCGATATGATGTATACATGGAGGAACGGTAATACGACAGGCTGTTGCATATCAACAGATTTCCCTGCAAGAGCTGCGCATGACTCCCTGGCACAAGAATTTCTTGCATAACCCAATGGTTCTTTTAATCTTTCTTGGAGTTGCTTCAAATCCTCATTCTCTTAGGTAAGTCAAATGTATGTGGTCCCGCATGTCAGACTACCTAAGCTTCATCAAGAAGGTTTCATATTCCCACTTTACGAACGATTATGAAGCAAACTGAAATAGTCGGGAAACAGTATAGGTAAGACCCGCACCACTCTACGACAAACGACCACTAGGCTGTACTTGTATGTTCACGAACATCACAGTACATCACCAAGGGTGGCCTGGATCATGCGAGTAACCATGTGCTTGATTGGAAAATAAACAATTCTCTTCAAAACCCTTTTGTTATACTCTAATTTACAGACGCAAGGAAAATGGCTCACACCAGACACAAAGCTAATCGGATTGAACATCTACTTTGGTGTTACATACTAACCTTCGAACACAGCATGTGCATTAGTGATCTATTTGAATCCTGTATCTTTGTACGGGAATGCAAGTACAGATGCTTGCGTTAGTGAAATTACATTTTAATTACACAAAGATTTGTTACTTTGCTCAGTGCCAGTGGTAGTGGAACGTATCACCATAAAGCACGGTTATGTTAGACTACTTCCCTCAGACGCACTTGCTTCTTGATGAATGGGAGCAAATAGTGATACTGACAAAACTTTTACATGAATACATAATCCAGCACTCAGATCACTAATTAGAGCGTGTAAGCTGAGAGCTTTAAGGCGACCCAATAACGCGACACTGGCTTATTAAATGGTATGAAGCGAAACTGTAAGTGTAAGTAAATTTTGAAGTGTCAAAAGATCGAAACCCAAAAGAAACTAGAGTGAGATTCGTAAGGAAGAGAATTCTGCGCTCATGTTCACTAACTTCGCAGACGCCAAATGCTGTTAGCGTTCTTCGATAGACACACATAAGTAAAATCGATATAGAAAGAGTAGAAGAAAGGGATGGTAATAACGCGCTGTCTGCTCCTATACTGTTTATCAAGTGAGCGAGGAAAAGGCTTATTGTTTACCCGTTGACAAAGGTGAATAGTGAATAATGAGATGGTTAAAGAGAAACACGTCATAACAGCTTAATTCCATTGTACGAATCAATGAAAACTGAAGCAAAATATGTTGGCAGACGTACATATAACACGCATTAGGGTTTATCAAATAACGTAATGCTAACATAACGTAAGTGTGAATGCTAGGAAAGAATTAACATAAACAATGACTTTCCCTTTTAAGCCCTGCACAAAGCGAACACAATAACTCGCTTGATTCAATGATTAAAGTGAGTGCTGATCACTGATTAGAAAGCATCACATTATATTAGCGTAAGCAAGAAAAGATGATCATAGTTAATGATATTTGCACTGCAATGCCACTATTTCCCAGTCAAACACAGTACTTGCAAATGGAAATAGTGTTTTTAACACGCTTTCAGTGTTAGTTTGAAGGCTTACTATTAGTCAAATAATCTGTGATTCATGATCCCAAAGCGGGTGGCTGGATCAGGGCTGAGTATGAGTAGGTGGACCCTGTGCTTTTTATGCTAGTGTCGGTGTCAAATGGTTGTTGCTTGCCTACTCACCAGTGTGACCTGGCAGCTATAGTACATATATGCACTACTCTGTATTTCCTGTATGGTGTGCCCTGAAAAAGCGGTAAAGCGAAAAGGGATTCGGTATAATCATGGATGTCCCTGCTTTTCCCTTCCTTGTTTTGATTACTGTATAAACATACCATATACATTAATAATGTATACTCACACATACTTATTCTTCTTTCATTCATATGTACGCACATATATACAAAAGTACATAATGCAACCAATTAATAATTCTGTTTTGTAGGTGCCATCAGCCCGCGGTCATCTTCATTGACGAAATCGACTCGCTTCTGACCCAGCGCTCGGACACGGAGCACGAAAGCTCTCGCCGTATCAAAACAGAATTCCTCGTGCAGCTTGTAAGGGCCTTTGCTTCCCCTCTTCCCCCACTCCTTAAACACCTTTGCCTTTCGATGGAATCAGTAGATGATGAGGATGATAATGATAATGGTATAATAGGAATAAGGATAATAATAATAATGATTTAGTAGTAATGGTGATGATGACAGTGATGTTAATGCAAGTGCTAATATAATAATAATGATATAGTAGTAATGGTGATGATGACAGTGATGTCAATGCAAGTGCTAATATAATAATAATGATAATAATGAAACTAATGATAATAACGATAATGACAACAAAAATAATGATAATAAGGATAATAAGGATGATAATAATATTAATGATAATAATGATGACAATAATAGTGATAATGATAATAATGATAATAATAATCATAATAATAATGGTAATAGTAATAGTAGTAGTAATATTGATAGTATTAGTAATAATAGTAGGAGTAGCAGTAGTGGTAGTAATAGTAATAGTAGTGGTAAGAGAAGTAGTAGTAGTGGTAGTACTAGTAGTGGTAAGAGTAGTAGTAATAGTAGTGGTAGTAAAAGTAGTAATAAGAGTAGTAGTAGTGGTAGTAATAGTAGTAGTAAGAGTAGTAGCAGTAGTAGTAAGAGCAGTAGTAATAGTAGTAGTAGTAAGAGCAGTAGTAATAGTAGTAGTAGTATGAGCAGTAGTAATAGTAGTAGTAGTGGTAGTTATAGTAGTAGTAGTAGTGATAGGAATAGTAGTAGTAAGAGCAGTAGTAATAGTAGTAGTAGTAGTAATAGTGGTAGTAATAATTGTAGTAAGAGTAGTAGTAAAAGTAATAGAAGTAATCGTAATATTAGCAATGATAATGATGATAGTAATTATAATAATAGAAGTAATGATTGTAATAACATGCATTGGAAAAGCAACTACAGTAATACGTTCTATATTCCAGGATGGAGCCACCTCGGGCAACGACGAAAGACTTCTGGTTGTGGGAGCGACGAATCGACCGCAGGAATTGGACGAAGCTGCTCGGAGAAGGCTCGTTAAGCGGTTGTACATTCCTCTGCCGGAAGCAAAGGTAAAGATGTTCAAATAGAAGGAATAGGATATGAAATGAATGGTTGATAAAAATCAGAAAACAGAAAAGTCGAGAATATATATACAGAATGCCACACAGGAATGCTAGATGGTCATCAGAAATCAGAAACCTGCACAAGAACCATGAACCGGGCATCTTTTGTGCTCCTCTCGTCTCCTCAGTGGTGCACCCTTCTCCTCTATAATCAGATCGTGCTCACTTTTTTTACTGAGCGTCTTTTCTCCCGCTCGCCATCTCCACTTTGAGGACTTTATCATGAGTTCTCATCAGTAGCTATGGTAAACTTGGATGTTGAATCCCTCTTCACCAACGTTCCATTCATGATTTCCTTACGTTCCTTCATAGGAAACTCATCCTTAAGGATTCTAGTTTACCCCTGCCCATTAAGGACTTCTTCCTTCTTTTCCTTCGAAGAACACTTCTTTTCTCAGACATTTTTAGCGTTACCACGGGCTTTCCCCGCTCTCCTGTTTTGTTTCTTTCTGTGTACAGGAACCCAGTGTCCAGTAGGCTGTTTATACTCTTATATTCTTACCATCCCTACCATGGTAAAAGAGTTGTTATCTCACCGTACCTTCATGTACTTCGCATTGGCAATCCTTAATGCTAGGATGATGGGATTGATTCACTCTCTCTGTCGCCCCCTTTATTCCCCTCGATTGCAGGCTTATCATATGCCAGATGATCATTCCGTCGGAACCTCCACTTCTTAGGTAGCCATCCACGTCATTCCTTGTTCCTCCTGTAAAAAAGTAGCACTTTGGTGAAACATGTACCAGTGTCAGCAGTAGTGTTTCTCAGTACCAGCACAACACCCGCTTCTGGCTGTAGACTGTTTCCTCGTTTCCCACATTGTGTTTTCTTGTGCTAGGCAGCCTTCGACCTGACTCGCCCTGCCGCTTTCCTCCCCTCCACCTCTGTAGACCAGAAATCCAGGAGGATTTCGGAACGATTGCTTTACCCCTCTACAAAGATAATGGTTTAGTGATTAGTAATTTTAAAGGTCGTGCTTATAATAATAGTCTGATGTAATATTAACTATATTATCACATTTATTAACAATGATGATATGAATAACACTATCAGTGATAATGATTATAACCAAGGTAATTATAATGATGAATAGATAGCTAAATTTACGAAAAACCTTTCTTCTGCCCACCTAGGCACGGCAGCAAATCATTGTGAACCTGATGGCAAGCCAAGTGCACAGTCTGTCGGAGGAAGACATTCACCGCATCTGCCAGAGGACAGACGGTTACTCTGGTGCTGACATGGCCAATCTGTGTCGCGAAGCGGCTCTGGGCCCCATCCGTTCCATCAGCTTCTCTGACATACAACATATCTCAGTGGATCAGGTAATTCGATTCTCTGGTAGTTTTTATTTCATAAGTGTCTTATGGTAGAATTACATAAAATTTTACAAAAAAAAAATATATATATATATTTTCATCGCAATTTAAGTTTTGAATATGTATCCCTAAATGTACAATGTACTGGTTGTTATATAGCAACCCGGACAAATCCTGGCCCATGATGTCTGCAAAGTGAGCAAATCCCTCCTGTGGTCTTTGTGGGCATATAATTTCCCCTCCCACATTTTGCAAGGCGGACGTTACCCCTCGATGTTGCTAGCCCGACATTTCCCTTCCCGTGATTTTATGAGACAGACATTGCCGACAATTTTGCAGGCCGGAGATTTTCCCTCTCGTGATATTGCAATGCTAACATTTTCCTTTATTCAGATACAAAAAAAACTTTTTGAAGTAATTGGAAGTAAATATACCAGAGGTTACTTAGGCCCCTCTTGCTGAAATAAAAAAAGATCGAGATAGGTCAATGTCACAAGCTTCCGTCTTGTAGGGAACGGCATGATTCTAACATCGAAACCGTAAATGTTATAACAGCATTTTTGACACATTTGCGCAAGTTTGGGAAAAAATCGTTTTCTGCCTGACTACAACCAAGAGACACTGGAAGATATTTCAGCAATTGCATATTAAATATGATTCATATCTAGTTATGATGAGTCAAAATGGAAGAGTATTTGTGACTGACATGATCTCTTATCGCTTACCTTTACTGACCCATGTTAGGGAGCACAATGACAATAATAAATGTGATGACAACAATAACAACGGCAGTATTATAGATATTAATATTGATAATGATGACAACAACAATAATAATGGTGATAATAATGTTGCTGATAACAATAATTCAGACTACAAAAACTTTACATTTTTCAACCTGTACGGTAAACCCATTTTGTATGTAAAGAAAAATAAATAGGAAAAAAAGTGATTTTAAATGCATAAAGAAATACATGGTTGTGCTGTGCTTTGTTGAATGGGAAGGGGGTGCGGGGAAATATGCTCTTTTAAAATCTTGTGAGGGAAGATGTT
>NW_028234425.1:22402241-22412241 GCF_977035675.1 Penaeus japonicus | reverse complement strand
CCACAACGACCGCTGTTCCTTCCACCACAACGACTGCTGTTCCTTCTACTACAGCAACCGCTGTTCCTCCCACCACAACAACCACTATTCCTTCCATCACAACGACCGCTGTTCCTTCCACCACAACAACTGCTGTTCCTTCCACCACAACAAATGCTGCTCCTTCTGCCACAACAACCACTGTTCCTTCCACCACAACGACCGCTGTTCCTTCTACCACAACAACCGCTGTTCCTTCTACCACAACGACCGCTGTTCCTTCTACCACAACGACCGCTGTTCCTTCTACCACAACAACCGCTGTTCCTTCCACCACAACGACCGCTGTTCCTTCTACCACAACGACCGCTGTTCCTTCTACCACAACGAGCGCTGTTCCTTCCACCACAATGACCGCTGTTCCTTCTACCACAACGACCGCTGTTCCTTCTACTACAAAGACCGCTGTTCCTTCCACCACAACGGCCGCTGTTCCTTCTACTACAACAACCGCTGTTCCTTCTACCACAACGACCGCTGTTCCTTCCACCACAACAACCGCTGTTCCTTCTACCACAACGACCGCTGTTCCTTCCACCACAACAACCGCTGTTCCTTCCACCACAACGACCGCTGTTCCTTCTACCACAACGACCGCTGTTCCTTCTACCACAACGAGCGCTGTTCCTTCCACCACAATGACCGCTGTTCCTTCTACCACAACGACCGCTGTTCCTTCTACTACAAAGACCGCTGTTCCTTCCACCACAACGGCCGCTGTTCCTTCTACTACAACAACCGCTGTTCCTTCTACCACAACGACCGCTGTTCCTTCCACCACAACAACCGCTGTTCCTTCTACCACAACGACCGCTGTTCCTTCTACCACAACAACTGCTGTTCCTTCTACCACAACGACCGCTGTTCCTTCTACTACAACAACCGCTGTTCCTTCTACCACAACGACCGCTGTTCCTTCTACCACAACGACCGCTGTTCCTTCTACCACAACGACCGCTGTTCCTTCTACCACAACGACCGCTGTTCCTTCTACCACAACGACCGCTGTTCCTTCTACTACAACAACCGCTGTTCCTGCTACCACAACGACCGCTGTTCCTTCTACCACAACGACCGCTGTTCCTTCTACCACAACGACCGCTGTTCCTTCTACCACAACGACCGCTGTTCCTTCCACCACAACAACCGCTGTTCCTTCTACCCCAACGACCGCTGTTCCTTCTACTACAACAACCGCTGTTCCTGCTACCACAACGACCGCTGTTCCTTCTACCACAATGACCGCTGTTCCTTCTACCACAACGACCACTGTTTCTTCCACCACAACGACCGCTGTTCCTTCTACCACAACGACCGCTGTTCCTTCCACCACAACAACCGCTGTTCCTTCTACCACAACAACCGCTGTTCCTTCTACCCCAACGACCGCTGTTCCTTCTACTACAACAACCGCTGTTCCTGCTACCACAACGACCGCTGTTCCTTCTACCACAATGACCGCTGTTCCTTCTACCACAACGACCACTGTTTCTTCCACCACAACGACCGCTGTTCTTTCTACCACAACGACCGCTGTTCCTTCTACCACAACGACCGCTGTTCCTTCCACCACAACGACCGCTGTTCCTTCCACCACAACGACCGCTGTTCCTTCCACCACAATAACCGCTGTTCCTTCCACCACAACGACCGCTGTTCCTTCCACCACAACGACCGCTGTTCCTTCTACCACAACGACCGCTGTTCCTTCCACCACAACGACCGCTGTTCCTTCCACCACAACGACCGCTGTTCCTTCTACTACAAAGACCGCTGTTCCTTCCACCACAACGACCGCTGTTCCTTCCACCACAATAACCGCTGTTCCTTCCACCACAACGACCGCTGTTTCTTCCACCACAACGACCGCTGTTTCTTCCACCACAATAACCGCTGTTCCATCCACCACAACGACCACTGTTCCTTCCACCACAACGACCGCTGTTCCTTCTACCACAACGACCGCTGTTCCTTCTACCACAACAACCGCTGTTCCTTCTACCACAACAACCGCTGTTCCTTCTACCACAACTACCGCGGTTCCTTCTACTACAACAACCGCTGTTCCTTCTACTACAACAACCGCTGTTCCTGCTACCACAACAACCGCTGTTCCTTCTACTACAACCGCTGTTCCTTCTACCACAACGACCGCTGTTCCTTCTACTACAACAACCGCTGTTCCTTCTACAACAATGACCGCTGTTTCTTCTACTACAACAACCGCTGTTCCTTCTACCACAACGACCGCTGTCCCTTCTACTACAACAACCGCTGTTCCTTCCACCACAACGATCACTGTTCCTTCTACTACAACAACCGCTGTTCCTTCTACCACAACCTCTGTTCCTTCTACCACAACAACCGCTGTTCCTTCAACCACATCTACTGCTACTGCTCACATTGTCTCAGTGACTTCCAGCGATTGGACACTGTGTCCTTCCGGCTATGTAATTCAGGGTCTAGCCTTCGTAGGCGACAGATATACAGTGGATCACATTATCTGCTTCGAAATGGACCCTGGCGCGACCACAGTGGAATGGACTTTGAGGTCCGATCGAACATGTTCGTCGAGCAGAGTTCCAACCGGGTTTAAGGCCTCTCCCTGGCAACCTTCTTACCTACACTGCGTGGTCGTAGAAGCAGGCTGGGCTCTCGCCTCCGACCCCTGCTTCGATGTCGAGGTGAGCGATGCCTCCCGGCCGGCGGAGGACACGGACAACTCCTGGGACTCTTGGGCCGTGTGCCCTTCTGACCACGCCATTAACTATATTACCACAGAATGGAACATCTTCAAGAGGGTGTATTGTTGCCCTCTGGTGCAGGTATTACCCCCGCCTGACCTGCAGGTGGTGAGCGAGATGAATAGCGCCCCTGCGTGTCCCCACCAAGGAGCCACAGCTGTTGTCGCGCTTGGCCTCGACAACGACCGCAAAAGCGTTAGTCACATTGTTTGCTCGACCTTCGCCTCTTCACTCACGACTGACGTTAGTAGCGCCAGCACTGTCAGCGCGGGCCACGAGAGCCAGACTTCGTCGGCGTGTCCTGCCAACGAAGCCATCGCCGCCCTCACCAATACCGAATCCAAAACCATGACAGCTGAGTGTGTTAAGGTTACCAGTAGAACAGTAAGCACCAACTGTGTTGTGATTCCATACAATACTGGGACGAAGCCTTCCATTTCCGATGAGGACACAAGCAGTTGGTCAGACTGGGTAACCTGCATGCACCTGGGAGACTATGTCGCCACGCAGGTCACACGCGAAACTAGTGTTTTTTGGATCGTCACAAGGAAGGTGAAAGAACTCCGATGTTGCGAGCTCCTGTAGCCTGTCCTTCGTGCAGGA
Organism: Penaeus japonicus; assembly: GCF_977035675.1. Taxonomy (NCBI): domain Eukaryota; kingdom Metazoa; phylum Arthropoda; class Malacostraca; order Decapoda; family Penaeidae; genus Penaeus; species Penaeus japonicus. The sequence continues at coordinate 22,408,855 of NW_028234425.1, read as the reverse complement.
GGCACTGGATGGATCACACAGATAAGGGACAAATCGTCATCATAGCGTTCAAGTACGTAATGTACAACATAGAGAAGCAACGCACGAAGATATGTATGCAATAAGATGAATAGATAATCGTTTTGACAGTTGGTGTGAGGTCTGTGTATTCATAAATCATTACAAAAGAGGGACTGGAATAAGTTTGCGTTCTTTTTCCACAGCATCAGAAAATCAAGAGATATTTCCATAACTTGTTTAGATTTGATTATGTAGGAAATTCCAAAAAAACGGTAAAATATCAGGCTAGTTTAGATTGTGTTAGCACAGATATAACCCAGGCATTAATAAGTTTGCGTTCTTTTTCCACAGCATCAGAAAATCAAGAGATATTTCCATAACTTGTTTAGATTTGATTATGTAGGAAATTCCAAAAAAAAAAAAACGGTAAAATATCAGGCTGGTTTAGATTGTGTTAGCAAAGATATAACCCAGGCATTAATCCATGTGAAATATAACAGTGAAAGGGGAAATAAGGGTAAAAAAAGTTAGCTGTGATGTTTCTAACGACAGATATCTTCACAGGCTAAACAGAGATGATGTCAGATTTGAATAGATATTATCTTTTCTGATCCATTTTTTTTAATTTGCTTACATTTTATTTGTTCTTCATTGATTTTGATGATCTGAAAACTTGGTTAACATTTTTTTGGGCTTTAGTTTCACTCGGTCCAACTACACAGCAATTGGGAATGCTACTTCGATTAGAACTTTTAGAAGCTCATAGCATAGTTACCAAATAATGTTCTTTCGAATCTCATTATAGTAAGGGAGATCGAAGGCAGCTCTTCTTTATTCCCAAAATGGTTTCAACACTGAACAATGAACTACTAAGAATAAGATGACAGAAAAAAATACACTTTTCATTCATTCATTAAGATAATCAAATGATTCTACACTTACAGTGCAGAGCCTGTTCTTCGAGAAGGAAATTCCTGAATAAAATCTACAAAAGCCTTTTCTCATAGATTTCACCCTCTTTATCAAATTCACGGCTGTGATGAGTTTCAATTGGTTTTGATTTCTTCTGAGATTGTATCGGCACAAGGACTGATGCGCTATTAGTGTGCCATTTTCTACAGTACACCGGAGATGCAAGGTGTGTGCGACGCCTGCTCTTCAGGTGGCGATCCCGAGCCGACATTTTCACGTGTCTGAACTTCACAAAGGTTTATGAATTTCGATCAATAGTGTTCAACTATGTAAAGGAATGGCATGTCCTGTTTGATTTTAATGTTTATTTGTGTACATCATTAGGGGTTGACACATAATACAGACGAAAAGTATTTAGATTATATTTTATTTTTTCATATACAAACCATGCTGTTTAAAGCAACTTCAACTGGATCTATACCTACTCTACCATCTATAAAAGCGCAGAATACAATAATATTCCTACATCCACAATATGTAAAAGGTACGCTACTTTCAAAGTTAATGCTCTCTTAGTATTGTGAAAAGTGAAAAGTGAAAACAATACACAAATATATGCACACACACACACACACACACACACACACACACACATATATATATATATATATATATATATATATATATATATATATATATATAGATATATACACACACACACAAATGTATGTGTGTGTGTGTTTGCACTTGTGTATGTGTATGTCTGTGTGTGTTTGTGCTTGTGTATGTGTATGGATGTGGTGTGTGTGTGTGTATGTGTGTGTGTGCGCATGCGCGCGTGAGTGTGTATGCGCGTGTGCGTGTATAAAGAAGTTCTATGGCATGATTTTCATATAACCTACGGTCGGATTCGATCTGGGATGCAGGCGTCTACACACCTCGCCTCACGGGTAAACTCTGACAGCATGTTGGCATTCAACAGACCACCACGGTACCAGGAGTCAACGGCTTTATCCACTAATTTAGGGAATGGATGTGTCTGCCACAAGGGGAATTGTTGATGCGAGCTGAGTTACGGTTTCCTGAACACGCTACAACTCATCCATAAGGATAAGGATAAGCTGGATTTGCGAAGCAGATGCTTCGCCGGGCTTACGTGCACTGAGGCGAGCCCACCTGTGTTAGCGTATGCTGACTCGTGAGAGAATGTGCCAACCCGTGTTGACTCGATCCGAGCTTTGGTCCTTACCCACCATGCTGACCAGACATGGCGGTGACCGCCAGGCGACAGTGGAAACCCACGAGCCTGTTCGGTCTGCCGACCATGGAGATGGAAGGTCGGCATGCTATCCAATGCGCTATCCTAGCGTTTACTCATCCATAGATTTCTTCATAACTACTTGATTGATAAAGATTCATGTCTGCATCTCAAATCGCTATCTAGCTCACCATTGGCTGAAACGCTATTCACCATCTCCAAAAGTATTGGAAAGTGGTCACTTCCATGATCTGCCAAGAGAAATCCAGCTGAACTGACAAATCGGTATTGGGGAATAGTGTGAGAACCATTGCTTCAGTTCTTGAGAAAAATGATGCTAGGCATTGAAATCTCTCAATGGACAAAATGGCTGTTTGTGTTGTCTAACTTATCCTAAGCTCCTCAACTGCAGTGTTGTCCTCTAAGATATTCATCATCAAAGGTCCCACAGTTGGCAAAAACTCATTAATGGAATCAGACGATTTCCCCTGGTGGCAATCTCTCGTAGACATACAAACAGGATTACATGAAGCATTTTGTATGTTGTACGGCATTGCAGTTCCTCCCATGTTGCATGGATTCCCTGACAATTCCATCGCACCTGCTTCTCCATTACTACAGGCTGACATGCTTCTTTTTAAGAATGTGTCCGGCACCTCCCTCAGTTAAGGAGCAACCCAATCTGTTTTAGACTTTCCATTGCCTGTGCCTCAGGATTGCTTTTTCCTGTTATGTTGTCCACGTGTAAAATTCCACAGGCTGTTCTTTGGCGGGTTCAGGATTTCCTTGCATGGGCAAGGGGGGGGGGGGTGCATGGGCTATCTGCATAACAGCAGAGGCCCCTGTGGATGTGATCATAACTGGGTTGACACTATGGAAGTCCTTAACACTGAAGGCCTGACTTTGGGAGGAGGCATCTTGTTAATAGATCAATCACTTATTGTCTGCTTCTGTTGGAACAACTCACCAGATGCAGGTATTGTTGAAACCCCAATGTTTAGAGTGGCAGAGTGTGTTGTGTGAGAAATACTGGTGTGTGGAAGTCATTGTGAACGAAGTTGGGCTAAAACTGAGGCAAAGGTCACACCCTGCTGCGTGAATTGCAAACGGGAGTGCCGCTTTGCATCAGCAAACCCAACTTTTTCAGAATATCCTATCGCCAATAAATTCTCTGGATTTACTGTGAAAACAAGATGCTGATTATGTGCTTCACATTACACATTCTATTGGTAACCCATCTTCCTCTTGATGGCGTGAATCAGTTTCGTGCCTGTAACCTGGCATAAATGCACTCCATGGAGATGAGTGCATAGGGTTTCACCTTCAAGATTAAGTAGGCCAATTTGACTATCTAGGCTGTTAGTGAGAAATAGTTTCTCAATAATTCTATGGTATCGATTTTTGTGAAGTAAAATATATATGACATCGTTAACTATTTCCTTGACTTTACACGAATGGTCGATGTGAATTGTTAATGAATTCATCTTCTGTAGTAAAGATCCTTTGGGATGACACACTACTATTGATGCTATGCTCATTTTCAGTGATGTTTCTGTTTCTGTTGATTTGGCAAACCGTGACCTAGAACTTGAAATTTGTGGTTTTACTGATAAAACACCGTGAAAGCTATGCTATATGAAGATCTACAGTATATGGTACTTGTCAGTCAACAGTTAACGAAATCAGTATTCTGACAGTAAACAATGCACATACACTACCTGATTGGTTATTTTGCTTCCTAAATGCTCGTTGGGAAATATAATTGAAGGAATATTGAGATTCAAGTTAATAATCAATAATAAGACAATCATTGACATGATAAGCTTCTATTTATCTACAATATATGGTACTTGTCAGTCAACAGTTAACGAAATCAGTATTCTGACAGTAAACAATGCACATACACTACCTGATTGGTTATTTTGCTTCCTAAATGCTCGTTGGGAAATATAATTAAAGGAATATTAAGATTCAAGTTAATAATCAATAATAAGACAATCATTGACATGATAAGCTTCTATTTTTCGTACTTCCTATGTCTCCTTTTCTATCTATTCGACCTCCCACTTGTACTCCTATCATTCTCCTCCACATCTTAGTCTTGCCTTCGGAATGGCCCTTCTACTTGTCCGGGAACCAAATTCTACTGTCGTCGTAATCGTTGATGCTGTCGACGGCATTCTCAAAGCAGCCCTCACCACGCTCTCCCTCGTCGGCAGCAACATCAGGACCGTCGACAACAGAACTGGATTCTTTCTCATTAGCAGTTACATGAAATCCCTCTCTGCCTATAGCGGAGTTCGCTCCTTCCATGTCAGCACTCCCTTTTTGTTCTTTATTAGTGTTTATGTGCAGGGGAAATTCAGTAGGGATGCTTGTACCTGGGTTGTAATCCTCAGTACTAAAGTATTCATCTGGGTAATCCTCATTAGCAAAGCCCTCATGTGGATAGGGTTTCAGGTGAGGATTGTTCTCGTAGTACATGCGGCGGATCTGCAAGATTAACAGTCTCAATGTTATATAAATGATCTAACAGAAGAAAATGTAACGCGGTAAAAATGAAGGAATCTGTAGGTTGATTAAAAAATAACACAGCTTTGCCTCCAGCACGTAGATAAAAGTTGTGAATGAGACTGAATACACTAGATTAAAGAATAATCATCTTCGGAAGTGCTTGTATTCCCGTTGGAAATAGATATCGAAACGCGCCAAATACATTTCCTGCGTTGTAAAGTCATCTATTCTCATTCATACCTTTTGCATTGGACTTCGTTCATATGTAATCATATATATATATATATATATATATATATATATATATATATATATATATATATATATATATGTGTTGTATATATATATATATATATATATATATATATATATATATATATATATATATATATATATATATACATATATACATATAAGGTAGAAATAGAAAGGAAGGGAGAGAGATAAAGGGATGGAGGGGCCTGAAGAGAGAAAGAGAAAAGCCCGATCTAAGCGCACCTGTTCACAACTGAAACAGATAACGCCAGGTGGCAAGATTCCATCCGGTGTCTATGATACTCGTACACATATTCTATGTCAAGGTACGCGCATATACATCATGCCCACTATAATTGAAATGAACAAATAAAACAAATGCAGCCGCGATAAAGGGCCCTCGACGAACATGAAAAAAGACAAGATTGATGTGCGATAAGAACCAAAGCAATGGTTACAAAAAGAAATAAGTAGATGCGACAGTAAGGCAACGCAGATAAGATATGAGGTGGCGCTTAAGAAAGGTTATAAGCGTGTAAATATGTAATAAAATCATACGGTGACTTTAAAAAGATATTGGTATTGGTATCTTTGGACTATCAGTGCAGTGAATCAGTGGCTTAACAGATCATTTGGCAAGCACGACAAAACAGCTAATAAGAGTTGATAAATCATTTGAAAACGTCTAAAATCAATCTCTTTCTAACGGAAATCATAACAAGAACTCACATTCTCTAGGAGTTGATTTAAAAGTGCATCTGTCTTCTTCACTGTCTCCTTCTGCTTCTCTGTCAGTTTAACAGTTCTTAGAAGTCCTGCCTCGGCCGAGGGAGGACCTGCTATCAGGCTGTGTGGGGAAGGAGCACGAGGTTAGCGGCAGAAGATATGGCATACATACATACATATATATATATATATATATATATATATATATATATATATATATATATATATATATATATATATAATTAATAACACTGCCACTAAAAAAAGGAAAAACTTGCGACGTTTCGAACTTTTTCATGAAAGCTCCTCTTTAGGCGAAAGCAATCCAAAAAATGAAAAATGATTCATTTTTTGGATTGCTTTCGCCTAAAGAGGAACTTTCATGAAAAAGTTCGAAACGTCGCAAGCTTTTCCTTTCTTTTAGTGGCAGTGTTATTAATTCTGTTAAGTGCAAGTTACTGTGTTTTTTGTGATTCATATATATATATATATATGTATATATATATATATATATATATATATATATATATATATATATATATATATATAATAAGATTAATAAAATACTGCCACAAATTGAAAGGAAAAACTTGCGACGTTTCGGACATTTTAAAGAAAGTTCCTCATCAAGCGTAAGCTTACGCCTGATGAGGAACTTTCTTTAAAAAGTTCGAAACGTCGCGAGTTTTTCCTTTAAATTTGTGACAGTATTTTATTAATTCTGTTATGAGCACGTTACTGTTTTGTGTTTTTTGTGATTCATATATATATCTATCTATCTATCTATCTATCTATCTATCTATCTATCTATATATATATATATATATATATATATATATATATATATATATATATATATATATATATGGTTTCTGCGTGCGTTTTGATTGTCGCTGTACCATCTCTATATATATCCTCTAATAATCTACAATATATTTCTTCTACTCCT
>NW_028234425.1:22352241-22387241 GCF_977035675.1 Penaeus japonicus | reverse complement strand
CTAGGACTTCGCCTGGTTTTTGGTCTACTCGTAAGGGTAGATCATCTTCCGCCGGGCGTCTCCCTAGTGGAAGGGAGCATGCCATGGAGGCTACTGTCTCCAAAAATTCCCGAGAGAGGCCCTCGGGAAGCGAGGGAGAGGAGGAGGCGCCTCCCTCCCAAAAAAAGAAAATAAAAACCGGCGGACAAGGCACTTCCAAACCCCATAAAACGTAATCCACGCGTATACCATTATACAATGGAACTGTCGAAGTCTTAGATCAAAATTAAACTCCCTTAGATTATTAGCCTCGTCCTATGCTCCCGATATTATCGTTTTACAAGAAAGCCATTTAAACGACCAAGTCTCTGACGAGGTCGTATCGCTAAGAAACTACCATTTTTGTAGAAAAGACCGAGAGGGAAGGGGTGGAGGCAGAGTCGCCATGTACATCCACCAGAATCTCCCTTTCACTGAAGTGACGATTAATTCTACTTTGGAACACGTCGCATGCAAAGTAAAATTCAATAACACATATCTGACTATATGCTCAGCTTATTGTCCACCTGATAAAATGGTAATCTATGATGAGCTTTTTGCTATTCAGGACAGTCTGCCAAACAATAAATTAATTCTAGGTGATTTTAATGCTCGTCATACATCATGGGGTTCCCTGCGGGTGAATGGTAGAGGTGAGCAAGTAGTTACGTTGATCAACGACTCTGATCTGGTCCTTCTAAATGATGGTAGTCCAACGCGAGTAATATCGGTAATTTGAGCTTTATTGACTTATCACTGGTCTCTTCACCACAAGCAGCCAAGTGCCTGTGGCACACCATTGACGACTCATTGGGAAGCGATCACCTTCCTATTTGTATTAAATATTCATGCGACACCACGAGAACGCCTTCAGCACCCAAATTGAACGTAAAAAGAGCAGATTGGGTCGCCTTCACAAGGAGCATCAAGCTCGAAGTTGTTGGAGAAACCATTGATGATAAAGTAAACAATGTTCAAAATTGTATTATAAATACAGCAATGGCAACCATCCCTAAGACTTCGACACATAGCGTTAAGCATAGAGTTCCATGGTGGACACCAGATTGCCGCAGAGCGCTATGTGAACGAAATAGGGCCTACAGGCTTTTCCATAATAATATTACAAACGAGAACTTTCGCAATTACAAACAAGCGAGAGCTAGGGCTCGAAGAACAATCAAACAAGCCAAAAGAGACTCCTGGCGAAGCTTTGTCTCTACAATTAACAGTAACACAAAAATTTCAGAGGTTTGGTCCACAGTAAATAAAATCAATAGAAAAAAGACATCACCAAAAATTAGAAATATTATTCATGAGGGAAATAATTATGACTCACCTAGAGACATTGCTAACACAATCGCCAGGCAGATCTCTTATACAAGCAGCTCGGAAAACTACAATCCTGCATTCCTGACCACCAAGGAAGCATCCGAGCTGCAACCAATTCACTTTGCCACAGGAGATAACTTTGATTACAATAAAGATCTTTCAATGAATGATCTTGTCCGAGCCCTAGAAGCCTGTAGAGGAACATCCCCAGGCCCCGATGAGATTCGATATGAGATGATAGAGCATCTTAATCATGATGACATGATTAAGTTGCTAGAAGTGTACAGTGATATTTGGAAAAGCCAGACTTTTCCAAATTCATGGCACTTCGCCCACATCATTCCCATATTGAAAGGAGGGGGAAATCCCAGATCCGCCATCTCTTACCGCCCAATTGCATTGACAAGTTGCTTATGCAAGGTCATGGAAAGAATTGTTAATAGTAGGCTATTGCATTTTTTAAATACCAGGAATTTACTAGTTGACGAGCAGTGCGGCTTCCGAAAGGTACGTCAAACTCTCGATCAGCTAGTAAAACTGGAAAGTCATATTCATGAGGCATTTGCCAAAAAACATTTTTTGATTTCAGTATTTTTAGACATAGAAAAAGCCTACGACATGACATGGCGACATGGCCTACTCAGAAAACTTTATGCTTTCGGATTGCGTGGAAACTTGCCTTGTTTTATCCAAAATTTCATTTCTGACGTTTTCTGTCAAATTATTTTCTGACAATGTCACTTTCTCGGACATTTTTGTCCAGGCAAACGGGGTCCCACAAGGAAGTGTCTTGTCTCCAACATTATTTTTATGTATGATAAATGACATTTTACCATCTCCTCGGAATCTTAAATACTCACTGTACGCCGATGATTGTGCATTATGGCACTCTAGCAATAATGCAGAGTTCTCGGCAATTCAGATCCAATTGGCACTGGATATGATTCATAACTGGGGCCTCCAGTGGGGTTTTAAGTTTTCCATAAGAAAGAGTATTGGCGTGGTCTTTACACATAGGAGAAAGCCCAACATCAGGCTAACTCTAGACAACCACCCAATACCTATTCAAAATTCAGCTAGATTTCTTGGTCTACTCTTTGATAGTAGATTAAATTGGAAAGACTACATTGGTCAGTTAAAGAATAAATGTCAAAAAGCACTCAATTTATTAAAGTGCATTTCTGGACACAAATGGGGAGCTGATAGAAAGTCTTTACTGATGTTATATAAATCCCTGATTAGATCTAAAGTAGACTATGGGTCAATCGTGTATGGCTCGGCAGCGAGCTCAACTCTGAAAGGTTTGAATGTTGTGCAGAATGCGTGTTTACCCGTCTGTCTTGGAGCCCTTATGTGCACTCGCACCGAGCGCCTAGAGGTAGAGTCGGGAGTACCTCCCCTCCGTCTTAGACGCGGCTAGCTTGCGCTGACTTATGCCGCCAAGATAGTCAGGCAGCCCCATCATCCCAACAGGGATGTTTTGCGCCGGCAGTTAGGGCCCCAGCACCGCGGCGGAAAGCCGCTGTGCAATAGACTCCATGACCTCACAGAAAAAGTCGGTATAGATCTCTCTACCATCGATACCCTGGTTCAGTCAAATATAGCAGCGTGGGAGACCATCAGCCAAAGCCACGGTGCCGGAGGTGGAGGTACTTCAGAGGTTCAGAGAGATCCTAATTAAACATCTTTCCTTTTTTCATTTATATACCGACGGGTCCAAGACAGACGGGTGTGTGGGTGCGGGTGTATGGTCGACTGAATGTCAATTGAGATTTCGATTGCCGAATCATACATCGATCTTTCTTGCCGAACTTTTTGCAATAGATAAAGCTTTAGATTTTGCCCTATCGACGACCCACGATAGAATAGTCATTTTTTCAGACTCGTTAAGTTCACTTAAAGCCATTAAATCCCTAGAAACCATCAATAATGAAATACAGGGTAATATCATTCGTAAATTACATAGTGCCAATAAATCAATCAAGCTGATATGGGTACCCGGACACTCGGGTATCCATGGCAATGAACAGGCTGACAAATTAGCCGGGTCGACTGGTGATCTGGAGCCTGGCATTATCCGCACAGATCTCAGGTGTTTTGTCTCTTTTATAAAAGCAAAAATCTATCTCCTGTGGCAGAGTGAGTGGACCGACCTCACAATAACCAACAAAAACAAAGAAGAAATTAAAATGTGGGACACAGCCCACAGAAAAGACAGAAGGGAGGAGGTGGTGTTGGCCCGCCTCAGGGTAAATACAACAAGAATGACACACCTCACTCCCTACATAGAAAAAAGATTCCCTCCTCAATGCCAACACTGCAATAGTACTTTATCCATAAACCATGTTCTAACAACATGCCATCAATTCAATAACCCAAGACAAAAAATAAAAAATTATTTACAAACCAAAAATATAGAATTTAATATAAAAAAATTATTATTTGACAATGAAAAAATAATCAGTAAAGTAATCACTTTTCTAAAGGAGACAAACCTTTATGACCTTATATAGATTGATAAAATAAAATGGAATCATTGGCTTAATAACCTTGGCTTGTGCCGCTGGTTGATAGCCAATAAATCCAACAAGTAAGTAAATCCAACAAGTGGATCGTCAGCAGATGGCGGCAGATAACCTCTTGCATATGAGCCCCTAGCTCGGCAACCGCACTGTTCCCAACTAGTGTCCTTTTGGCACTGTTTTTTATTTTATTTATTTTTTTTATTAAGGAATTTTATTATTTTAATGCGTTGCGGGCCATGGTTAAAGCATGGCCAGGCCAAGGAATGAATTTTGGGTACGGGAGGAGGAGAGATTTTTTTTTTTTTTTGCATATCTTAAATAAATAATAAAAACATTGATCGAACTTCTTTCTTTTATCTTTCAAGACCCTAACATGTAAAATGCTTGCCTGATTCTATCCACGCCTGCTCGGCGATGTATTGTGTAGGAACTCGTCTTTTTCCCACAAATAGACTGACATACACTCATACATATAAATAACATACACTTTACACGTCTCCTACTGTCTCGCACATACACGGGTGCTGATCCCTTATCAGCTGGTGGCAGCCTACCCCTACACAGGAGAGGATTCACGTTACCATAGTTACCATAGATTTAATCGGGAATTTACTTTGGGGCAAGGGATTATCTCGAATCACTACAATATCACAAGATTTGAAGGAAGTTTGATGTGTCAATGGAATGAAAACAGACAGACCAGATACAGTAAAGAAATATTTAACGTATGAATAAAAGGGAATAAGCCAGGAGCATCTGTACGAGGATCTAAAATTAAAGATATCGAATTATCGAAGTTACAGGTTTTTACTTTAGTTCTTTATTTATCATCCTGGCTAACTACACAGGCGTGAACCATCTTTACATATTTGATGCATTGCCACAACAATATAAGATAATGTTACATCACAAATTTAGGTTTTAACATTATGATATCATCTAGTATACCAATTGAAAAAAAATACAATCACAGCTCTTCATCTATTCACTTAGTTTTAGTGATAACATTGTATGACAAATTATGGTAGTAACATCATTATATTCTCAAGTATATCAACTTGAAAACTGGTTATAATAGGATATTACATAGCGAATATTACAGACCAAATTTCGGATATTGTAAAAGTACATTAGTAAATTAGATGATATGAAACATCTACATAACTGCATACTTCATGCTAGGTGGCTACACTGAGATATAATGTTCAAATGTTCCTTTGTAATCTTCGTTGCAAAGTCTGCATTTAGTTTCTTCTACACTGCATTCTATACTGACGCCATTTTTTGTCCAAGTCTGATCCATGCAGTCACAACATCATATTGTCTTGTTCTTGAGCTTATCAGCTTCATCAGGTTTTTAGTTTAGTTCTTTATTTACCACCCTGGCTAACTGCACAGACATTGGCAATTCTTGATACATTGATGTAAGGCCTTGACATTGTTGCTGATATTGCCTTACAAATTACTGTAAGGTAATATGATGATCATATTTTCCAGTATATCAACTGTGAGGGCATTTGGTGAATGGTGTAATAGGATATTACATACCGAATTTTCGGATATAGCATAAGTACATCTTCTAATACATTTGATGATATGAAATAATTACATAACTCTGCATACCCAATGCGAAGTGGCCTGAAAGGATATATCACATGACACTCTAAAATATAATGTTCATGTGTTTGTTTATATTCTTCGTTGCAAATTCTGCATTTAGTTTCTTCTATATTGCATTCTGAATTGACCTGTCAAGACAGTCTGTATCCAAGTCTGATTCTTGCACTCACAATACCACATTGTCTTGTTCTTGTCTTATATGAGCCATAAATGAATGTCTCCTGCGAAAACTGTTCAAATTGTCTTATGCAACAGCTTCCAGGTCTTTGAGAGTAGGCCAAATCTTCCCAGTTGGAGGTTCTTATTATGTGTGAGATCCTAGCAAAAAGTATGCTAAAGTCTATATCCACACTTTGCTTATCACATGCTGCAGACGCTAGGCGATCAGCATGATCATGTTTAGCGATTACAACATGCGATGGTATCCACACAAAATGTATAACATGGCCCCGTTCATTGGCGTGATGTACGTTTATTCTTATAAAACTTACGATATTTCCAGCAGTGTTCAGAGATTGGAGAGCACTCTGCGAGTCGCAGAAAATTTCTCCTGAGCCTTCGGTTAAAAGAAAGTCTGTGGCTATACGTATACCTGCCAACTCAGTTTGCGTAGTGCTCGCCCAATCATGAACTCTCCTACAATCTTGTTGCTGCAAAATATTGTTTTTATATGCAACATAAGCACCTCCTGCTTTGCTACCAGACTGTAAGGATCCATCAGTGGAGCACTCATACTTATTATTCAGAGTTTCAAGATGCTCACTATTAGTTGCAAGGGCGTGTTGCTTAAGCATAGCTAGTGAAACTATCTTTTTTAGCGACATTAGCATAAAATACGTTCACTGTCGACATTTTCCACGGTGGAATAGAACGTCCATATGGGGACCTACCCAGGGACATATTTAATTGTTCTATATATTTGTATGTCACTTCCAATCATAAATTTGAGTATGACGGTATTGTTATGCAAGGTTGGATTCTCTATCTTATGTTTAAGTGGCCTTTGGAACTCTTTGGAATAGAGTGGTTCTTTAATTGCTTCGACACCAAATTCACGTTCACAATCCTCGTTGTTTTGGGGGCACCGAGAATGATCCTCATTGCTGCATTCTGTATAATTTCTAGACAAGTTAACTCTAATTCCCTAAATACTGTAAGGTGTAAAGCATGGTAATCTACAACTGACCATATGTATGACAGGTAAAAGAGATTAGCAAAGAGTCTAACATTGATACCATGAGTCTTGAGTGGTTTCAGCCGTTCCCCACTCTTTTATTTAGGTCCATAATGAGTTCTGTGTCGTTAACAGTCACCCCGAGATATTTGTATTTGTGGAAAAGATCTAGCTGAATGTCATCTATATGAAAATTTGGCAACGGGATTGTTTGAGGATTGAGTGCCTTGATTTTTTCATCTGAGATATCAAATTGCACTCAGTAGCATTTGCAGACAGTACATTAAGAATCTGCTGCATTCTATCCTCGGATTGTTTAATAGCCTGTGCATTAGAATGTTAAATAGCATGGGGCTAAGTACGCCCCCCAGAGGCGTGCCAGGCTCAAACATTTTAGAGTATGAACTTTTGATGCCCCTGAAGAGACCATTTGCTGATCGGTTTGATAAATACATTTGAATCCATGTTAAACATTTACCTTGAATACCAGAGCTAGCCAGTTGCTCAAAGATAAGGTCTCTGTAATATCAAAGGCAGATTTGAGATATAGAAATACAGTTTGCATGCCTTGCTGAGAATTTGTCAAGTACTCTGCAAAGCAGTGCTGAGTGCTTTTATCCTCTCTGGAAGTGGATTCAGCTGGGAAGTTCAGGCCTGCTGATCTAGTAACAAGTTGATTTGTTCTAATTGCCTGTGGAACTGCGGAGTGTCGACAGGTTTACCTGACAACCTGTTGAATTTTATTAATACTTCAGGTACAGAAGTTTGGTGGTTAATGTTCTGCAGGAATTGTTCCCTGTGTTTACTGTGAAATTTGAGTTTTTAATTCTCTGAATTCTTTATTAGCTATATGTCATCCCTGTAACAGTTAGCAAACTTCTGTACTAGTTTATGGTCCATACTTAAGATGGGGTCATTTATCCATTTTGGTGCGTGAGGGACTGAGGGACTTTTTTTCTTTGAGAGTTTTCTTCAGCAGACCCAAGTATTGTAGTCGTCAGTGACAACTTTCATCAAGTCCTGAGAGTAATTTCCGAATGTTACTACGGGCCTTGAAGTGATGCTCCAGTCCCGGTGGGATTGTAATTTTAGGTATGGGTGCTTTGTGAGCTATACTGTTGTCTACAGTACACTCTGTTTTGATTGCAAAGTGGTCACTAACTAACTCTCGAGCCAGTGAAGTACAAACATTACCATGTACAAGATCTTTGTCAATTACATAATCTAACCTGACACCTCCCAAATGTTTATCTGTGTCGTATAATGTCACTGATCTTCTATTGACGATATGTTTAAATTCTTCCCCATTGCTGTTGCTCTGGTGATCCCCACATTGTGTGTCTAGCATTAAAATGCCCCATACATAATGTTCCTGAATTATGAAAATTGGGTAGAGAACTAGTCAGAAACTTTGAGCTCCTGGCATACACATATAATGAGAAGAACCCAGAGGTAGTCTGAATTCTTAAATGATGGAACTGCACGTCGGTGTTCTCGGACTTTTTTACAAGTTCATGTGGCAGTGTTAGCTTTACATAAGTCAACAAACCCGTCATGGCTGTATTTACATATGAGCAATATATTTTCATGTTAGTAGCAGCTGCACACGGTTTTTGTACGCATATCACATCAACATTATTTTTACGAATATAAAACTCGAGATCATTAAGCCTAGGCTCAATACTACGCATATTCCATGATATATATTTGATTGTATGAACAGTTTTTAAACTGATACTTTACACTTCATAGTGTAATATCTCTGATGGTAATATTTTTTACTTCACAGAAAACACACACATACATAGCTGTATAACCATACTTTTCCTTCACAGGGGGCAGACCTTAATATAAACTAAATTAAAATATTAATTTTTAGCTTTGTTCCGCTTTGTAGCACAGTCACTCTAAATGGTGTGTTGAAGACACTTGGGGGACCGGAAGCCTCATCAGGTTCCCGGTCTGAGTTCGTGTCACATAGTTCCTGATTATCAGCACAGGCTCCCTCATACTGACCACTATTAATGGAGGAATTGGTATTGTGACACCGTGTGTCATCGCGGGTCCCTTTATCATTCATGTAAGCGTTGGCCTCTCGACATTGACAGTCGTTTTTCATTTTTTCAATATCTCGTTTCAGTGTCACTATTTCACAAATCAAACTTGTGTTTTGTTTAGTATTTGAATTGATTTCACTTGTTGTTCTACACTGACATTTCCTTTCTTGGGTGTTGTGACGTCACCACTAATGTCCAGCCCATGCGCGGCTCAGCTGGGGATTCCCCGGTGCGGCCTGCGATCAACCGTGAGTGAGGATGAGGGTTGGTGGGGTCGGCTGGTGCTAGGAGAGGGGAGGGGGATGGCGTGTCCTTGCTCTTCACACAGGTTACTAGTGGAGTGGAGTATTTGATTCCCGCGATGCCCTCCGTGAACATCATCATCCTCATATTGACCTTCTCCACCAGTTCCGCAACCGTGGCATGCAGATCGGAACTCTCAGCACCCCTATTCCCCAGCAACCGCGGAAAGTCTCGGCTGCTAGTGACGACATGGCGGGAACGGTCGGCCGCTCCCCCGATGCCGCAGGGGGGAGGCGGGGAAGGGGCAAGGTCAGGGAGGGCGGTGCACCCCCAGTGCCAGGCAGTCACACCTACCATCCCACATCTAGAGCATGATGGGATGAAAGCAGGGACAGCTGTGGCACCTTCTGCCTCTACTGTAGGGGATGAGATCCCAAGGGCGGCCGCAGGAAACGCGTGAAAGCAAGTCTCGCGCTTCCTGTTCTACCTTAGTTCTACCTTGCCAAGGGCAAGGTAGAACTAAGGTAGTACTAAAGTAAATTCAATAAGTGGTAGCGTATGAACAAAATATGAACAGTAAGTGGTAGCGTTCAAATAGCACGGCCAAAGCTGCAACCTTCTATCCTGACCCAAGAGAAAGTCTAAGGATGTGTTGCATCGACAACTCTCGTTAGGCAAGAGTAGCAACAAATAAATCCACAAAAAGAAACAATCATTCTCAAACCAGACTGTTTGCAAATGACCTTTCTAAATCCATTAAATCAGTGATCAACAGGAGCCATTCATTTTGTAATGATTGTCGCCAATTCCTCTAAAAAAATAAACAAATAAAATTCATAGATATGCAGAGATTTCACCAAACAATATCATTACAGTTCGTATGATAATAAGCCAACATTATAATCCATTAATGAACCAAATGAAGAATTCTGCCAGGAAATTGGTATCATTAATAATTAAACTAACTAAAAGCTCAAGCATCGAAATCACTACTGTACTCTAATGTCGCCACATAAACAAGGATGCGTGGCTTCCACAAAAAGAATCAATTCATATCATTTATGTGGCAAAATCAAGTAAAATAGAAAAATAACTAAACTAAATCATACGTTGCTTCAAACATTCTATTTCTTTATAAAACAGTGAGAAAATAAAAGTAAAAGACAGTTTTCAAAGTTAATATTAATAATCATAGCCATATACAAACAAAAGAAATCTCAATAAAAAACATAGATAAAAAATGCTGGGTCTCCAAAAGTAAGAAAAGCCAAGAATTAAAATCCGTAAAAAAAATGTTGGCTTTCTGAAGGAAAGACCGACCGTAAAACACTGAGCCAGGGTACTTTGCAACTCCCCTAAGGCCGTTGACCCGATCTTATATACCAACAAGGTCGTAGGTAGCAGGAAGCGAGAAGGATTCCGATGAGAAAAAACCTGTAACGTTCTATGAATTCTATATATATTATTGTTAATTGTTCTTATGATGAATTCATTTCCCTTGATGTATTATTTCGCCTTTGCTAAGTCTCACGATTCACAGATATACATAAATTACGTCTATTTGACCAGATTTATACTTAGCTTTGGTCTGGTGTAGTTGTACAAATATCTTGCTGTGTAGAAATGGCTACCCGAAAAGGGGAAACACACACAAAAAGCTGAGCAGGACGTTTATTGCCTGTCAGCGCCCGAGCCTCACTGACTCGCGCTGACCTTTTTCACCTGTCCGCCGTTTTCTTGGCGGGAGTACCTGAACGTCTTGGCAGGTGGTTTAACGATCGTTTGGGGTTATAAGACTGCCCGCTAGCAAGTTCGGGGTTTCAACAGCATCGTGATGGTTGTTGATTCACTACATCCCTCCCACCACCGGGGAGTCGAAAGGCTTGGGCCTGTCCAAGTCTGGAGACGGTTGTCAGGCCAGGGCATCCTGCCCTAGCTCTACCTGGGCCCGCAAAGACCCAGTCTAGGAAAGTATCGTAGGGGAAGGTCACTAATCACATCTGCCGTAGCCTTAACCTTATCTGTAAATGGACGTCAGGCCAAGGCACCCTGCCCTAGCTCTACCTGGGCTCGCAAAACCCCAGTCAGGAGAGTGGCATCAGGCAAGCATCGTAGGGGAAGGTCGTCATATTCACACCATGGCCTTAATCCTGTCTGGGAAGTGTTGAGATAGGAACAGTGGGTTCTGTGGAATATTATCAGTTTGAGATATCCCATAGATACAAGTGACAACAAACAAAAGTAAGTATAAAATAAGTCATAATAGCTGCAATAGTATAAATGTGAAACACGATAGCCCAGCTGGAAAGATGAAATTATATTAGTTACATCTGCCTATGATTCGTGGCAAAACTCACAGAACTGTAAAAGATCTATGAAAAATAAGATCTAGAAAAACAAAATGAAAAGATAAAACAATATCTTAAAGGATCTAAAAAGGGACATAAAACCAAACATAAAACACTACATCAATTAGTATATTCATAAATGTAAATATAAGGCAGTAAATTGAAACGCCAAATCAGTCCAAAATTCTTAGTATACAGTGTCTGAGCGAGTCAAAACTGCAACAAACTCCCTACAGCATCACAACGCTGAAAAGTATAATCCAGATTCTTCAATCATAACATACAGCAAATGGGGTGATCTAGAGGTGGGACTTGGCCCATGTCTCCTCTAGGTCCCTAATACCGGGATAGTTGTAAGTAACTTCAAAGCTTGAGGGTCAACTTCATCATCAGAGATGCATGAAGAGGTATCCGAATTACTGATACATCGTCATTGTCGGAACTCTCATGTTGTCGAGCAGGACCAGGAACAACTAAATCATCAGGCTCATCTGCATCAGATCTACGTAATTCAGGTGTTGTGTTACTGAAGGGGTTATTCTGTAATTCAGGATCATCAGGATCAGTTTCTGCAGGGAACTCAAGCTCATCAGGAGGGTAATAATGCTTGATCCTGTTGATATGTGCAGTAGTAACCCTGTTGGTGCCTAACAAACGGAGTTCAAATGAAACTGGATTAAGGGGCAGCTCACCCTCTGACACAAAAAAAAAGAATAAAAAAAAAGAATAAGGTCTTTGAACTTGAAACTTTCAGGGTATAGCCAAATTATGAATGTCGACTTTAGGTTAGCAAGAAAATGTGGTATGTCATTCCGGCCTATGTTAAGACGTCATAACGTTTTTCGTTACGTCACAGCTTCCTGTGGTGTTATTTTTTTGTCGTAGAGACACCTGCTTCTACAAGGAAATACTCAAATACGATACAAAGAGCGTGTATTTTATTATTTTTTTTTTAATTTGCAATACGTAATGAGTTACCGAGGCCGTAAGAAGCATGTTTACGCGACGTCGCGCCGATAGCTATTATTTCTTCAATAAAATTTCCTAACACTCTAGTTTTTCACTTTATCGAAAAAAACGAAATTACACGATGAAGGGACAAGCAATATGTATCAACATGAACGTTTACAAGAAGTTTTAATTGTTTTTAAATGTTTGAGAATTTTTTGTGTCAAAATTTTTTGTTTTGAGATACAGGCATTAAAAGATTTCAATACAATGTAACGTAGCTATTTACTTCATGATTGGCATTGCTTTCACACACAAAGCTCTCTGGTTCATATTGACACTATACACAACGAATCAACTTGTAATTCTAATATATAGTGCATAAAAAAAGAAGAAAAACACTTCCGACCCACCATGCTGTCGTGTCCAGAAGTGCCTTGTTCAGCATCTTTTTTTTCGCTTTTACCGGCGAAATGCCTCACTGCTGGGGTGTCTTCCCACTATCAAATCCTTGGAGAGGGGCTTTGTTTTTCCAGCAATGAGTGCCTTCCCTCTCCTCATTGACAATGCTCACCAAACAGGTGTACTACAGGTCCACCGCCGCAATCACCTTCGGCTGCTTTCTTCTCTACCTCCTTTGCAATTTCAAAATATGTCTTCTCAGGTAGTGGATTCATGTTGAAATTAGCACAGAAATCAAGCACTCCATGATAACCACTAGATGGCAAGGCGGCTTTCACTATTTTAGTGTGCAAGTCATAACGATTAGTTTCTACATTCATGACTTCACTAGATCTTTTCACTCCACCACGTGAGGTACACATCTCTTCCTTAGTGTTGCACTGACCACACTTGGCAACAAAAAACTTTGTCATGCCTTCAGCACGACCTTCCTTCACTAACATTTTGTTCCCGCACGCACAACGGGCAAATGAACGCACCCACTCCAGCAGCTTGTCTTTATCAAGCAACAAAAACTCTCCTCCAGTGTCAGCTTCAGTGGCTTCGATGTTCATGCTGGCACTAAGATCTAACTTCAGCTTGGATCGTGTGGTACGTGAGGGTTCAGGACTAGGAGAAGTAGTGCTAGTAGAAGCAACAGGAGGCGTAATTTCGGACGCGGAGGTGGTGAGGGCGGCGGTCGTGTCGGTGGCTGCCGCATGGTCAGCTAGCGATACTCTCCGCTCTGCAGCCTTCTTCTTCCTAATTTCCCACATTTTTGAAAGCTTTTGCCTTGGTGTAAGTGGCAGCATGGTGATCTTCTGTTGATGTTGGAAAGGGTAGCAACAAGAAATAATACCGCTAATATGAACCAACGGTGTTTATTAGCATGGGAAGCCAAGAGCTGCAGCATGCATGCTGTGTGTGAGAGGAGAGCCGACAGAGTGGCGGGTGAGGTGATTGTTGCTGCCAAATGTATCTAGAATTACTCAGATGGAAACAGAGGAAAACAAGGAAAAATGAGCGCAATATACATAAACACATGGGCCATACTCGCGCGCGCCCTTTAATTGGTTACGCCCTTCAGACCTTTAAGCGCCACATGCGCGGTGTAGAAGCTTCGCAGGATTTAAATTCGTGTTCCTATATGTTGCTACATACTTTATATGTACACTTTTAATCCCCTCAAATCTCAATTTCTATTTTTTTCATATATTTCGACTACTGTATATCAGAGGGTGATATACCATCTAGGCTTAGTCTTGTCATATCACTTATGCCATACTAGTGACCCGATGCTAATGGTGATTTTAGGACGTTTAGTTCCTTTATCATAGTCCTTGGCCCAGCATTCTTGTGCCTTCTTTACTGCATCTCGGGCACACACGAGTAAGAAGACGCTGTAAAGAGGAGTCACCAGGGTTATCAATAAATTCTACTTGGTTGGCTAGACCTATAGGAAAACAAGGTCGATGCCCAGTAAGCAAATATAGAGGTTGATCTCCTATACTGCAATGTATGGCAATATTCGGTGTAAGCTGCACGTGTGTAAAATACTCTGGCCATCATCTTGGGCAATGTTCAGTTAGTCCGAAAAGTGTCTCGTACCACACGATTAGTATGCTCGACAATATTGTTACCTTGTGGATGCCATGCTAATGTGAATCCATGAGAAATGTTGACTGCCTCACAGAGATCTTGTAATTCAACTCCACGGAATTCTCTACCATTATCTGCGGTCAACTGATGTGTGGGACCAAAATAAGCAACAAATGAATCTAGGAAAGCCCTTGAAACTGCCAAAGTAGTAACTGATGTAAGTGGGACAATTGTGAGAAATCGTGAATGATGGTCAACAATGCTGAGTACCGCCTTGTATCCAGTGTCAGTTGTAAGAAGTGTCAAGACGTCCACAGAAACACGCTCCAGGGGATGCTCCGCAGGTTCAGGTTTCAACATGGGTGCACGTCCACGCCTTCTCTGACAAGTGCCACATCTGGATATGTATACCTGCACTTCACGAAGCATGTTATGGAAATAAAATAAATTTCGAAGGTTGATGTAAGTGCAGTATATACCTGGGTGTCCTGCAATAGGTGGAGCATGCGCGATCTTAATAGAGGCTTTCTGTAGCTGTCTAGGAATGATTACCTGTTTCAGGATTCGGTCAGAAAGGGTGGATACCCGATACAAACATCCTTCATGGACCTCAAACTCATGAAGAGATAGGTTTGGACGGACATTAGGTAACCCATCACCTTCAAGAAAATCAATAAGGGCAGCCCATTGTGGGTCTTCAAGTTGTGCTGCTCGGAGTTCATCTGGATCAGGATTTTGCAAGTCAATGGCAGCAACGTCTCTTGAGAGCATATCAGGAACAAAGTTCTGTGGTCCCTGTTTGTAAACAAGATTGTAAGTGTAAAATTGCAACTCAGCAGAGAACCTACTCATTCTTGGTGATTTAGTTTTTCTTGAAAATACATACAGGAGAGGGCGGTGGTCGGTCACAATTAAAAAAGTATGTCCATAAACATAAGGGTCAAAGGCCCTTGACCTTACGAGGTCAATTGTGGGATACTTGACTTCAGCTTCTTTCAATTTGCAACTAAAATACGCTACCACTACTGGCTGATCTTCCTCATTCCTCTGAATCAAGGCAGCGCCAATTGCAATGGCTGAGGCATCAGTATGGATCTCAAATTGGCGACTAAAATCTGGTTTTGCAAGAAAAGGAGAGGATGTTAATCGTATCTTCAAAGCTTTGAAAGTTTCCTGGCAAGAGGGTGTCCATTTGAAAGGCTGATCTTTTCTAAGAAGAGTTGTTAAGGGGGCTGCTAGCTTACTATATCCCTCAATGTGTCTCCTGAAAAATCCAGTTGCTCCAAGGAATTTCAGTACTCCCCTGACTGTCTGCGGAGCTGGCATCTCTGCAATGGCCTTAACCTTCTCTTGGTCTGGTGACACTCCTAAATCCTAGGAAATTGATCTCAGATTTACCAAACTCACATTTATTAAGGTTGAGCTTAAACCCTGCTTTGGCCATAAGAGACAGAGTCTCGTCCAAGTGCTGTAAGTGCAGTTCGAATGTGGAATAATGGACAATGACATCATCAAGGTACGCGAGGGTTTGTCTTCCCAGAACACTTGATAAGACCAAATTCATTGTCTGCTGAAAGGTGGTAGGGGCTGTAGCAAGACCAAAAGAAAGTCGTTGGAACTGCCATAACTGGTGACCATCACTAAAGGCTGTCTTTGGGTGATCTTCTGCAACCTGAATGGACCAATATACATGTGGCTGAAAGGTCGTCGATCAGCTCATCGATACGAGGTAGAGGATAAGCATCAGAGGTTGTTACTGAATTGAGGTTCCAATAGTCAACACAGAACTTTAGGGAGCCATCCTTCTTCCAGACCAAGACTACCGGAGAGAGCCACGGGCTAGATGAAGGCTCAATCACTCCAGCAGTCTCCATGTTGTTGCATTCCTTACGGATTTTCTGCTTAGTGGCCTCTGGCAATCTCCACTGCCTTGTACAAATGGGATTGGAGTCCCCTGTGTTGATGTGGTGAACTATCCCAGGCACTGTACCAATATCAGTCTTGCTGCCGGAGAACAGAGCAGGATATTTGATATTTCCTCAGAAGTCTTTCCATATCATCCTGCTCTTCTTTCTTCAGGTGCTCGAGTGGTAATTTCAATGACTTCATATCATCAGGTAAGCCAGAGAGGTAAGTAGAATCTAGAACCACATCAATTTTCTGCACAGCAGGACTAGGAGTGAAGTCAGGTACTGGTAAATTAACAAGATTGGAAAACCCAAAATTATTGATTCCACATGCAAAGCATCAAACTCATCCTCTTCCAGCTAATCAGATTCCTGAAGTTGAAAGTGGTAGTGGCGAAGAGAGGGCTCTCTCCTCATCGGGCAAGTAAAGGTCCTCAATGGGAGTAATCACAGCTACACGCTGACCAGTCTTCAGTTTTAGAGGTCTGCAGGTATCATTCACCACATATACTTGGGTAGACCTCTCATAACTGTATAACTAAATTCACATAGCCTTGAACCTTCATACTATTTCCTGTAACGCCCCGTACGCCTCAATTTTCTTCAGGTGGTGTTGGTTCTAACAGTTCATCTGTAGCGGGTGTTATGAGTGTGGCTTCACTACCTGTGTCAATAAAGGCAGAGATAATCTTCCCATGAACCATGACGTCGATAAGGGGGCGTCCTTTACCATTAACTTTTAAGAGGGAGATCTCGAGTATCGACTCCGATGTTAATACAATAAATGATGGAGGGTCCCTGACTGGAGCCAGCAAGACGGGGACCTCCGACGACATGCTGGCTTTGTGGAAAGGGACATTGGTTGGCAAAGTGACTAAGCTGGGAACATTTGAAACATCTCCGCGGAGCAGGAGTAGGTGGAGATTGAGTCCAATTCTGTCGGGTGCCTCTGCATTCACTGGTGTTGTGGGTCCGCAAACGATGGTATTCACACCATTTGAGTAGTTTGATTAGCATATACTTCATAATCTGGCTGATGAGGTGAACTGTACTTCATTAATGCCAAAATACCAGGGCTGAGACTGGGGTGGGCGTTGATGTATTGAAAGTGGGTTCAGGGGTGCAGGGCCTCCATGCTGATTCACATTTGTGTTGAAGTGTCTGTCCCACGTTCGTTGAGCCATATCAGCAAGATCGGATGGTGAGGACCTTTCACTTGAAGCTTCCAACCTGTAACCAGGTTGGAAGCTTCATCTGGGTCACCAACAGTCTCAGGGTAATCACGGAAACCCTGAGAAACAGCTGACTCGAGTTCAAGGTAGAAGTCCAAGGGGCTCTGTCCATGCTTCATCTTGTAGCTGTTCAGGAGACGCAGAAAATCCCCAGAGGAACATGTTCCCCTGAACTTGGCACGTAGCTGGAACTTGAAGGTTTGCCAGTCCGAGATGTGTTCGAAGTGACGTCCGATACCGAACACGTGCAGCAGCAAGGCAACTCGCATGTGAAAAAGGTTGAACAGTGGATTCTATAGCCTTAATCCACATTTCAATATCCTGGTTCCAGCGTAGAGGTTCAGAGGCTGGAATGCTAGCAGAGAAAAGGGGAATACTATCTCTCGGAAGGACTACAGAGGTTCCAGTATTGGCAGATGGAGCTGAAGTGTTCTGGCCCTCAGGAAATGACTATATTTGAACGTGATTGCACTGGGGGTGGAAGAACATAGTCCTGGCAAGCTGAATGATGACTAGGGGATCTCTCAGGTTGCCGGACACCAGTACCTTGTTGCTGAAAAGCAGGTTGCTGCCGTATGGCGGTAGGTGGAGTCTGCTGCTGACTGCCTCTTTCTATCTGCTGGCGCAAAGCAGTTTGTTCCTCTCGTATCCGCCTATTCTCGCCCTTAACATCTGCAAGTTCGACCATAATACGTTCAATCATGCTCCGCATTTCTTCAAACATTGAAAGCTCATGGGTCATAGTCTGATTGGCTTCCATTACTAAGTCACTCAGGTGTTGGCGACTGGGTGAGGTTTCATGGGAAGTGTTGGTACCGTTCTTATTGCGAGTACCCACCATTACGAAAATATTTGCACTCGACTCTAATAACAGCGTATACAGCCTAGAACACCCAAGCCTCAGTCTTAATCACGACTTACGACCATATCAAATCACAGTCTAAACCTACACAGTCAGCAAATTCACTGTGCAAAACAGAACAAATCAAGCAGTCACTAAACGTTTGCCTCGGTTAGTACAGAATTAAAAGTAAACAAAAACCACAAAACTGCAATACAAATAAAATAGACAAAGATTTAGAAAAAAAAAAAAAAATAGACAGACATCTAAAAGATAAAGGATTAATATTCGACATAAATTATGGAAAGAAGGCATGAGGGGTCCGTCAGCGGTGTAGGGACGAATATGTTATATACCTGTAAAATCTGCATATAAAAAGCAAAGTCAAATAAGATGTATATCTTCCACAACTGATCCCTTTAGTTGTTTTTTTTTACATAAAAACACATAATATATTTTACAGGAATAAAAGAAACTTAATATATTTACATGATTTTAAATATAAAAGAAATGAAAAATACTTGGGCTAGCCAACAAGACTAACAACCCAAATGGAATTTTCCGTCGCCAGTATAAAAATGTTCTTAAAAACTCCAGGCCTATTTGGGTATGATCAAGGTCATTCTCTTCCTTAGCCAGGACGATAGCACCTCGACTAGGGCGTCTGGATCCTCCGTCAGCGCCTCCTGCAGGAAGTTCCTTTGCATCATCGCCTCCTTCGTCTCTGACAGGATCCTTACGTCCTGGTGCTATGGATAACTCGGGAGTACACCTGGACGAGATCGCCAGAAGGGTGCTGAAGCATCAGCTCACTCCACTACAATATTGCGAGGACAATTACTAGCATTGTGCTGCGCACCACATACTACACAGCGTACCTTACCTTTGCAATATTTAGCTACATAGCCACTTCCCATGCAGTTGTAGCAAATGACAGGGGATGCCCTCCATGGATGTACGTGGCTGGTGGGCATGTATTTTCCGAAAAACATTGTATGTGCTGGGAGGTGGTTGCTCTCCTTTCCATACTATTCTCATGCGGTTGAGAGGCTGGCCATCTTTAGACACTCTGATGGCCTTGCGAACTCCCTCGAGTGCATATGCATTTTCAAGGGCGAGCTCCTTGTCACAGTGTGTGACGAGGTATTCGTCATATTTTTTTTCTTAGGCTCATCACATGATTTGAAGGCAATCCCTCCAATTTGTTCTCCAGTGAGCATATCACTATAGATCTGCTGGTGACAATTGACATAAATATAAGGTAAGGAGAGAGTGTCTCCTTGCACGAGGTCGAGGGGAGTTTTCCCTTTTGACGGAGCGGTGTTGCCAACGCATTCCAGCCATTTGATTTTTGCTAATTTCGTTCTCAGTGCAAGTGCGGTCTTAATAACATTTTCTTGCATGCTTTTTTCATGGCTTTTCAGCTGTGGCGCTGTGCTCAGCTTCGGGAGGGGAGGGAGAGGTTTACATTGCGGCTGTCCACCATGGTAGCGCCTGGCATGCTCGCTGCATGACAGGTGAATTATTGCTCAGGGCACAACAAGGCACTCAGTTCTAACGTTCTCTATACTGCACTGGGCATTTGCAGGATAGATTCCTTCAAATACCCTGACGTACATAGTTCTTCTCTTCACAGCAGTTTTCATGACATGATCACTTTCGATGGATAAGAGTGCCAAACAATCGTGCACACCTTATACCTACGAATTCTTCGTATAGGTCACTAGAGTTCCGTGTATTAGGAATAGTTACGGAGTACGGGCACCATAAAACCTCTCTGTATGAGGTCACGATGTGTACCAAAGTTGCAGGTGAATCAAAATTAATAATCCAGCTTAATATATATTCTGCATAGTTGTCAGAATAATCAGGCTTGTGTCTTGTTTCAAACAGGTCATATGGTAATCTCTTATCCATCCCATACAGTAGAAAATGAGCTGTACCTCCTACTGATGAATCGAAAGTGATGTTAATAGCTGCCTGAATGGTGAGGATACTTTTGTCCCAATTATCAGATTTCCTATTAACTAATGACCTCATGAAGGATGGTGGATCTATTAAGAAGCTCTGTAATTCAATTACTTTGTGGCCTGTATGGTAATATATTCACACGAGTTACACCCCCTAATTTACAGAGATTGTTCATGATTTAGTTTTGGAATTCTGTTCTGCTGTCGGATGAACGACGTCATGAAAGGCTTTTGCTACGACTTTCGCGGATCTAGTAGGTATTGGGACCAATTCGCAAAATCGGGAAAAATTATCCATAAACACGAGGATGTACTAATTTTCATTACGTGAGGTTATAACCCCTGACAGTATGTCACACGAAACTTTTTTAAAGGAAAATCTGTAATCTGAAGGCTGATGCAAGTTGATTAGTTGGACTCTTGTAGTAATGTTTACATGACTTGACATGCCTCTTAATCTTGGAAATGAGAAGAGGGTAGTACCTTTCTGGGGCTATCTGAATGGCCACAGTTGGCTGCTTTTCGCGACTCATGCACAAGTGATTCCGGAATAACTACAACATATCTGGTGAAACCCCGACGGCCTTTAATTTTCTTGGGGGTCGCTCTACGAAATAAAAGGCCATTCGCGGACGGGAAGACGGCCGATTGGATCCAAGGGTTTATTTCTTTCTTATTTCTGCATTATTTCACTGTAAATTGAGTCCTCGTTTCGTGTAAGGGTCGGTTAGATGTGTTAGCTAACATCGGCGCTTGTGGAGGGATTCTTAAGCTCTGTAAAACTTGGGGGAAGGAATCTGACATATCCTTATCATTCGAGTGAGGTAATGGCATGCAGGAAAGAGTGTCCACAACTAAGTTTTGTCGGCCAAGTAAGTAGACGATTATTACGTTGTCGAGTGTGGTTTATGAAGAGAAAGTTCTCGGTGTTTTTCTGGTTCATTATTTTGTACTAAATATATTTTCTAGTTGATATGGCGTGAAATCAGGAGCGTACTGTTGTTTGGAACTGGAACTTCCACTGAAGTGGAAGTGGGACAGTAAATCTGATGAATAGTTGAGATGAAGAAAAAGTTAGAAAATGAAGAAAGGTAGTAGGTATAGTAGTGGGAGGACGAAACTCCCTGTCTGTCTCTTTAATATGTGGTCACATCTACTCGAAAACTCAATGAGGCCTGCTGGGTCGGGAGGTGGGATCTTGGTTTTGGCACTGTTAAAGTTGATTGAAGTCTTGAGGGTGAATAAGAGAAAGAGGATGGGGAGAAAGTGGCCTTGATCTTGCAGGATTGCAGTTAGGGTAAAGGATATTCTTTATGAATCAATCTTAATGTTAGTAGAATTCAATTATTTATTATTATCATTATTATTTTTAAGTGAATAGCAGAAGAGGATGTGGTTAAAGGAGCTGGAGAGATAGTGAAAATGAAACTTGGGAGGAGATAAAGTGAGGGTTAGAAAGTTAAGCACAGTGGAGAGAATATCAACTTTTTATTTTAGGTCTGCCAGAAGAAAATTGGAGGATGGATTGCAGGTGCACCCTTGGCAGCCGAACAAAGCCACGGGTCAACCCCTCAGGAAGCAGTTGGGATACCAGAACACCAAGCAATGACTATCTTGTATAATGGAAGTATGTAAAGTTGAAGAGGAAGTGATGAAGGGAGCTGGAAATTTTGCGAGATCAAGTGATAGAAAGAAAGCTCGGAAATCTTGAGAAAGGATAAAGTTTCTAAGACCAGGGGAAAGAAGTGAGAGAAATAGCATGTATGTGCACCCTTAGTAACTGAACAAAGCCACGGGTCAACTCCTCAGGAGCCAGCCAGACACCAGAACACTTGCTATTCATAAGAATTTTTATCTTTTTTATTTTTTTTTACTTTGATCTTTTTATTATTTTTTTCCCGAAGCTCTGCCCTCACTGCTCTTCGCTGACCTCGCACGTAACCTGTCACTGCTATGCATGATGTGCCGTGTTTGACGTTGAAGTGGAGCACAGTGGGTTAGCTTGTGGCCTGGGTTAAAATTGTTAACATTTTGTTGCAGGTCCTCTTCAAAGGTTACTTCTTCAGTCTTGTCTTGTCCTGCTACCATGATGATTGCCTCAACTTCTTCAATTTTATTGATTCTGGTGAGACTTTTAGGCCACCAGGCACAGGTGCCTTCAATATGAGAATTGAGGCAATTGTAGAGCTCCTCATTCTCATCTTGGATTCTTCTCCATCTTCTTGCTTGCTGGTGGAGCCTCTTGTTGATCACCTCGATCCTTAGTCTTGCATGGATCTCTTGTGTTGTAACTACTTGAGGAAAGCAGATATTCAGAATCGATTTGCCTGCTTGGTTCTGAATAGACTGTAGTTTCATCATCTGCCTTCTTGAAATGGTGTGGTTAGGCACTGATGGGTATTCCATGATGGGCCGTACTAGGGCTTCATAAATGTAGAGCTTGGTTTTTGGACTCAAAGTGTGAAACTTTCTGATCTGGGTCAGCTGATGTCTTGCTTTTTGTGCTCTTTCATTTATGTGAGGAAGCATTCCTTTTCTGCTAATTGTTAGCCCTAATATCTTTCCTCTACCGCAGTAGTCGACGGCTTCCTTGTCCACAATCAGATCTGACATCTTGAATTTGGCCACAGGAATGACTTGGTCATGATCTTCCATTGTATTTCATAACGATTGATGATTTCTATGGTTCTGGCAGTTCTGAGTGCCATGTCGATTGATTTCCCTCTGTACTTGATGATCTGGGTGATGTCATCGGCATTCATATAGAGACTGCTGCCATGTGATGGTTCAGGCAGATCTGCTATATAAATGGGAAAGAGAGTCAGTGAGAGGCAGCTCCCCTGTAGGACTCCACTGCTGAGGGGGACTTTACCTGGGACTTCCAGTAGAGAAATTGGACTGTAATTCTTTACTTTGCTTGGATTTCCCCCGGCTTTCGGTATCCTGATTCTTGTCTTTTTGAAGTAATAATGGAAGTAGCCAGCCGTGACAGAGGCATTGTATATGTTTGTCAGTCTCAGTAACATCTTGTTTGGAAGATTCTGCAGGATTGTCTTGTTGATCCTGCTTTTGCCTGGAGCAGTTTTGTTCTTAAAACTCTGGATATTTGGGTTGACATCTCTGGCCATTACTGGGTTGGTGGGATCTAGTCCTGTGAAATCAGCAGCAGCTTCTGGAAATGTGTCTTCCTATTTCTTCAGTGATGGACTCCTCAAAATCACTGTCAAAGTTCTATTCTTCTGTTATTCTGAAGCAGTTTGTCCAATGACTTCTGAACATGTTTTCTTGTTCTTCTTTGTAGATCTTCTGATCCTGTTCATTCAGGAGTTAGCTGCTCCTACTTTCATTTCTTACCATCAGCTTCTTAATTCCTAATCAGAAGGACTGTGGGTCTTTTCAGTCCCATTCGACTTTCCCTACAAGGTCCTCCCACTGGTCATTTGCTGCTCTCTTCCATTTCTGTGAAAGGTCTCTTTCCACTGTTCTGTATCTTGCTCACAGGTCGTGTCCATCCATGAATTCCTGCATAGTGCTGCAGGTGATTCAACTGTAAATTCCTGTAGTTGGTCTTTAGTAGATGTTATAGGAGTGCAGCTTCAACATTGCTGTACCACTTTCGGACTTCATCATGGATCTCTTCCATTGTTGCAGTCCTCAAGTTGGCTGCAGGTTTCGACTGGAGCTGTATCTTGAATCCTTCCCAATTAGCCATTCTGAAGTTAAATCTGCTAGAGGTTAGGTTTTTCAGTATTGGTTTAAATGTTATCTTGAGGATGATGGGCAGGTGATCAGTGGTGGTTGCAGGGCCCAGTTCCATCGTCATGTTGTGGCGGGCTTTGCTGTTGAAGAGTGCAATATCTGGAGTAGTTGCTGTGTTCCCTGTGATGTAGGTAGGGAAATTTGGTCCACTGTGGATTAGATCCAACCTGGTTGCCTGCTCTGTTGTTTAGCATTGGATGGTTAGCATTGAAGTCTCCCACTATGCATGTGGGTAATCTTCTCCGAAGTAGACTCTATAAGTCTTGCAAGGGAACAATTACCCTTCTTGGTAGCAGATATATTGTTGCCACTATTATTGGACCTCTGTTGGTTTCTATCTCTATCAAAGTCGTCTTTGTGTTTCATCTCTCTTAGGACTGCTATTGTTATCCCAGTCCTGTTATTAGGACTATGTTGGTATTCATGGCTCTGTAAATGCTAGACATTTTGTTCCTACTAACCAAAGTCCACCTGAGGACGATCTGCTGTACTGCAGTGGTGTGTTCACTTGAATTTGGCTGCAGGTCTATCTTCATGCCTCTCTTGGGACTCATCAGTTCTTTTTTTTCTGTAGGTTTCAGAGTCCAAGTAGGTACTTATCACACCTCCGAGATTTAGGGTGGCTTCCCTAATTCTCCTGTCAATGACACTGACACAGTCATCAGATTATAACTTCTGCCATTCTTGATGTATTCGGCATCATCATTGATATTGCCGTTTGTGATGTTCTCTGCTGTGTAGAGGATGACTCCGATTGCTTTGCCTCTTATTTCTCTTTCCTTTTCAATACCCTTAAATTGCTGAGGAGATGCACCCTTACATACTATGTTACTAGGGCAGAGGGCTCTTCCAGTGGCAGTATCTCTTCTTCAAGCATTGGCAGTTCAGGCATTTCTTCCTCTGTGGTTTCTGGGGTTTCTTTAGGTTATTTCGTCTTAAGGCTATCTTTGCTTGTTCGACAAAGCAGGCTGGTTGTGCAAGATTGGCCATGTAAGCAAGCATCAGTGCTATAAGGATTTTTATAGCCAAATTGTTAGGCAGTTGCATTATTGGTGGTTAAGTTTCCTTGACTGCCGTTTTTGTTATTTCGGCTGCGCTTTTGGCGGTCTTCTCGATCGTTTTCTCAACCTTTGCAGTTGCCTTTGCCATGTTTTTTACCACTTCCATCAGCAGTCTACTCTCTTTCTGTACTTACTTTT
Organism: Penaeus japonicus; assembly: GCF_977035675.1. NCBI lineage: Eukaryota > Metazoa > Arthropoda > Malacostraca > Decapoda > Penaeidae > Penaeus > Penaeus japonicus. The sequence continues at coordinate 22,362,031 of NW_028234425.1, read as the reverse complement.
CTTGCTGCTCTTCTTCTACCTTGGTCATTTCTTTTCTTCTGATCGGGCAGGTACAAGATAAGTCCTTGTTCTTTGAACTTTTTGGCAGTCTGTATATCATGGAATCGTATCTTAACAATTCCATGTTGTGCCATCTTATAGACTTCATCTGTTTGCATATTCATTTTTTCCTTGATTTCAGCATTAGAGTAGCTGTTGATGTATGAGTTCACTTTCATTATAACAATGGTCATTTTTGCTTTGGGCTCAAGGGGCATCTGGGGGTCAAAACCGGAGTTCTTAATTTTTTCTCAGAATTCAGGAGACATTATTTTGTCGGCATCTTCTAAAGTTTTGAGAAAAACAATGTAGCCATTCCTTGAGTTGATGGTTCTAAGGAAGTGAATACCATTGTCAAACATGAGTGTATTCAATTCTTGCTTCTTCATCAGGGTTGGAATTCTATCTAAGTTTATCTTTATCTTTGCAGTGGAAGCCATGGTTTCAAAAACATTACTTGGTCCTGTCAGGTCAAAAAGTTCAAAACCTACCTGTGTTGTCAGATTAAATCCTATTTCTGACAATCTCCTCTTATCTTGAAGGAGCCTAGCCAGGTTGTCTAAGTAGACCGAGTCTAGCCGGAGTTAGCAGGAGTCTTAGAGTGGCCTACTGCCGTTCCCTAAGCCTAACCAAGATGGCAACTTCCGAGTGTTTCCTCCAGTATCCCGTTTGAAGGAAACCTTTGAGATTCTGGCCTTTGCCAGGTAAACCGCAGGGTTCACCTTTGAAAACAAACGTTATCCTAATGCCGAAAGGAGGCGGTAAAAGACGGGGGGGGGGGGGGGAGTGTGTGCCTACAAGGATCTCTTGTAAAGCAACCCGGTTCTTGGCTCGAAAGAGCCAAGTGTCAAATTCCTTGCTATGAGGGTAAGTTCTTTAGCATTATGCCAGATCCTTTGGCATAAAGTTAACTTTTTTGGGATTATGCCAGGTCCTTTGGCATAACTTACTTTGCTTAATTCTTCTTCTTCTACATGGATTCTTACTCTACTTGAAAGAGTTCTTGTAAATTCTTGTATATTCGAGGTTTGCAGATGCAATTAGGAGCAGGTGAGTCAGGAGTAGGTCAAAAGTGAAGTAGAGTCAATTCTATATCAGTCTATCAGTGAGTTGTATTGATGTTTTCTGTTCAGTTCAGAGAGATTAACGAAGTTGGTGACCTCCCATCTTTTAAGCTCGAGCATCGTGTTTACTCCCGAGACCTGCCATTTAACTTGTGCTCTCATTAGCTGGTGCTGCTCCCTAATTGACCAATGCGGTGGTGTGTCGGGATGCGACGCCGTCTGCTACACTGTCATACTCTGCCAAAAGTTTTAGGGCATGGGCTTGTCTCCCATGTGGATCCTTTCCATGTAAGACAGTTGTAAGGGAGGAATGGTCGGTGTGCACATGAATTTTATATCCTGGTACCAACTCAAGACAGTGATGGAATGCCCAGGTGATAGCCAAAAGTTTGTGGTCAGTGATATGATATGACCTTTCGGCAGGCTTAAGGCTTTTGCTTGCGAAGGCAATAGGCTGAAGTTTACCATATACCTTCTGATGAAATGTTGCTCCAAGCCCAATGTTAGAGACATTAATTGTGAGAACGAAGGGCAGCTCAAAGTTAGGGAAGGCCAAGCCAGGTACATTGATAAGCAAGGATTCCAGGCGCCGTATCATGATTCTACTCAACATCAACATCATGAATAAAATTTAGAGGGGTGCTGCTATCGTTTCATATCCTTTAATAAATGGTCTATAAAAAACGGAAAGACCAAGGCAGGAATTAAGTCTTTTTTGATTTTGCGTTATTGGAATGTCAATTACGGCTTGTACTTTACTTGTGTTAGGTGGAATATCATAAGATGTTGAGGTATCGCCCAGGAAATCGAGTTTCAAACAGAGTTGACACTTGCTTGGGTTTATTGTAAGATTTGCATATGCCAAATGCTCGAATACCTGTCGCTGTTTCCTCTTGTTTATCTAAGTAAACCGGTACTTGATCATTTATCATGTTATTTAAACACAATTGACATTAATCTAGCGAATGTAAGAATGGAATTGCATAATCCAAAGGATTGACATTAATCTAGAGAATGCAAGAATGGAATTGCATAATCCAAAGGGGGTTCTAAGAAATTCAAAGTGAAAAATGCCATTGGCACTTGCAGGAACCCTTTAGCAAGGTCGAAAGTGAAAACTTTTTTCCGGAGCCAATATCCTGTTACAACAGATGGAGATTCGGGATTGGCAATGGTTCGGTAATGGTAACAGTATTAAGCTGATAATAATCCACCACAGGCCTGAGTGATCCGTCTTTTTTGCGACGAGAATCATGAGATTATCCCAGGGGAAATTGGTTGGCTTAATTAAGTTCATTTTCAATATTCCTTGTACTCCATTCTCGAAAGCCTTCTGCTTTGAGTGGGTTTTTTTTATACAAAGGTACATGAATTGGCTTAACATTGGGTACTCAATCAGATTAATTTTTCCAATAGGATGGTCTTTAGATAGCAGTACTGTTCGGTAATCCTTAAAAGTTTCTTTTAACATTCCATAGCCTTTCTGAAAGTCTAATGGTTGTTCAAGATTTTTATTTTTTATTCCATAATTATCAGTCAGGGAAGGGAACAGGCAGGTCGAATTCGCGGATAGGCAACTCCATGAATTCAAAGTTGACAACAGTACACAGCCAATAATTTATAAGGGGGATGGGGTCATGGTAATGAGGTGTATCTGATATTTACTCTTTCATATTTTATACAAAGAACTGCACAGCCTTTTACTCTTACATAATCACATAGTACAAGAGCTGTATCATCTGCCATTGACGTGGAAACGTCACAAAGATCACTAAATGGAAGACTCATAATCGTTGTAATTAAGGTAAACTGTGGCATGACATCATCACAAGTGAGAGCATTTTGTGTTGTGCGAGGCGGTGACTGTGTGTACAACAGGAGGAGTGGGAGCGTAGTGGCACGAAGCTATGCCACGTTCAATGCCTCATAATGCCACATTGAATGACACAATTGCGCGAGCACTGAACAACCTTAAAGACTGTCGCCACCACTTCCACCTGGGCGATGAGGTACAAAGAGGCTTTTACGCGCTCTCTCTCTGGGTAGCCAAGGTACGCACCACACAGTTCCTGTGGCAGACGTGGGTAACTACAGTGTAGTGGCATGAGGTCATGCCACGTCCCATGCCTCATAATGCCACATTGCATGACACAATTGCACGAGCACTGGGCAGCAGTTACCCCCCCCCCCCATAAACAACCTTAATGACTGTCACCACCTCAACCTGGGCAATGAGGTACAGGGAGTTCTTTTAAGCGCTCTCTCTCCCTGGGTAGCCACGGTACGCACCTCACCGCTCTTGTGGCAGACGCAGATAGCAGTAGAGCTTGGGGGCTGCTGTGTTTTTGGTAAATTTGGGACCCGTCACCACGTACCCCGCCCTGATGACGTGTATCTTATGGCGGAGCCTGACGCCTCTCTTCCAATCACACAGGTTATGTACCTACCCCCTTTGTGCACCATAAAAACATCCGTGTCTTGTGCTCCCTAGAAAATAAGTCGTAATCTAGACAACACTTGCTTTCTTCCATGTACAGTATCCGTGCATAGTATCCGTGTGTAGTGTCCCGTGTACAATATCCCATGTACAGTGTTCCATCCGTGTAGTATTCCGTGTTTAGTATTTAGTGTTTACCGTGTTCTGTTTTATGTCTAACGTAATTTGTTGTTTTGTTTCGTTTAATGTAGTTTGTCATTTTATGTATCTTGTTTTGTGTTTTATGTATTTGTATTTTTTTGTTCTCATTCTAATCTAAATTAATAATTTAAAGAAGGCGTGTTTCTTCTCCTAAAACCTTAATGACTGATGCTACCCAAAGCCTCCTAGACACCTACCAAACTGGTGGCAGCGATTAACTGCTGAGTGACGAGAATCACTAGAACAGGAGGGACGGGGAGGGGGTGAGGAGGGGGTTGAAGGATGTGAGGAGGGTGAGGGTGAAGGACAGAAGGTATGGTGGGGAGCACGTGAGGATTGCTGTTTTCTTTGCGTTCTGTTTCATATACCAACATTGACGGGTGAAAAGGATCGGAATGTGTCCATAAACAAGAGGGCTCTCTGAGGAAACCGATGACGTCATTGAAAACGATGGTGGAAATGCGAGACCTATTTAAGAAAGCATGGCCGAGTAGAAAATTTCCAGGAGTGAAATTCTTATTCACTACCACAAAAGAATGTGGAAAGGTTATACCACCGATCTCAATGTTTATGACTCTACTTCCTAAGGAATATGTCATATTACCCGTGATGCCGCAAATAGTGGTTTGGGACGGTTGCAAATCCAACGATCAGCCATATTCCTTTAAAGTGTCAAGAGATGCAACACTACAAGAAGAACCATTATCCAGGAAATTATTATCTAGTAGTGAAGGAGAAAGAGGAGGGTCACTTTCGTCGTTAGGAGTGCACGATGTTGATATATGTTGAACAGTGCAGTTTATGTCGGATACCAGATATTCGTCTTGCAGACTTCCTATGTATAGTAAAAGTCGTCTGTTATTCCTTTTGAGGAGGTTGTACGTAATGCGTCCTGCTCAGGGAATGTTCGACATTCTGCCCAATTCTGCATATTGATGGTGGTATGGGCACGAGGGAGTTGGTGTACAAGCAAATGCCCTGTAACTATGCCTGGTGCACTTGAAGCACTGATATGGATCTGGCAACCAATTAGTGACAACGGGTTAGGTTTGTGGAAGCTAGGAAGATTATTCAGTCCCGGCAAAGGTTTGGGTTGTGGTCGTGTGTGTGGTGGTGGTACTGGGGGACGTGGCTAGTAGTGTTGATTTGTTTGTTTGTTTTGTCTGTTGTGGTGGTTATGTTGCTGTGGGTGCCGCATGGTTATGCATGTTTAATGTTTTGACTATTGTCTGTGTTTATGGTTTGTTTGTATGATGCATATGTTGTGTGGTGACATTTGCATGGGTGGTAGCACTCGGGGCCTTTTTATCAAATTCCCCGGGAAGAGAGTGAATGTTGACAGATTCACAAGGTCTCCATACTTTTTCTCTCGCCGACAAGGGTACGTAGCAAGAGCTTGGTCAGGTAAGTCATCCATGCGATGTGGTCGTCACCTTCAAAGCATGCTTTTATGGGGCAGGGTTCATTCGATGGAATAAACTCCACCCATTTCCATATCGCAATTTGTAACTTGTTACAATAAATTCTAACATCAAAGAGGATGGCTTCATTGCAATAAGAGAGGTGACCTACAAATGATGGCCAGATTGAAGCGGCTAGAAGGATGCCTTAAAGACTGATTTTAATTTATTCCAAATGCAAAGGACTAGGGGTGCAGTCTAAACGCATCAAGTGCATCGCCCGGGAAGGTGACATCCAAGTGACACTCAGCACTAAGCACGCAGTAATTATGAAAGGATGGGTCACTGTCTGAAATACAGCTTTGTTTGAGGGCATTTTCTACATCACGCAGGAAGCATAGATGTTCCGTCAAATTTCGTTAAGAGATTGAAGGTGTGATGTGAGGGATGTCACAATTAGGACTTCAGCAGCACAGAGAGAAGGCAATGCTGCGGTTTTGTGGAGCGTTCTGTCTTTCCTTGGGGAAGTAGGTCAGAGGTCAACTGCGATGAGAACTGGGGCCGCACGGTCATTGCAGGAAACTCCAAAAATAGCCCAAGGCGCACCTGCCTACACGCTGGCTTGGCTTGGGTTCTCGTGACATCTGGCCGTCCTCCTGGGAGTAGCCGCAGCTGATAGGATCTCGGATCTGCAGGTGCTGGGGCGACAGTGCGGTCAAGGCGTCCCCTGAGCCATATGGCTGAAAGGGATGAACTTGTAGCATGTTTGTTTGTTGGTTGTAGTTTTGTCTATGAGTGTTGATATAGGAGAACCCATATTTTATAACAACATGGTTACATTATTGCAAACCTCATAGAGAGAGAGAGAGAGAGAGAGAGAGAGAGAGAGAGAGAGAGAGAGAGAGAGAGAGAGAGAGAGAGAGAGAGAGAGAGAGAGAGAGAGAGAGGTTTATTTTGAAAAGTCGATTTATCTCATATGCAATTTATACACACGAATAAGTCTTCCATTTATTTCTTGGGCAAATACTTGCTTTGATAACATCAAAGTGCTATAGCTCCTATGGCTTGGTAAAAGTTTTTTTGGTGGATCTTGCAAAACAAACTTCTGGCCTGTGGTTTCCTGTAGAAAGGTGATTCTGAAAGGATTTTTTGGAATCCCAGTTCCTTATCATTTTCAAACCTTTTGTTGTGTTGGACATCCAAGGATTATACTCGTTGACATATTAGAAGATATACTCTTCTGTTTGTTCAAGATGACTGATGTTCGGGCAAGTGCAGCATCATTAATGAGTGATCTGTAAGCTGTATCAGTTTTCGTTTGTTTACCACTGAAGCTGCATCGTTGTTAGCAACTGCTCTTGAGACAGCTAATCTACTCTTACGTCTTTGACTGATTACTTCAATCGGCCGTATGGAGGATATTGACTAGATTATTTCTAGCATGAATCAATTGATATATCGTCATAGAGTTGGCCTTTTGCTTAACGATAGCATTTTCCAGGACATTAGATGACCAAGTTGGCTGTTGTCGCCCTGAAACACAACAGCTATTGTCTGACATAAATTCATACAGATCTGACGAAATTTCGTGTTGCATTCTAGATAGCAGCCGATTTAGTATAATTCTTTAAAAGTTTTACACAGATAACTAGTTGAGGAGATTGGTCTGTGTTCTGTCCAAGATATTTGTAGTATGCCCTTTTCACGTGGGCATTTCTGAGTAACCCAATGAAGTCTTTAGTTATGCCATCTTCACCAGGAACTGTTGCTTATCATCTGGTGAGGCAACTTTGAGCAACTGGCTATCTTTAGTATTCACGGAAAGCTTTCAACTTGGACTCCATTGTACTTATCAAACTGATCTGCTCGTGTTTTCTTGAAGAGAGTTAAATATTATTATTCTAAAGTATTCAGTTGTTATTTAACTTTCACATACTCAGGTTATTAGTCGTTATACCACTTGAAGGTAAGGACATTTGAGTAAATCCTCACCAGACGAGATGCTCTCACTAAGGGCTATGATGTGCTGCTTGATTATTACTGTTGAAAAAGAAAAAGAAAAAAATAATGCAATCCTCACACAATCCCATTACCATAACTTCATTTAAATGACGTTGAGCTGCTTCTCTCTCACCCGGCAACAAAAAACTAAATAAGACTCTTAGAACTACAATCACTTGTTGGTAGAGACTATGGTCTCAGTGTCAACACTGCAAGACTCTTTTACTTACCATACGCACGATCAGACGTAGATTAAGCCAGTATAGAGTTTATAATGAATCTATGAGAATCATTCTCGGTGCCTCTAAAAAGACAAAGACTGTTAATATGAGGCCGGACATTTACTTACCCTAATGTGTGTGTGTATATATATATATATATATATATATATATATATATATATATATATATATATATATATATATATATGTGTGTGTGTGTGTGTGTGTGTGTGTGTGTGTGTGTGTGTGTGTGTGTGTGTGTGTGTGTGTGTGTGTGTGTGTGTGTGTGTTGTATACACACACACACACACACACACACACACATATATATATGTGTGTGTGTGTGTGTGTACATACACACACACACACACACACACACACACACACACATACACACACACACACACACACACACATATATATATATATATATATATATATATATATATATATATGTGTGTGTGTGTGTGTGTATGTGTATGTGTATGTATGTATACACACACACACACACATATATATATATACATATATATATGTACACACACTCACACGCACACATATCTATAACACAGTTGGTATAAAAATAATTGCAGAACCTCTCAATTTTCCAGAGTTCCGAATAATATCAAAACGTAAAATAGTGTGTCCAATTTTGAATCACAACACCGAATCATACTCAAACTCGTGGCTATAAATAACATACAAATACATATCCCACTGAAATATGTCCATAGGTAGGATCCCATATAGACGCTCTGTTCCACCATGGAAAATATTGACAAATGATTTTGAAACTCTGAACAATGTGTATATGAGTGTTTCAGCTATTGACCCTTACAGTCTGATGACGGAACAAGTTAGTTCAGCATTTGATAAACAAAATGTGATATAGACCTTAGAGTACCATTTGCTAATATCTCACACACATCCTGCAAAGATGATTTGATTGTGAATTGATAAAATTGCAATGGCCTGAAAACTACAATATAAAGCAATATGACTAGTCTTCGCGTGATAGATTTATCCATGAGACAAGGAAAAGGATACTGCGACCGCAAGACTTAGGGTTAGATATTGTGAAGGAAACAGGCTATTTTCTTTGATTTAAATTGTTGTGGGAATTGCGGCAGTGTGTCGAGAAGGTTCGGTGTCCGAGTCGTTCGAATCCAGCTTCGGTGATCCGGAGGTAGACTGGTGAATTCACTCTGATTCTGAGTCTGATTCGATGTCCGTTGTGGTTAGATTGAATAGTTATTTTTCTACCTTTTGATTGATAGTTTGTATTATTTTGACTGTTCATTATAACGATGGTTTCCTGTGTTTGCCATGGCACATGTTTAACGAATATGATTTTTACATTGAGTTTCTTTTAAATGCCTACAGGATCCTACTGATAGCAAGGGCCGGCTGTGGAGGCTTCCTGTAGGATTGAATAACGTTCCTCCAAAAATATAATATGTAAAGATGAAAATTTGAAAATAAACGTCAATGGAAAGATATAATAGATATAATCAAAGATTTGAGATTATAGATTTACAAAATGAAAACAAATCAGTGCCTATTACACGGTCTGCCACTGTTAACGCCGATGACGGCGTTAAAGGACGTAAATAGATATAGATAGAGAAAAGAACGTTAAGGAAAGGTAGAAGAGAAAAGAGATAAAAGAGAAGAAGAGGACAAAAACTCACAGACACCACTCCATACGGAACCAATAGCCGCTCACAAGGGCCTCGACGGACAAACATATTTAAGGCTCTCTATATGGATTATGTCTCCATATGGGTTAATTCAGACAAATACCGAAGTGTTGACTCGTATTGAAAGCTGGTGTCATCGAGCGACCCCACGCAGCCAACCGCACCACATGGCCCACATTCATCACATAAGATATGTTTATCTATCGCGGACAGTACTCTCTTGTTTTCCCGTGCTGACAAAGCCACGATAGGTCGTGAAAGACCACATACGCAGAGCGAAGAAATTCGCATTGAAACAGTATAGAACGCCACACCGTCGTGAGAGGACGTGAACGACCTGTAAGATAAGAATAGCCACAAAGGACGGCGTCTGTTCCGCAATGTGTATGTATTTAGTGGTAACATAGATCTAGTTTAAGTGATCTATATCAACTTTATATCCTTGTTTAGTATAATAACACGCTGTGTTTGTATTTAGTCATAACAGAGATCTATATAAACTTGATACCCCTGTTTAGTGTAATAACACGCACTGCACAATTGTAAATGTTAAAGGATTATTGTGACAGATTATACCAATGTTGATTGTAACCACGAAACATATTTCAGGTTTGACCACTTTCAATAAACTGGAGTGAGTGCTACACAGCGGTATCAGTCGTCCTTAAATTAATTGAAAAGCCGCAATAGCTCGTACGGCAACAGTCACTTTTTAAAAGTCTTACCA